>NC_071087.1:81468497-81795997 GCF_027358695.1 Spea bombifrons | reverse complement strand
GTTATACTTCCTTGTACGTTAATAACTCCGGTGATCACATCCGCCATGGTATTACAAACGTACAGATACCAAACCCCCCCATCTACCTGATAGCTAGATGACCCGTTGTCATTTCTCAGGCCCTGTTTAGCCCCCTCCTGTCATGTTTCTTATGATTATAGGTCACACTGTCGGCAGTCTTCACGTTATGATGTGGAAACCGCATTTATGGCAGGATGTGACCTGAGAAAAGGCTACTCTCTCAATACCAGCAACATAGACATTTTGCATGGCATTCACCTTCACAGATTTTAGCTCAACTGATCCTTGTCCTTTGTTGTCTGTCAATTACTGTAAAGGTTTTGGAGAAATGTAACGTAAAACAAAGATACTGTGCCAAAGTATATTTTATGGGTGCGCTATTTAATCTAAACATGCTCTTCTATATTACTAACACATTTAAGTATGTCTTTATGCAAATGTAAATAATATATTGTAGGTAAGCGTTGATCACCAAATCAAAGTGTGTACTAGATTTATGCAATTCTAAATTTGCTATAGTGCATTGTTTAAATAACTTTAGGAGTAGCAGCAGAAGTTTTACACACACACACACACACACACACACACACACGATGGTGAGTTGCAAGTGTCAATACTTGTGCATAACAAGTTGGCTAAGATTCTGTTTGACATCTCAGAGATTGTATTATAGTTCTCATTTGAACCTACTGTTAATACATAAATATGTAATAGCATTTTGCAGCTTGGGAATCCATTGTAGAAGAACATGTGACAAATGTTGCTGATGTTATATATTCCAATAAACTTCATTCACTAGTACAGAGGTAAAAAAAAAACAAACAAAAAAAACAAAACATTGTATAAATGGTTTCTTGGAACAAATTGTCATATTCAAGGTGTGATTATTGTGAGTGGGTGCAAAGCTAGCAGTGCTGTAAACTTTAGCCATTACTTCTAA
Organism: Spea bombifrons; assembly: GCF_027358695.1. NCBI lineage: Eukaryota > Metazoa > Chordata > Amphibia > Anura > Pelobatidae > Spea > Spea bombifrons. Next base: position 81,795,036 of record NC_071087.1, on the reverse strand, counting down.
GATACTAGCATGATACGCATACTGTACTTGTGTCTGTATCTGAGAATACGTCCAACCCATGCACTCTGTCTAAAGTAATTTATTAGTATTTAATTTCTAGAACGCCTGTAGATTCCCTAATGCCATTACAATAAGAGTGAAAATTAACAGTAATGGTAGAGTTGACAGTATGCAATTAGACAGTAAGATTCCAATGATAAAACATAGTGGTCCAGATGGAGACCTCTTGCAAACTTACAACGTAGTTGAAGATTGAAGAGGGAATGAGACTGAAGGAGAGAGACTATTTAAACTGTGCTGGGTGTAATGTGGAGATATTGGAAATGGGGAGGAAGGATGCTTTCTTTAGGATTTAGGTTGAGGGTATGTTAAATTATTCAAAGTCAATAAAAGAAGCCAGCTCACCATTTTTTTTAAAACTTTTCCGTGGGTAGCTAAGTTCAGTGCGCGCAAGCATACTATTAGTTGCCTGGTTCAGTTTGGGTCTAAAAAGCCTTATTTACTCTTTTTTATTATGATTGTTATTGTAATTATTCCTCTTGTTGTAAAGCCACCCCATAGAGTGTATATATTGAAATGAACCAACAGTGAGAAGTGTACAGGATAGGAAGAAGACCCCCCCCCCGAAAAAGGATTGCTTTCACATTCAGGGAACAAGTTGTAGTTGTCTTTTTAAATAGCCCTATGATGGCTGTTAGAGTAGAATAGGTATCTTCACGCTGAACATGTCACCTAAAACAACCTTACCTTAATTAATAGAACATTAAGCTGCTGTGCTAAGGTTTTCTTTCTTTATTGCTTCCTACACTGCAATCCATTATGCTACTGGCCCAAGTATCTGTACAAACGCCTCCATTCTCACTAATAAACACCCACATGGTAACACTTTCAGCGCCAGGACTACTTTACACTAGAGCAGTTTTTATATTTTTTATTTACTGTTCCCACACACTTTATATAATATATATATATATATATATTTATTTATTTTTACATGGATATAAGTATATATTGGACACCTCTTGTATAGGTGTCAAAAGAATAAAGAAAATATTAATTTACCTGTCTAGATTTCTTGTAAGATTTGCCCCTAAAAGGTGACCATCACAACTTTAAAAGTTGCCGTGTTGGGGTTCTAATTTAAATAGAAGTCTGTTTTCAAAACCACCCAATGGAATATTTGTTTGTAAAGTAAATAAATACGTATAAGTAAAAGAAACCAAGCCCAGGATATTTCACTAGGGCCGTTTTGCTACTTTTATTGCAGTCTGTTATCAACCTATCCATTCACTCCTACGACCAATTTGTGGGAACACAATTTTTTGTGCCTGTTTTAATGCATATAATGTGCTATGTTCTCTTAGATGTCTTGGCCAGAATAGGACGCCATCCTGCAGTACAATATTACTATGGGTAACGGCAAATCCCTTTGTAATGGATGGGTCATGACTACTTTGTAATGCATTTGGTTTAGAACCCCAGATTATTTTTCTAAAAATATAGATATATCGGCATATATAAACTATATAACCAATAGCCTTTATTTTTAGCAGTCATTTTGGCATAAATGCCAAAGTTAGCAGTGTTTAAAGTGCATCATTGCAATTTTTATGTGCAAGAAATACAAATCTGCAAATGCTGCAGGTTTGTAGTATTTCTTGCACATACAATATTTATGTCTTATTCATAGATTGTATTCAGATATTTCTCTACCTCTTATGGTGGTAATTAAATTGAATTTCAGTAGCAATATGTATGCGTAAAATATACCATTAAAGAGATATTGGGGGGGGGATCAACTTCCCCCACATGATGCAGTCTTGTTTTCCAAGTACCTGAGCTTTGTCTCTGACAGAAATAGGGAACAGTGCAATTGTTATGGACGGTTGTCAACATACACATCCTCATTGTCCCTAAATTTGACTGGCTGCATCTGCTCTTGACACAGAGCTCCTCAGCAAAGTTTTGGCAAACTGACTTGGTCCAAACAATAAAGTAACTGGAACAAAGGAACACATAACTATAATAACTGTCTATGTATAGGTGACATGTTATTCAATAAAGGTATAATAAATGAAAGTAACTTGAACAAAGGAACATAACTATAATAACTGTCAGGGCTTGACAAATTTGTTGTAAAGTTAGGAGCCAGGATTTTTTTTTTTAAACTAACAGTTGGTTAGGAGTGATCTGATCATCATCAGCCCACTTACTAAACTCACAGCATTTGACCTGGAAGCACCCTGGACTTTCAGGTTAGAGCCCCGTACAAAAGGGGGAAATAACCCCTAAAATGCCGTGGCATTGAAGGGGTTAACGCTGCACTCATGGAGCGATCAGGCAGCAGGGGGAGTTGTCAGGTCCCCACACTTATTTGGGGACTCAATCAACACTCAACCCCCCTACCTGAAGCTGCCTGTGGCAGCTGAAAACGTGATTGCAGGTTTTCCTGCAATCAGGGTTTCAGCCTACAGAATCGAGTGATCACAGGCTTAGGAGTGGTTGTGCTGTCTGCCCAGACTCCTGGGCAGACAACAGCAGCAGCGCCCCCGCGATCACCATGATTGTGGTGACGGGGGCATTTTTCTAGGGATTTAACAGGCTAACAAAAACCTAGGCGCCAGAGCAAAATGCTCAGTTGCCGTGGTGACCTGGTGCCTGGGATTTGTCGAGCCCTGGTCTATGTATATGGGACATGTTATTCAATAAAGGTATAATAACTGTCCCAGTCTCTCCTTGTATGTTATAACGCATTCATCAATGCGTGTGCGCTGTGACACTATTCATCACAAACGGTTTGTTTTTTTCTGCAAGTACCTAGTTGCACATCCAGCTTAATTCATGGATTGCCAATGGGGGCTTTTGGAAATGGAATAGATGGAAGGATGCTCTTCCTACTTGTACTATTGGAGTACTTGAGACAGTACTCCAATAGTATTGTTTTTCTTTATTTTCAGTACGGTTGTGGAGTCAGTAGGGCACCTAGTGTTGTGTGCCTAGCTAGCTGGTGTTAGGCATGTTGGAAAACTTTTCCATGGGTGTCTGTTTCCTTGTTATCTCTGTGAGCACAGGCTAGCATCTATTTAGTCTTCATAGTGCTCAGCTGCACCTCATCCGGCACCATGGATCTCCCGTGATGTCTGGCTCCCCTTGCGTGACAATACTTCAGTACTTAAACGGTGTTGTTGCAATCCGTGTTGTGTACTACATCACCGCTGCATTGTTCAGTATATATTACCGTATTTGCTCGATTATAAGACGACCCTGATTATAAGACGACCCCCCAAAATCTGAATATTAACTTAGGAAAAAAAGAAAAAGCCTGAATATAAGACGACCCCAAAGGAAAAAAGTTTTACCAGTAAATGTTAATTCATGTAAACTATTTTTTTAATAAAAGCTATGATTGAGAAAAAGATTTTTTTTGTTTTTATTTCTTGTATTTTCCAACCTGTCCCCCAGTTACGCACATCTGCCCCCAGGCTTGCCACTCCAATATGGCACTGTGGCCCATGATATGCCTTTTAACCCTCTATATGCCACTGTGCCCCATGGTATGCCTTTTGACCCCCCTATGTTCCACTCTGCCTCCAGAAATGCCTTATACCCCTATATCCCATTCTGGCATTTAGGGGGTTAAAATGCATATTATGGGGCAGAGTGGCATATAGGGAGGTATAAGGCATTTCAGGAGGCAGAGTGGCATTAAGGGAGTTAAAAGGCATTGTATAGAGCACTCTGCCTCCAGAAATGCCTTATACCCCTATATGCCACTCTGCCAATTAGGGGGTTAAAAGGCATATTATGGGGCAGAGTGGCATATAGGGAGGTATAAGGCATTTCAGGAGGCAGAGTGCTCTATTAAATGCCCCCTTAACGCCACTCCAGAAATGCCCTATGCCCATTTAACACACACACACACACCCTATACCCCCATTTAACTAACTAACACACACACACACACACACACACACACTCTCTCTCTCTCTCTCCCCCCCTCTCTCACCCCCCTTCCCCCGCTCTCCCCCCTCTCTTACCGGTGCTTCCAGCCGGGGCAGCGGGTTGACGTCGCCTTCTGCTGCAGCCGGAAGGAGGTGTGGCTAGCAGCGGGGGTTTGTATGCGTCCGTCGCGTATACTTTCCCCGGCTGTCAGAGATCAGAGTTCCCCGCACCGGTGCGGGGAAGTCTGATCTCTGACAGTCGGGGAAGGTGTATGCGACGGACGCAGACAACCCCCGCTCTATTTGAGGTCTGATTAGAAGACGACCCCGATTAGAAGACGAGGGGTATTTTTCAGAGCATTTGCTCTGAAAAAAACCTCGTCTTATAATCGAGCAAATACGGTACTTACATATTTAATGCTTTATTTTTTTTTTAATGGGCAAAGTTTTAGTTTTCCTTTCTAATTGGAGGCCCAGCAGTATCAGAGGTCATGCTGGATGTTGTCGCTGAACTGCCAAGCGTCAAAATCTCACTTATAGTTTGTGGCATTGCTATATGATTGCACCATAGCATATGCCTGCTAGGTGGAATACTTTCTCTGACTTATTTAAAGTAAATTCGTAAAGCATCTAATATTGGCTAACACTGTAACCGTATTTCACAGTGATCCAACAAAAAACAAATGTATTTAAACAAAGTGCCTCAACAGAATGCCAACAGAAACTTAATTGACAGTTTGCTATCTCTCTCTCCACTTCATGATCGGAGGTTTACTAGCATAGCCTTTGTCATCTTACACGGTTTATGCATGTGATTCACTTCAACAGCCTAACAAACCGCATAGAAATTCTGTGGATAGATTAAAGATAACATTTCCTAGATGTATTTTAAACTGTTACCACCCTTCATAAGTACTGTACGTTTAAAAAAATATACTTTTAGAATAAAGCATACGTATACTGCCTAGTTTAGTAAGTGTAGGCAGGAGGGGAGAAAATTAAGAAAGAGGTGATAAAACAAGAATGCCTGCACCAATTTCTATGTAGGAAAATATATTTAAGTCTATGCAGATGTTCTTAGACTTTATTTAAATTTAAAAAACAAGATTGTGGTTAAATTTAATATATATATATATATATATATATATATTATAGTTAAAACCTTAATTCATATATTGTCTATATTATATTGAGTTCTTTTCCAAATATTTGTATTAAAGTTTTTTCAAAAACAAATACAAAATTATACATAATTTAACAGCATAGTCTGAATAAAACAAAACATATAATACATGTCAAAAAAGAGCAAATCACAAAAGGGGAGGGAGGCACTGTTGGTGTTGGTGTGTTGATGTTGGTGTGTGGGGTGCGTTCTTCGCCCGCTTCTTGCACTTGAAGGATGGGAAAACCCGCGTATGGTGTGTGAGAACATCTTACATTGGGTTTGTTCACCAAAGTGCTGTGTCTGCTGAATGCGCTCAGTGAGGTTGTGAGATCGGCGACTACATGAGAAAAGTTTGTTGTCTCAATATTACAAGAACTTTGGAGCTTTGTTTAGGAGTTGTGTTCTGTTGGTGTTTCAATGTAATATCTACAGAAGGAAGATGATTGTAATGCAGGACTTTGCACCTATTGAGTATTATAGCTTTCCACATGTATAATGTTGGATCCATCATGAGATCTTAATTTTGACTGTGGTTTCTCTTGCATGAAGCTAATTAGTATTGTGCAGCAGTGGGTTGTTTTTATCTGCGTGTTTTCAAGTTAGTACAGGGGTGCTCTGTTGTTTATGTTGTCTTTTGAATGCTTAAGTTCACGTTGTGTCATTTCCTAATTATCTGTACGACTGTTCGGTAGATCTAGTCTGTCTTGTTTGATTTACCTTGGTAGTTTTCTCTAGGTTGTAGCAGTCCAAAGCAGGGTGGATTTTGTGCTGAACAAAATGCTGAAAGTCCTTGTTTATATCATATTACTTTTGGAGGGTGAGAGTACTGGTATTATAAATTAATATTTGTTTAGATATACCGTATTGGCCCGAATATAGGCCGCACTTTTTTCCCCCACTTTAAGTCTTTAAAGTGGGGGTGCGGCCTATATTCGGGGTCTAGCGCCCAACGCCCGGGACATGCAGTCCCGGGCGCCGGGCAGGCAGCGGGGTCAGGATACAGATCCCCCGCAGAGGTGCAGGAGGGGACCTGTATCCTACTCCCCGATACGCTCAGACAGCCTCCCCTGCCAGCACGAGAGGTTGTCTAAGCGCATCGCGTGGACGTTCACCGGCAGCGGTGAACGTCCGCACTATGCATTTTACACCCCCCCCCGACTTACCAGAGCAGACTCCCGGGTGTCTTGCAGGGCCGGCGGAAGACATCTACGCAATACGCGTATACAACTTCCGGTGTTGTATACACGATGTGCATAGATGTCCCCCTCCGGCCCCGTAAAACACGCGGGAGTCTGCTCTGGTAAGTCGGGGGGGGGGGAGAGGACAGAGTGGCAGCATATCTCGGGGGGGAGGAGAGGACAGAGTGGCAGCATATCTCGGGGGGGGAGGTCAGAGTGGCAGCATATCTCGGGGGGGGGAGAGGTCAGAGTGGCAGCATATCTCGGGGGGGGGAGACAGAGTGGCAGCATATCCCACGGGGGGGGAGAGGACAGAGTGGCAGCATGTTTTTTGGTGCTTTTTTAAAGAAAAAAACTTTTTCTTTAAAAAAGCACCAAACTTTTAGGGTGCGGCCTATATACGGGGGCGGCCTATATCCGAGCCAATACGGTATTGTGCAAGAAAACAACCAGTCAATAAAGGAGACATATTTGTTCAAAAGGTTTGTTGTCTTATTCTTAACATCTATACACAATAATTTGGAAACCTTTTTGTTTCCTCTGGGAATCGAATACATGGTCTGACAACTAGAATAAGCATGTCTTATATGTAAACAGGGAAAAGAAAAAATGTCGGTGCGCTAAGCTAGTCTCAGGCTCAAATAATACAAATGTATAATATGAGGCTCTTATATGTAGCCCGGGTGAAAATTGAATGTTAAATCAAACACGTGTAAATCATCTATGTCTTTTATTTGTGCAGTATTCTGTCGTAATCTGATTTCACAATAGCATGAGAATGTTTAAGAATATTGTGAACAGTATAACCTGACGTTTACTTTCTTTTGAATGGAAATCCAGTATTGGCTTTAACATGCAAGCTACTGAATGACGGTTAGTATCAGTGTAGGGTAAAATGCCCTTGTCATTATAGGCACATACGGTATGCAGGGTGCTGTATTATCAAAGCATCACTTGGCACGGGGTACATTTGTGATGCTTTTGCCAAAGACCATGCATTACACATGTGAAACAATAATGGCAATGAGTCATTGTGTACACCTAGCCTTGCCAAATCACCTTGGCTTTGAATTTTCACTCTTGCGGTGCTGGTAGCAACAGTAGCATGTTGAGATGGGCTTATATTCAATGCATCTTTGCTTCTCAGGTAATTTCCAGCAAGTATTTTGCCTTAACACAAAACAGCTTGATAATTATATGTAGTGATTTCCCCCATTGGGACTCAATTAGAACAATAAAGAAAACATTGAAAGCTACTGTATAAAAGGAATCCAGCACGATTCAGGAATAATACGGGAAGTCAATAACAATGAGTAATTTCAGTGCGTTTTAGTCCTGTCATCTCAATGCTTTAACTTAAGAAAACCCAATGCGATATAAAACAAAATGAAGTTATCTCCTCTTTACATCATAAATGAAAGTACAATCATGCTGATTCCACGAACATCTATGTTCAAGATGCTGTCGTGCCTCAATCCCCCCCTGATGAATGCCCTTTACTTCTTGCTTGCCAGTCTTGGTATCTCAAGCACTTAGAGCAACATTAAAAAAAAAACCACTGCTCAGTTACAAACCCAGCAACTGAATCCTGATCAAAGTCACATGCTGGTACACAGGCACTGGTGGCGAACATGTATTCGTGCTGGGCAAGCACCAAAATATTTCTATTGGGATCTATTGGGATCCCACAGTAGGGGAGCAGTTGACTACTAAATAACTTAGTGAGGTATATTCACTAAAAGGAGAGTTGTCAAGAGAGTTTAGATTTCGCTCCTATTCATGAAGGACCAATGCTAACAAGTCTGTCTAGCAAAAGACTGAGCTGGCCCTCTATAATTCATATTTCAATGTGGAAGTTTCACTGATTTTAATTTGTTATACAGGGCCAGTCAGGCACTCAGTGTAGCAGAAGCTCATTGGGGTTAACCATTTATGATGTATATGAAGTCAAGGAGGCAGCTGAAACTACGGTTATGCTGGAAAAATGAGTTTTGTTTTTTTTTTGTGAATAAAGCTCATTGATTTTACTATTATAACTGCTCACTTTCAAGAAGTCACATCACCTTCCAGTCCACTCAGAAAGTAGTAGGTGAGTTAACCTTTTCTCATTGGACAGGGCACCAGGGTGCTCAGATGGATTTCTTGCAACTATAGTAACCCCACTGCAAGAATTCTTCTCTCGGATAGAGTTGAAATTAGAAGTGGAATCTGTCAGGGATTTCCCCTCAATTGACAATGCTTTGTTTGTGTTATGTCTACATTCTTTGTCAAAGCGTATATTGGAGGTTTTGGTGACTGCTCCACTTGCCATAAAGAGGCTGCCTATGCAGACAGTTTACATTCTATACTTTCTGTTCTGTTCGTGCTGCCTAATATTTTTAAAGAATGTATGCTATAAACTGACCAATTGAAAAATTCTAATGCATCTTGAATAATCTAAAAGTAGCTTTTGGTTTCAGTGCTGTAATCACTCTATGAAATATCTTGGGTTTCATTTCAAATCTGATTTAAATAGATGGTTTCTCCTGGTTTGAGTGGTGGAATATAATGAAAATTCATATTTTGCCCAGTTTCAGACATTCCTTACAGTATTTCCTAGATTTTTTTCGGGCAAAGTCCTTTCTGAGTTTGGAGTACTTTGAGTAGAACTGAAATCCCTGAATCACTATATCACTGGCCCACATATTATGGCTTTTGTGCTTTTTTTTTCTTTATGCCCCTGTAAGACTGGACAAACCTGATGGCACCTTTCGCTGTAGACATTTGGGACCACTGCACTTCCTATTCCCTTCTCACTCTTACTGTTGGTTCACAATCCAACTCTTGACCATAACCCATGTTCTTTACCCAAATAAAATACTGAACTTTTTGGCCTCTGAGGTGCTGGATAAACCCTATAATACAAAACTGGACACTTTGAGAAACATGCAGTGTTTCTCATTGCCTTTCTTCCCATACTAGACCTCTGACTGCAGTTGAGGACATCTGCCAAGAGTACCTATCACCAACAGGCACTATGTAGTTGCAGAATTGTTTCCTGCCTACACTAGACTATACAGTTGGGAACTGCTATTTCTTCTCTCCCGAGCTGGTTGGGAGAAGAGCCATCTTGCACCTCCTAAATGTTCAATTCACAGCGCATGTCATGTGGTTTGAACATTGGGTACGAGCTATATTTGCAGACCTGTATTCCCTGTTGCTGCCTGGGCTCTTCTATTGAGGAGGCAGAAGCGGGTCAGGAAGCACAAAGACTACAAATCTTATTAGCCAGGACTTGACTTTATTTTGTATTACTGTTAACTGTGTACAAATGGATGTCAAATATAACAAATGTAATTGAGGAACATAAAAATGAGGGAGGGATAACTTAATAGGCAGAAATAATTATGCAGACTCCTAGAAAAAGAAAAAAACAAGATATACAACATTTCCCCATACTATAAATGTAAGGTGGTTTTTATGTTTACATGGCTTATATTTTTCTGGAAAATGCCTTGGTTAATTGCAAGGAACAGTAAAATGTAAGATTCCGAATAGCTGACACATCCGCTTTAAGGATTTTTTTCCCCAGTGCCAGGATTCTAATATACTTTTATCCCAGGTAGACTTGCAACTTTTAAATAATTGGTATCTTTGAACTTGGCTGATAGCAGACAATTATTTTAAATTTCACTTACATCTAGCTGTTGTGTGAAATTCCTACTCTAGAAAATTATGCCTTGTTTTTTTTTTTCCACTCCTACTCCTTTTCCCACTTACGTGTTTCTTGTATTATAAGATATTCAATTGAATACATCTAAGTGACAGATGTGGTGGGCAAAGTATACTTAATGGAAATGTTGTGGGTTTGCTGCATTTTAACGTTAGCCTCTCTAAAGTGAGCTGCATCGCTGGAGTCGTTGGCAGGGGCACTTGGATAGTGGTCATGTTTGATAATAGCGTATTTTCTACATTGTTTGCAAATGACAAATAATACAAACATATTGGAACCATGTGGTTATTGGATTGTGAGTGTTGATTATTAAATATGAACAATGCTTTGTCACCAGGCTTCCTAACAGGAAAGTTAACCAAATCTGTGTTCTTAGGAACAGGATAAAGCTAAGACTGAGTGTCTGTTGACATAAATTTTGGAGGTTTCATATGGCGGAATTATCATTAGTAGCTACAAACAAACAAAACAATAATGAAAAAATAGATCATGCCATCTGTCATTGTTATTTCAGAAAAAGGAATCCAATTTCTAGTGTATGTTTGCCAGTGGAAGAAAAACCCTTTCTTTGATATCTGCGGGCTTGGCCAGTTTGAAAGCTATGAGCCGTAAAATCTTGGGTATAATACGCGGGTAAAACTTCATAATCGATTAGTTGCCGATTATTTGTTCGATTAATCGGATAAATTTTTTTTAATTTTTCATTTATTTAAAATAATTTAATAAAGTAACATAGGATGTAAAAAACAAACAGCAGAATAAAAAACTTCGATAAAAATGCATTTCTTGTTTTTATTTCCCAACCTGCCCCCCCCCCCCGGTTATGCACATTTGAGCCCAGGCTTGCCACGCTGCCTCCCAGATGTGCCACTTACCCCCAGATATGCCACTCACTTCGCTCCCCACATATGCCTTATATACCCTATATGCCTTATACCCCTAGATATGTCACTCATCTTCCCCAGGTATGCCGTATACCCCCCTGATATGCCATAGTGCACTCATATATTTGCAGACTCGTTCACAGACACAATACTTTTATAAATAAATACAGGGTTAATCTTCAGTGCCCCCAGGATTTATATTCCCCTCAGTTTGCCCCCCTTTACCTCTAACTGCACCTTAAGTTAACTTTATTTAATTAATTAAATTAACCCTCAGTCCTCAGCATTAAATTAACCCGGAAGAAAAGACCCTATCAACCACAACTGCCCCTAAATGAACCCTGAAGACCCCATCAACCACAACTGCCCCTAAATGAACCCTGAAGACCCCATCAACCATGACTGCCCCTAAATTAACCCTGAAGACCCCATCAACCACAATTAACCCTAAACACCCCATTAACTATAACTGCCCCTAACTTTCAGTAGCCCAAATATTAATCTTATACTCACCAGTTAGATGAGTTCTTGAGCCATTGGGATGGTATAGGAAATGGGTTGGGCCAATCAGCACTTTGGCCCCGCCCCTTTCTGACTCCCTCTCCCTCCCTGCAGTCACTGCCGATAGGCCCCGCCCCTTTCTCTCTGTCCCTCCTTGCAGCCAATCGGCAGTGACTGCAGGGAGGGACTGGAAGAAGTAAGTGGGTGGGCCAATCGGCAGTGGCTGCACGGAGGAACTGTAAGTAGGAGCTGCTGCAACTAATCGATAATGAAATTCGTTGTCAACGATTTTCATTATCGATTAGTTGTTGCAGCCCTAGTGGATAATATGCACCCACCACTTAAAAATCTAAATTTTTTTTAAACATAATGTGTGTGGTTTTTACCTTCTGACCTGGATGACCCCCCCTCTCTCTCTGTCTGTTTCTCTCTGACAGGAGGTAGAGGAGTCATCTGCAGAGTGTAACTAACAGCAACTGCTGTGCTGCTTCATGTTTTTTTTCTTATTGTTGAATGATCCTGCAACATAACAAATTTTAACTCTGGTATTATACCTGCCTCCATTCATGACTCTTGAAAATAGGGTAATTGTGCGCGTTATGCCCACAATTTTACGGGATATACATACTCTTGTAATAGCATACTTAGGAGTACATTCCTCTGGCTTTTAATGACCTACTTGTGGTTTGAGTCATATACTTTTTTTATGACAATTCTGTTATACTCAATGTCAAGAGTGTTAAGTACAAAACAAAAGTGCAACAGAAATGTAATGCTGCTAGAACATTCTTTTTTTCCTGCAGGGCTGCCAGGGACCTGGATCCTCCTCTCTGGCTGCGCGTAGACAACCTCAGCTGCTCCTGGCACTTCCGCCGCGCTTGAGCACTGGCGTGACATGACCTTCTGGTGCTCGGTGATAAAAATTTGGCAATTTATACAAAGCCAAAGCCCCCCCCCCCCAGTGGGATGAAAATTAAGCAAAAAACTCCAAAATATGTGGGCTCACGTTCACTTACACACGCTCTCTAAATGTTTCCCTACCTTCTTTGCCAACAACTTCTGCTTTTGCATCTTCTTCTACTGTCTTTTAACTTCTCTCGTCTTCTCTCTGCTATCTTCTCTCGCATATTCACAGACATGACCCAGACAGAATGGTGGTGCTTCTGGTGATGTCCTCTCTCTGATCCTCCAATTACATTCCACATGTCTACTATCTATAACCCCCCAGCGCACTTCCAGCTGATCGCACAATAGTTCCCCCCCACACACACCTTTCCCACCCAATAAGGATATTAATGAGTGAAGGGAGTTGTAGTCCTCCAAAGCTGGTATACGAAAGGTGAAAATAGGTTAGCATACTTTTTTTTCTATTATCTACACCATTTTCTACCCCGAGAATGTGTACTTATAAGAAGGTGCTAAATTATTTCATCATGCTATGTGCCTACCCTGCAACATATTGTTTGCCCAAACACATCTTTTGGATAATCTTAGTAAGGGGGGTTTTAAGAAATAAATAATTTAGTTTAAGTTACTTATTCTACCAAAGGGTTATAGGTTTACCCTCAAATAATTATCTATGTAGTAAAAAAAAAAAAAGGTTTCCCTGGTTGAAAGGTGAGATGTGTATAGAATTGCTACCTAAAAGTAACAATAGCAAACAGAACTCCAACAAATTGGCTCTGCCCCTGTCAGAGGTAAATGTCCCCTAATCCCCGGTGCTCAGAGGGTTAAAATGATGCAGAATGGCTGTAGTTTTGAGCATTAATGTGTGGGACAGGCATTCTTTAAAGATGAATTGCTGTGTACAGTAAATTGTGGGCATGCAACAGCAGTCCCTATACTCAGAACCTCTCATGGGATTACAATAAAATAAAAATCTTTTCCAGCTCAGACAGAGTGACTGTATAATTAGATTAATTGGCAGCCAAACAAGAGCACTTCCTTTTTTGTCTTTCCTAACAAAATCATTAAGCATTGAGTCTTGAATATTTATTTGTTTTTTTCCTCCAAATAGACCTAAAAATGTGCATGTTCTTATGTTCACACTTTTTTTTCCCGCTGCGCTTTACAGAAAAGTAAAAATATATACAACTGTGTATGTGTGTGCGTGTGTGTATATATATATATATATATTTGCTCGATTATAAGACAAGGTTTTTTTCAGAGCAAATGCTCTGAAAAATACCCCTCGTCTTCTAATCGGGGTCGTCTTATAATCAGACCTCAAATAGAGGTCTGACTATGAGACTAAGATCCAGATCCCCCGCACCGCTGCAGGGGACCTGGATCCTTCTGACCCCCCCCCCCACACCACACACACTTACCGGTGCTTCCAATTTCCTGCTGTATACCGGGGCAGCGGGCTGACGTCCACGTGATTCGCGTAGACAACTTACGCTGCAGCCGGAAGGAGGTGTGGTTAGCAGCGGGGGTTGTCTGCGTCCATCGCGCAGACCTTCCCCGGCTGTCAGAGATCAGAGTTGTTTCAGCCCTAGTCAGAAGTACCGGTAAGTGGGGGGGGGGCAGCAGGATCCAGGTCCCCTGCAGCTGCGGGGGATCTGTATCTTAGTCGTCTCATAGTCAGACCTATTTGAGGTCTGATTATAAGACGACCCCGATTATAAGACGAGTGGTATTTTTCAGAGCATTTGCTCTGAAAAAAACCTAATCTTATAATTGAGCAAATACGGTATATATATATATATATATATATTAGCCCAAGGCCACCCCCAGCTTCTTGATGTGTTTGGCCGAACACCTCCTGCTGCCGTTCCACATTGCTCATGTTTTTAATCAGTCTCTAAAAAGTCTATCAGACGTTCAGTATTATTTCATGAACCATAATTGATATCCTACGTTCAGAAACATTATATTTACCCAGCACTGGTGGTGATGACATTGCTTACCTAATTGTATAGCATTTGTGGGATTTTCATCACTTCTTTTATAATTAATAAGTAGCTGTGCGACATTTATATTTGTAATAAAAGCGATATCTGGCCTGCTGTATCTTTGGTGTAAATAATGCAAGGGGATATTTAGTTCTATGGATACACTTGTGCCATAATATCCACATTTTCTGTGAAGATATCAAAATCTTTTATTTTAAATCAAATGACCGATTTTATTTTTATTTTTCGGGGTCTGTATGGGTAATATTTTTTATCTGGCTTTAACAGAACAGATGGTTTGAACAATTTGTCAAGAATAAATATTGAACATGAGTCACTAGAAATGCTCAGTTGAAAAATTAGGTAACACTGCGCTATTATGTAAGACATGATTTAAAAAAAAAATCCTTCTGGGAGCTGAAACAATGGAATTTTTGTAATAGTGTCCATCTGTAGTTATCATAAAGGCTAATTAACATGTTTTTTTCCTGTGATTTAATGCAAAATATTAAGGGGGGATTCCCCTTTTCATTACTAGTGTTGCCTTGTAGGCGTATAGCTGAAATTGGGGATCTCACTGGGCGTCTGCCTCTTCTGTCCTTATATGAATATAACTTATGTTGGTACGTTCATTTCTGGAATGCTAACCTATCTTTCTACAATATGGTATATACTCGGTGACGTCTTTAGCAGCTTTTTAATTTCCATGTGATCTTGTTTACTGAAACGTTTTATTGACAAAGTATGGGCAGGAATGTTCGTTCAAAGTGTGGCTGAATTGGAGGCTGCAAACCACATTGTAAGAGACGTGGTGAGAATGTTAATAAAGCTGGGAGGAACTATGTAAAATGTAAGGTGTAATTTACTAATCAGATTAAACATACACACACACATATATATATATATTTTATATTCAGGGCTGGCCCTACCATGGAGCCGAGTGGGGCAACTGCCCCAGGTGGTACTTTTGAAGAGGCGGCAATTGCCGCCCCAAGCCCTTTTTTTTTTTTTTTAAAGCAGAGGAGAGAGGGGGACGCCGAGTGGTTTTCGCTTACCAAGTTGTCAGTATCTGCTCAGCGCCCCTCTCTCTCTCCTCTGTGAGCCCTCTAGTCTACCTGCTCGGTCTCAGTGCTGGCTTGTAATGCTGAGCGCCAAAAGATGACGTCATTTCCGGCGCTCAGCATTACAAGCCGGCACTGAGACCTAGCAGGGAGACTCGTTGCAGGACTGCTGAAGGTATGTACAAAGGGGGGGGATAGATAATAGGGAGGAAGGGTAGATAATGGGGGGGGGGCATTTTATACTTCACCCCAGGCAGCATTATGTCTTGGGCTGGTCCTGTTTATATTATAATATATTATAATAATATTATAATGTTCTTCCAGACTAACTTGATAACAGTAATTTTCATTTCAATTTTTGTAACAGGGTTATGAAGATTGTAATCATGTGACACGTACCTAAATTTTTAATGTATTAGCATTTTGCCCCTGGTGTGGCTCTAGTATGCTCCAACAGTTGTAAATCTCGTGTGTAGATTTGAATACAATGCAAGGATGAGTGCATCTTGGGATGTTTGTGTATCTATATCTGTCTATTAGTGTGTGTGTGTGTGTATATTTCTAGTGCACTTTTATACAAGCTTTATAATTATACTAGAATCTTATATATATAATGTTTTGAAGATCAGTGTCTGTCATTGAATGATAGGTTTTGTGGTTTAAGTACAGATGATTTCAGAACTTCAAAAGTTATTATTTTAAAGGAAATCATTTCCTTTATTTTGTCTGGGTTGTAAAACATTGTAGTGTAATGGATTTATGTAATTATTAAAGCTCACACTCTGTAAGTGGATTTTACTGTATGAACACAATTTGGAATCATATGCCTCAGCATGAAATAATGCATATTGAAATATATTTTAGGATTAATATGTTATTCAGCCTGAAGAAAATAAAGGTACTTATCTTTATGAGAAGCTTCTGATTCTTAGATGCATGGTTCCATTTATTGGCTGCTTAAAGGAATGAACCTGGAATCTCTTGTTTTTTTTTTAATGCAGTTTCCTATGCAAAGCCTTAATGAAACAGAATAATAATTAAAAAAAAAGGATGTCAAAGTGTACAAATCATCATACTTATCCAAAATGAAAAGCAGTAGAGGGGGGCACATACTAAATATATAGGCATGATTAACGGGGTGAAAAGTCTCTTCTGTTAAATGAGCTTTTTGCTTTACACAGGGAGCCATATAGATGTAGCCATATATTCTAGGAATAGTTAGCTAGCTATGTAATACAATACAAGATTAAAAAAAAACAACTTTAAAATATTCCAGAAATTTGCTCTTTCGCGAATCTGGATTAAAATGAGTGATGCATGTCATTATAAAAGTGCTCTTTGCAGAAAAGATAACAGTTTCCAGATTGCTTGTATATATCCCAAGTGGCTACATCGTGTCATGTTTGGATTTGAGTCAGTGTAAAAGTATTTGAGTAGGTGCTTCCTTCATATCCATTGCCATCAATTAAAGCTCCCTTCTCCTCTATAGTGTCTGAATGAACCGGGACACTTGTGACTAAAGACACATTGGATACATACTCTTAGCACTGCTGAATGCCCAAACATTTACCAGAAAGAATTCTTTAATCATGTCATTTTTTTTTCTTATTCCTAATTTTTGTCATTTGACACAAAAGCAGGCACCAAAAAGATGTTGCTATAGAAACTGTAAAAAAAAACTTGTTAAAAGGTTCCTAGTTGTTTTTACATGATATAACCATCAGAGGAAAGAATAAAACAACACTTCTCATAATGCTTATTTGTTTAAAGTGCTAGACTAAAATATGGTTTACAATAAAGGTAACTGAACTGCTAGTATATTTACGGTTTGTGTCCCCCCCCCCGTGCAATACAACTTGACCCAAGCCATATCTTGAGTTAAATTCTCTGTTACATGTCCCATTTCACAAAACCTTCAAATAGAGCCGCTCACCCTAGTGTTCACGCAATTCCCACGTATGTCCAATAAATAGCCAATCTTATGCATAGTGGACTTTTACTTTATTTAAGGTCAGATAAATGTAGCATTTGTATTGAATGCTCCCTGCACTTTTAAGTGATGAGTGTGTCACTTTTAGTTACAGCTACAGAAGACCCAATATTTGCAGTTGGGACAGAGCCGTGGTCAGTACTATGGAGGGTCTCTGCCAAACGTCAATCAGATTGGGAGCAGTGCCATTGACCTGCCTTTTCAGGTGAGTATCTCCCAGCTACGTGTCTGTATGTATGTGGGGGATAAAGCTGGCTGTAGGTAAACTGGTCACCAAGGCTGCCAGCCATTGTAGGACGGACAAAAAGTATTCATATAAGATGGATGTAGAACTTCTACTTCACGCGCTTACAGGTACACTTGAAATTTACATTCATCTGCAGAACCCTAGCGACTTTCTCTGTTCTGTTAACGCTTTTTACAACAGTTTAGCAGCAAAGATATTTTTAACAATTGACACTTTTATTCTGAGCACAGGACACAGAACAACTTCATTGCTGCTCATCTATCAGCTCTTTAAGCCTTTGCAGCATAATTTATAAGTGCTAAACCATTTAAATATATTATCGGTATACATGGACTCCTTTTCCGGCACTATAATACTGCATTTGTCTGGCACTCTTTAAACAGAGCAGCCCATTAGTATGTCTTGTGCAAGCAAACCTATGCAGCTTAATGAGGTTGGAAATGCCATGCTAAAGAAGATTAACATCCCTTAACCCCTTCACGACATTTTAACACTTATGGACGACATCATTTACATTACAAGTTGGGCTTTCCATTGTTTTACAGCTTTGCCTCTTATAAATTGTACACAGCTAGTGCAAACATTAAATAAAAACAGATTATATTCAAAAGTTTGGATACACCTCATATGCCAAGGATTTTCATTAATTTTAGCAGTTATGGGGCAAATACTAAAACGTGCAATGTTTTTCCCAAGATTTTTTATTATATTTTGTACTTTATTTAAATTTTTTATAGGGAGACATCTCCATAATAAAAACATTCATTTTGAGTGCTCTCCCATTAGATTGCTGAGCTATGGGCCATACATTTTGGCAGCAGCTAGCAGAGGAAGACCAGGGATTTAGCTGTGCCAATTCTTAAAGCGATAGGACGTAATAGTTTGTCACACAGCATTAACTGCCAGGATTTCGAGACATATTATTACAGCCATCCTCGCAATAGGGGTTAATGTAACTTACTACCAACTATTTTAGATAAGCTTAACCCATATTAGTGAAAGTTCTGTTGTAACTTTTATAGGGCTGCAACCAATGATTATTTTCATAATCAATTTGTTGGCCGATTATTTTTCATTTATTTAAAATAATTTAAGAAAGTAAGGTAGGATGTTAAAAACAAATGGCAGAATAAAAAAACTTTGATAAAATACATTTCTTGTTTTTATTTCCCAACCTGCCCCCTAGTTATGCACATTTGAGCCCAGACATGCCACACTGCCCTCCCAGACATGCCACACTGCCCTCCCAGACATGCCACACTGCCCTCCCCAGACATGCCACACTGCCCTCCCCAGACATGCCACACTGCCCTCCCCAGACATGCCACACTGCCCTCCCCAGACATGCCACACTGCCCTCCCCAGACATGCCACACTGCCCTCCACACATATGCCTTGTATACCCTATATGCCTTGTATACCCTATATGCCTTGTATACCACATAGATTTGCAGACTTGTTCAGACTCATTCACAGACACAATACTTTTATAAATAAATACAGGGTTAATCTTCACTGCCCCCAGGATTTAGATTCCCCTCAGTTTGCCCCCCCCTTTACCTCTAACTGCACCTTAAGTTAACCTTATTAAATTAACCCTCAGTCCTCAGCGTTAAATTAATCCTGAAGAGAAGACCCCATCAACCACAACGGCCCCTAAATTAACCCTGAAGACCCCATCAACCACAGCTTCCCCTAAATTATCCCTGAATTAACCCTGAAGACCCCATCAACCACAACTGCCCCTAAATTAACCCTAAACACCCCATCAACCACAGCTGCCCCTAAATTAACCCTGAAGAGCCCATCAACCACAACTGCCCCTAAATTAACCCTAAACACCCCATCAACCACAGCTGCCCCTAAATTAACCCTGAAGACCCCATCAACCACAACTGCCCCTAAATTAACCCTAAACACCCCATCAACCACAACTGCCCCTAAATTAACCCTGAAGAGCCCATCAACCACAACTGCCCCTAAATTAACCCTAAACACCCCATCAACCACAACTGCCCCTAATTTAACCCTGAAGACCCCATTAACTATAACTGCCCCTAAATTAACCCCCACCTCCCCTAACTTTCAGCAGCCCAAATATTATACTCGGTTAGATGAGTGTCACAGCCCTAACTTTTACTAGCACCTATGAAGTTACTTGATAGCATGTAGATGTGATTAAAGCTAATTGAAACTAATTGCTGATACCTACACAGAGGCAACTGCTTATGTTTGGAGAAACCTGATTGCAAGCAGCCATGGCTACTAGTTTTCCCTTCTTGAGATACAAAAAGCAAGTTACTCAACTGTGTATCTCATTTGTACTTCTACAGAGATGCTCAGACTCACTGTTAAATGCCAATGACACTGATATTGTTTGCCAATCTAGCATTGCGGTTCTGTTCAATCCCTGTTAATTGTTGGGTTTCAGAGATGTTTCCTCCTCAAGCTAACAAAAAGCCTCAACAATATTGCATAACAAACTAGGTTTTTGTTTTGAACAACTTATTTTGTTAAAATAAACAACCTGAGTATTAAAATAACCATTCACAAATACTTTTTTCACAACACAAGTAATTTTATTGTCAAGGGAAAGTCTAGTTAAGACACCTCCTGGTTTTAAAGAAAATTAATACTATCACACACTTCCCCATACTCCCTTGGGTGTTTGTAGGCCAGACTGTGCACAGTACAGATAAGGCATCCTCTAATGTAACAGCATTCTACGTTCTACATCATGTAGAATGTATGCGTGCAACGGCTATTATGTGGAAATGCCGATACCAAGACACACAAATTGCAGCGTTCCTATGAGACATTGCAAAATCCGCCACATTGGTGGCGTTCTGATTTATTCAGTTAGCCATTGGCATCAATTGTTGTTTGGCCAAAACTTATGTGCAGGTACTGCAGTCGTTACCAAATTCACTTTCTACAAGTATTTGGTGAGTGCACACAGATACATAGCCCCATCTGGAGCAAGACAAGAAAATGTTTGGTAATTACATATATATTTTTCAATACATGTACAGTTTGAAATATTGGTGGTTTGAAGGATCAGCATAAAAAATAGATCAATAAAAAAATTGGTTCCACGTGTCCACATCCTGGCACCCAGGGCTTTGCGAGGACCCTATGCCCCTTCCGTGACCCTGCTGGGCGCCTCACGGCACTCGCCTCACCACACCTCCGCAGAAAATCATAGGGTGCCGGATTCACAATGGCAGAAGATAGGCAGAGGCGTGACTCGTCTCCACGAGGTGAGAGGGAAAGGGACATTAGTGTGAGTGTGTGTGTATTTGTATGTATAGTGCTGGGGTCGGTGTGTATGTGTGTAGTCTAATCCGTGAGTGTGAATGCTTGTACATGTAGACTGCTAAAAGTCAGTAAATGTATAGTGAGTCAGTATGGCTACTGTCTTGTAGTGCCAGATTCAGTGTGTATGTGTCCATAGTATTAGTGTGTAATTTTATATATGTATAGTGTTAGCCAGTGTGTATGTGTGGTGCTAGCATGTATGGTGGTGTTTGTTACAATATGACATTAGCATGAGTGTGTCAGCATACGGTGTGTGTGTTAGTGTATGGTTTTTACTTGAGTAGAGTGTGTAACTGTAAGTAAGACTTGACAAAGCCCAAGCACCAGAAAATTAATTAACATGATTGAGGAAGAAAAAAATGCTGTCTGCAATATCCAAGCCAAGTTTGTAGGTCCCTGGTATTTATATCTTAACAATAAAAAGCTGAGCAGTGCAGCTTATTAGCCAGGAGGAAGTGAGAAGATTAGAAAACACAAGGAAGAACTATTTGCATTAGAGCTGTCCAACTGCTGAACTTCAGCTACTAAAATGGATAAAGTTATTGGTGCACAGAATGGTAAAAGGGGCAAAAAGGAAGTTAATGTCAAGGTAGTGCATAGTACATGGTGTTTTGTAGTGATCTATTCCACTAACATGAGCTTAGTTATGTGCCTTGAACATATTTGCCAACGTGAGCCATCATCCACATCTTGATTCAAAGCTTATTTCTCCCTGTGCTGTTTCAATTTTGTACTATCTAGTATGCTGAGCAAATAAACTTACTAGTTAGTCATTTTATACTTTCCTCTGAAGGTTTGATTATCTAAAACTGCACAAAAATGTTTGAGAAATCTTCAGTTTCTATGGCTTTTGTGTCACGTGACAAGCATTGCTGGCAAAATTTTACTTCATTAAAGTGTTATTTCTGGAAAGGGTACTGGCAGCACTAGGAATGATGTCTGAAATGCTGCATTTAGTTACAAAACTGCACAAGAGTAGTTAACATATAGAAAAAGTAAATTTAAAGATTACTTTTAAGTGTTTAGTGACTAGCTTTTGGCTGCAAAAACAATGCCTTTAGAATATCCTTATTTACACTGGATAAAAATACTGTATTTCCCCATGTATAAGACGCATGAAAATTTGGGGTCTAAAAACTGGGTGCATCTTATACAGTGGTGGTAGATGTTTTATTTATTTTTTTACCGAAAAGGGGACCTGCTGCTTACCTCTGTGTTGTTCAGCAGCGTCGCTTGATCTGTCGAGGCGACACAGGAACCCAGTGTAGTCGCGTGAATGTACATCACGTCACATGACTCCGCTCAGTTCCTGTTCCTGTAAGAGCAACGCAGAGGGAAACAGCGGCCCCCACGGAAGTCTGCGAGCTACACCAAAAGATCTGCAGTTCAGGTAAGGGTGGGGGGAGTAAATGAATGAATTAAAATATATATATGTGTGTGTGTGCATGGATGCGTGTGTAGGGGGCAAAGGGAGGCTGAAAATGATGTGCATGTACTGGCTGCCTGAGCATTATAGGAGTGTGGTTGCTAACAATTGCTAGCCGCTAACATCAATCACACTCATATCATGCCCAGGCAGCCAGTTCAATAACTTTATGTAATATATTTTTAAATTTCGGGCCCCGAAATTAAGATGCGTCTTATACTTGGGGAAATACGGTAATTCCTGTATCTACAACTCTCCAGCTAATTGTTTTGTATTCAATTTGCAGATGACTATGTACTGTTTTGTTGTGGAGTCTCAAGCTTTCAGGGCTTAGAGCTCTTTTCTTGGTTTCCATCTGAAGGAGATAGCTCTAAGGTCCTGAAATTTGAACATTTATAGCAATTAAGCTACGTATGTTGCTTGTCACATTCATCTTTATACACTTTAAAGGTTAAAAGGCAGGTATTACTAGGTACTCCCTGGCAGCTGAAGTTTCAAGTCTGCTCCTCCTTGCAAAACATACAGGCCATACAGCATCAATGCCATTATTGCTATGCAGAGTGACATTTGTTTAAACCCACACAGAAAAACAGACGCACAGACAGGCAAAGGACTCACAGAGAAATACTCATCCTACTGCTAAGATGTGTCATGAGTTGGTTAGAGCAGCCTGAAAAAAATGTCATTAAGAAATAGTTTTAGTTTGTCTTGCCATCATAAAAGAGAATGTTACTTTAATTTAGGAAGATAACAAAGAATGGGGACATAAGTTGATCTGATGTATAATGAAAGGAGCTAAAGCAGCCAGTCACTGTAAGTGGGGCATCTTACTAGTGAAATCAGCTCCTTGAATGTTATGGAAGGGGTACTAAGGACCTTTTTGCAGCAGAGGTCAAGGTTCATTGGTTGATGCCAGAGGAGGCCCCTGCCAGCGACCAGTAAAGTCGCTCATACGGACCTTTAACTCCTGGAACCTCCCCAGGTCAAGTTCAGGCTTCAGGAGTTAAAGATTTGTATAACCGACTATTGGTTGCCGGTACTGAGCTTCCCTGGCATCAACCAATGAGGAGAAGCTGCCCTTCATGGGTTGGTGCCAGTGGAGGCCCCTTCCAGCGACCAATAGAGTTGTTTGTACGGACCTTTAACTCCTGAAGCCAGAACTTGGCCTGGTATCAACGCCTGAAACCCCCTGGCCATATTTTGGCGTCAGAAGTTAAAGGTCTGTATGTGCAACTCTTGGTCGCCGACAGGTTGATGCCAGAGGAGCTCAGTCCAATAGAGTTGCTTATACAAGTCTGAAGCCGGAACTTGGCCTGGGGAGGTTCCAGGAGTTAAAGGTCCGTATGAGCGACTTTATTGGTCGCCGGCAGGGGCCTCCTCTGGCCAAAAGAGTTGTTTGTTTAACTCCTGGAGCAATGGTCTCCCCAGGCCAAGCTGCTCTGAGCTATACTATGCAAAGTGCAAGGCAAGATACAACTTGGAGCAACTTGGCTTGGGGAGATCAATGGCTTCGACATCATGCGTTAAAGGTCTGTAAGAGCGTCTCTATTGGTCACCAGGAGGCTCGTCTGGCATCAACCATTGAAGAGCAGCTGCCCTGGCGCCAAAGCTGCTGCGTATTTTTACCGTGTTAACCGGGTATTAACCGCTTCTATAAAAAAAAAAAAAAAAAAAAAAAACACTAAGAACGTTAATGAATATTTGCCTGAAAAGAACATGAGAACGGGGGAATATTCATGGAATACAAAGATTTTTTTTTTACACGAAGACTTGGCCGGCCACCAAGTCTAAAATATATATATTTATGTATGTGGGTGTGTATCCTTTTGTACAGTACCCTCCTGTGTGGGTGTATAATATATATATACTGTACCAAAAATCGGTGCAGACTTTAATAGGTTACAACTTAGGCTGATCGGTGAATAACAATGTGGAATTATTATAGGAAGTATAGAGCAGTTAATTAAATGCCCTGGATCTTTCTTAGATGGGTGTATTAATGAAAATAAGAAAAGTGATAGTTCTTGCTGCTGGCTTCAAATGTGTTTTTTTTCCTTAGAATATTGTGTTCAGTTCTAATTTTTACATAACATATTTCTGATAGCTGTGTACTTTTCATGAGTATGTGATCTAGCTCTACTTTGTATAACTGTCACAAGTGGGAAAGGTCTTTACCACTAGACAAACAATGGACTCCCTGTCATACTATGCAATAAACAATAGAGTTCTCCGTTTTGATCACCCAGAGGGACCTCCTGATTAATGGATGTCTAAAGAGGAAATTATTTCATTGGATAAAACAGGACATCATTAACATTGTCATAATCAGATCAGTTTTTTCTTGAGCTGGAAAATCATCCGCAATATCACATGACTGACAACAATGGCAGCCTCCAGGTCTGCGGATAAAGGAAGTTTATTGAAACAAAAACTAAAATACAGTTTTCCATAATTATAAAATTACATTTATTTATATAGCTCCAGCAGACTCTGTAGTACTGTTACAACAGAGTCGGGGGGGGGGGGAATAATCACAAGCAATAGCAAACTCGTACAAAGGGAGAAGAGAGCCCTATTCTTGCAAGCTTTACAATCTAGTCAGTGGTTGAGGGGAGGTGAAACAGTAGGAGAGGACTGCTTGGAATGGGATGAGTTGGATGATCCGTGGAGTTGTCAAATGACTTGAATAGAATGTTGGCTGAAAGTTAATACAAAAAGGTTGTACGGTTCTCGAAAAAGTGGGTTTTCTGAGATCTTTTGAAAGTTGCATATGAGGGAGATAATCTGATAGAACAAGGAAAGCGGTTACAGAAAAGGTGAGGGGTGTCACGGAACTAGGGTTGCAGAAGCCTGTTAACACCATCTTCAGTTATGTTTACTTGTTTTGTCCCCAGAAGTATAATCACACCCTTGTGTCACCCTTTCGCTAGTTTTTACTAAATTTCTCATCCTAAATTTTCAGCGAATTATCTAACTATGGTATAAATAAAAGCTCTCTCTCCTTCAATAAACAATATATAGTTTACCAAAAGTATCAACAGTAAAATAGATGGAGCATGAGGGTTCATTGGCTGCCTGTGTTGTGGTCCCCAGGTGCCAATTAACCCCTTAACGACCAATGATGTTTCTGCACGTCATAACATTAAAAAAGCTTAGAAAGGGATCACTTTCTTTGCTTAAATGCTGTTGCTATAATGCCTCGATGTCTAATTTCAGATGTGAGACACTCATACTGAATTTTTCTTTGGAAATGTAATCAATCTCAAAATCGGTAAAGATTTTTGTTATGTCGTCGATGAATTGAGCTTTCCTTTGTCTCTTGGATTGTCTTGTAAATGGTATCATTGCTAGTTGAAACATCAACATGCAGTGCCACTTTTAGCAAGAGTAAATCACCAGTATGGGCTCTTCATTCAAGCCCTTCAGGAAATGTGATCCAGCCTTTTTCACAACCAACCTTGAAAGCATATATAGCGTGGCTTTTTAGCAGCGATTGATTATTAATACTGTGTAATGATTTTAATAGACAAGGAGTATCCTTTATTGGTTTACAGTTTCGATTTTCGGATCTTATAATGAAGATTTTTATTTATCGCTTTAAATGCATGCTGGATCCCTAGTTGTATTTGCTCAAATATAAGACACATTTTTTCCAGAGCCAATTCTCTTATATTCGATATCGTCTTATAATCCAACCTCAGAGGTCTGACTATAAGACTAAGATCCAGATCCCCCGCAGCTCTGCAGGGGACCTGGATCCTCCTCTCTAGCAGCCGGTGAACATCTATGCAATGTACCCAGACAACCCAATTGCTGCCCAGCACTTACACCAGGGGTTCTATGACTGAGCACTGGGGTGACATGACCTTCCGGGCGGCAGCTGAGGTTGCCTACGTGCATCGCGCAGATGTCCGCCGGCTGCCCGCACTTGACAACAGGGAGTCTGAAGCTTGGGAGTCAAGTCTGGGGATGCATTGGTAAGTCGGGGGGGGGCAGAGTGGCATATACGGGGGTAAAAGGCATAACTGGGGGGCAGGTTGGCAAATAAAAAGAAGTAAAAACAGGGAATTCAGTTTTCTCAATCGTTTTTATTAAATATGAAAAAATCGTTTACATGTGAATTAATATTTACTAGTAAAACTTTTTTCCCTATAGGGTAGTCTTATATTCAGGCTTTCTCTTTTTCCCCCCTAAATTAATCAAGTTTTGAGGGGTCGGGGAACATCGCACTTGATTAACTTTTGAATTCAATGATCTTACTAGTTTAAAGTACAACTTCTATCTGTTTGTGTCATTAAATGCAGACTTTCACCTCTCATAGCTTATGTTTTTATTGTTTTTGTATTCAATTTGTTGATGGTTGTTTTTCCTCAGTCAGTGGGATTTATAGGAAATCGTGCATATTCAATTAATGCCTTTGATTTCTAACTTTTCTACATGCCTTCATCCCAATATGGATTTAATAAACTAGGTTTCACAATTTACACCATAGACAAAAATGGATAAATATATAACCTGGTACAGTTAAATATTTTTTTTTCTTTCTCCAGACTCCATTTCAGTCTTCTGGATTAGACACCAGCAGGACAACTCGACATCATGGGTTGGTGGACAGAGTATATCGTGACCGAAATCGCCTCGGATCACCTCACAGAAGGCCTTTATCGGTGGACAAACATGGACGGCAAATATCCTTCCAAAAGATTTGCCAATTACACGTGTATTAGCTATTTTAAGTTAATAGCTAGCTAGTAATCGTTTTTGTTAAAGAAGACCAGAAAGTCTATGCAATCAGCCTCTTGTCATGGTCAATAGATCCTGCTAGCCAAAAGGTTGGCAAATATAATGACCGCTTGAAAAAAAAAAAGCCTTTCGGTGTTTCTTGGTAACGTTACTGCAGATAGAATTACTAACTAATCTTTCTAAAGAATATTGGTTCAAGAAGACGGTTGCAATCTGACACTCATATAAAGCAGAATTCTGCTAATAAAAGTAAAGTGGTGAATAGCATTCAGGACAGCAATACATAGCTTGATATCACTGGTTAATGATAGTATTTTAAATAATTATGCAGCAAAGAACACACTTGCCTGAATGAATATTTCTCATACATGGAACCTGCTACCAGTGCAAAATTTAAATAATTTCATTTACCTGAAAAGGACAACTTTTCTTCAGTTGAATGTAATGAAGATTGCACATGTTGTATTGGTACATTGCCGTCAGCTTAGCAGCCTTGTGGCTAGCTCATTCTACAGAGAAGTTGGTAACTAATTTATTCTAGCCTTTCCTAATAATGTTTATGTAATAGAGATAGAAATTTGTTTAGCACGTTATACCATATGCAGTGAAAGCCCATTTGTAGGTGAGAGTCTAGAAAGGCAAGAGATATTTGATATACTTATACCTGTTTTGTTTTAGCTTCATCAGTGTGTTAACAGTGAAATTGAGCTTAGGTAATAGAGTGGACAGGCTGAAAGGTCAAATCACTGCTAATTTTAATTTTGAACAGTTTCTCTCTGGGCTTTAGTTTTTGTTGATGTTTGACCCCTTAACTTCTGTTACCACATAGATAGCTGTCCATATGGATCTGTGTATTTGTCACCTCCGCCGGACACTAGTTGGAGAAGGTAGGTATAGTTCTTCTCAAGTTAACTTAAGTTACAGATGGAGTTCAAGACTATTTCAGTTGAAAAGTAGCTTTGATACAGTGTTATATATGCTGTTCCTTAACATATTCCTTAATAGCGTAATTATTTTTCATATCTGAGAACTCTTCAAATTTACTCTGGAAGCTTTGTGAATCATAGTTGATTACATGGCCCTTTGGTATAGTCATTGATCTCTGCGTGGGTGGACTGGCATTTTGTTTTGCCTACATCCTGTACCCTTTCCAGTCCTTTGGGACTAGCTCTACACATTAAGAGAGGGTATCATTGGGATGATGTTAGACATGATCAAAAAATCAGGCATATATAATATCAGACTACTAAATAGTAAATCTAGTGTGAGTAACTAGCAGAATAATTTAGGGGTTATTGTCATGTGCATACTATATGTTTATGTGAACAAGTCTAACGTGTGAGGTCGGTTACAGACAGTGTTATATTTACCTTCAGACCACCCTAGTCTCAAACTAAGACAGCACCCCCCTGTCGCCTCTACCTGTGTGTTCGGATCGCCGGTATACTAAAAGACGCTGTGGGACAGTGCCTTTTCATGAATCAATATGAAAATATGAGCGGCACAGCCTCCATAGCGTAAATAGGTTGTTTGTGGATAGATTTCCCTTGTAACTGGCACATTATTCTGCGGGACACTGGGGGGGCTCGTCTAGGACGGGATAAGTCACTGGTTACAGCAGTAAGCTTTTCCTTTCTACTTTAGTTTGCATTTTTTATTACAAAAATAGAAACTGTTTTGTTCTCTATATGAGAATAACCATTGATAAAAGAAGATTACATTTTGGATCTGAATCTTTTTATTGAATTTGAACATTGTGGGTTTTTTTTTTTGTTTTTTTTTAAATTAGGCTACAGCTGTGATTTGAGGGGATTTTGGAGGCTATGTTGTAATTTAAACATTAAGATGAGATCTCTGTGTGAAATTCTTCTGTAAAGGAAGTTACAAATCAGTATTTCATGAAAGAATCATAAGAAAACAAAAATATAACTTACTATAAAGATTTACAAATGGTTACTATATGATTATGGAATTTTCCTGGCCTGTAAGCTACAGTCCAGAAATAAGGTTGTGTTTAGCATCAAGTGTAGATTATTTTACTAGGCACCCTTTTTGGAGGCTATTAACTCATGAGAGATTTATATTGAAGGAGTTGCTGAATCCCTGTTTCTACAGTGTATTAAAAACAATGTAACTGGTTTTATGATTTACAAAAGTAAAATGTGGGTTACTTCCCGTAGCCCTGGTTGCGAGATGATTACCTTGTATTCTGATTTTATGTTTCTTCGCACAATTAGAGCAGAACTATATGTTTTCTGTATCAGAACTCTTATTCCTTATACTGCACTTTCTGTTCTCGCTTAATTGTTTTGTATGTTTTATTTAAACAAGTTACTGTTTTCATTTTTTCTATTTTCCTGGTAACACTGTTGCTTAATTTGTAATCGGCAGTTTAAAGGGGCATAATTATTTGGGGATTATGTACCCCCAACTTTATTATTATTATTATTGCTAGTATTTAGCATATTGGTTTATATTTTGAAATAAGCTTTCCAGAATTTTGTTTCCTAATTTTAAGAAAAATATTGTTAGCTACTTAAGTCTGTTGAATGTGTTCTACTGTATGACTGCTTATCATAACTGTAGATAAAGAACACATACTGGAATAAAACCAAGTTTTCTTAAGATGGCCCAGCTATGATATTAAAATACCTGATTGTTTTATTATACATTTTCCCATAGGACCAATTCAGATTCCGCATTACATCAAAGTACAATGAACCCTAGTCAGCAAGAGACTTTCAGTGGCAGCTCCCAAGATGCCCATCAGAAACGAGGTAATACAGAATGATGTACTTTAAGGCTTTAATGCGTCGAAGGAGTGAGTCCTAAATAAATACCAATAGATTTATCTTGCAAACATACAGTACTTCATTTCTGTGGTGGCTTGTATATGCTATGTACACTCTTTAAGGTGTTTTGAGGATAATTACATTAGGGTTAGGTAGTATATTTCTGCTTTCCTATAGGAATGAGTCATATTTTCTTCTCCTTGAGCAGGGCATTTGGACAAAAGTCATGGGACGCCCCTCTTAATTATTGACTTCAGGTGTTTCTGTCTGACCCATTGCCACAGTTGTATAAGATCAAGCACCTAGCCATGCAGTCTGCATTCACAAACATTCTGAAGAGCTCAGTGAATTCAAGCGTGGTATTGTGATAGGATGCCACCCTTGCATAAAATTTCATCCCAGCTAGATTATTCCACAGTCAACTGTAAGTTGTATTATTTTAAAGTAGAAGCGTTGAGCCACAAAGTAAAAGCTCAGCCACAAAGTGGAAGACCATGTAAAGTCACAGAGGAGGGTCACAGAGGGCTGAGGTGCGTGGTGCCGCCAATGAATTGCAGACTCCATAGCTGAAGAGTTCCAAACTTCCACTGACATTAATATCGGCACAAAAACTGTGGGGCAGGAGCTTGATGGAACGAGTTTCCATGGGTAAGCAGCTGGATACAAGCCTCACATCACCAAGTACAATGCCAAGCATCGGATCAAGTGGTGTAAAGCATGCTGCCACTGGGCTCCGGAGCAGTGGAAACGTGTTCTGCTAAGTGACGAATCACGCTTCTCTGTTTGGCAGTCTGATGGGTGGGTCTGGCGAATTCCAGGAGAATGTCCCTGTCTGACTGCATTGTGCCATCTGTAAAATTTGGTGGAGGAGGGATAATTGTATGGGACTGTTTTTCAGGGGTTGGGCTAGTTCCCCTTACTTCCAGTGAAGGGGAATCTTAATGCTTCATCATATTAAGACTTTCGGACCATGCTATGCTTCCAACTTTGTGGAAACAGTTTGCGGAAGGTTCTTTTTTTTTATTCCAAAGTGACTGTGCACCAGTACACAAAGCAAGGGCCATAAAGACATGGTTGGATGAGTTTGTTGTGGAGGAACTTGACTGGCCGCACAGAGCGGTGACCTCAACCCCACTGAACACTTTTTTAATGAACTAGGAGATTGCGAGCCAGGCCTTCTTGTCTAACATCAGTGCCTGACCTTCCAAATGGTCAACTGGATAAATGGGCAAAGATTCCCACAGAAAGTCTCCAAAATCTTGTGGAAAGCCTTCCCAGAACAGTGGAAGCGGCTATAGCCACAAAGAGGGGACCAGCTACATATTAATGTCTATGTATTTAGAATGTGTTGTCTTAAAAGTCCCTGTTGGTGTAATGGCCAAGTATCCCAATACTTTTGTCCATATAGTGTTTATCTGCACCATTTGAATTATGTCCTATTGGTATACTCTGGTTTTCTGTCTGTGGCTGGTAATTACTAGCCCTCGCTGGTGTCTTTATTTGGAAACCATTAAATAACGGAAAGGCTCACTGACATTTCAGTAATTGCTTCGCCAGTGTCTTTATTTAGACAATAACAGGGCCAGTATCGCTGGTCAGGTCATACATTATAATTCAAGACCTTGCAGTCAGTGGGTTATCAATTATGGTTATTATCTATAAATTGGTTTTATGTATCCTTCTGCTATACTTTACTATACAGCTCTGTTGCATAGACTGCACAATTATCTTCACGCACACTGCAGAAATGATCCCTTTTCAAGTGATCACCTGCTTGCACGAACAGCTGTATGGAGATGCTTTCATTTCCCAATGTTCATCTTCTTATTTCTATTTTCATTAGTCTTGCTATTAACAGTCCCAGGAATGGAAGATAATTCTTCAGATGTGGATAAATCGATAAACAAGCAAGGATGGGATGCAAAGAAGGTAATTTTATATTTTCAAAAAGCTTGGATTTGTTGCCATGATATGTTAAGGCAAAAATCATTAGTTTCCGCATCATACCCGCTAGGACCATCAGGCTGTTAATGTTACCCTCTAGCAGACTTTTGAATGCCATGGGCTGCAGCAAGACGATAAACCAAATCATGTATTTCATTTTTTTTTTTAAACCTTATTGACGGAGACTGAAAAATAAAAAGGAAAACATTACTGAAAGGAAAAGCATATACACCACAACATCAATTCAGCCAGTAATGGATAAACATCCCTTTTTATTGTGTTATGAATCCCAAAGCACCCTGGATCACAGAATACTCACACGTACATCCACAAGCAAATATTATTAGTCATACAAATGAAAAAGGTACCTTCACAAAGGTTGCAGTACATTGTGAAAGGGGCAGGAATGATAATTAAGTTCCTTAGTTATGGTGGATATTCCTTCACTGTGCTCTCGTGGTCCTTTTGTTCTCCCAGTCAGTAAACTGGTTCTTTTGTCTAATCGAAACAATAAATGTTATGTCGAGGTGTTTTTTGCGGAAAACAGAACCGTATCAACTTTGAGTTACCTGTGGGTGCAGTCTCCTTTGGGTTTTCTTCTTACATAATGTGCAAAAATGTCAGTTGTCCTGCACCGCCTAAATAGACTGGGCCAAGGTATTTATCAGAGTTAGTCTTGCAACTCATGGAAGATAACTGGGAGAGACACAAGAGGCTTAGTGGTAATAAATAAGAGGCTGTCTACATAAGCCACAAATCTATGCTTACGTTTGTGAAAAAACTGTGAATAATAAATGGGCTGGTCTTTGTAGCACATAAAGGCGAGATGCATGTGAATTGTTATCGTGTCTTTCTGGAGCTTATGCCCACCCGTTAATTGTGCTAAAAGGTATACCCTAAGCATCCCGCGCTACCAGGGGTGAAACCTCAGGAGCCTCGTTGTCAAGAAAAAGTGTTTGAGTGTTGCATGCACTAATATACCCAAAATGAGAGTGATATTATGAAAATTTCTTGGCAGATGATGGGAGAAAAAAAATGAAGACCAGGGAGTGGTCTGACCAAGTCGGCACTCTACTTTTAGCACAGTGTACTAGTTCAATGTGGTCCTATATAATGTGTATGTTGTGTGTATTGAAGTAAAACATGAAATCTTGATCTGTATGGTATAAGGCTAAACAGTCTTGAATCATGGCTGTATTGACCTCCTTGGTAGGTAAAGAATGGGAAATTTGCATTGTCACAAAATTTAGATAACATTTGTTAGTGGGGAGTCAGCTGACGAATCATAATCATTGGCGGATGGAGCAGTCATCCTCTTCTGCTTCTAAGTCGAGGACTGCAGTCTTTCCAAAAGAGGATTGTAATGTTGCAAGTTCCTCTCTTCCCAATGCTCTAGTAGATAAATGGTCAAGGTGCATATTTTGTGCTTCCCCATTAGGCGTAAGAGACAAAATGCTTAAATGTATGCATTGTGGAGCTATACTATGATTTTACCAACTTGACGAATATACACAATAGTTGGATAGTTAGTAACTGGATAATTTGCTTTAGGGTTGTGGTTTCAAATTAACTTCACTATACATTTTGAAGGTCCACAGCCCTTGAGTTTCTGTTGCAGAAATATCCCAGTTGGCTCTGTAATGTATGGTTATGTAAAGAAGATGTCTTCAAAGTCTCCTCCCACATTGAATTATGCATGTTACAGAGCCAGTTCAGCCCTTCTTATTGGAGAAACATGTCCTTTATAGTGAATAGTTCAGTGGGGGTATTGAAACTCTGCCTGTAATGAATAAACCCCACTTTACTATATGGCGTGCTCATAGATAAAAATGTTATCTGCTTTAAGCCAAACATTTTGGGATGTCAAGGTTAGCTGAGTCAGTTCTGTTAACAATGCTTTATCCGCTTCCATAAACACTATAGCACAGGAGAAATAATGTTTTTGTTTAAACTGAATACCCTTTTTATTTTTTTCTGTTTAGACAGGATCTTCAAGGCCTAAATCATGTGAAGTTCCTGGAATAAAGTAAGTTGAATGTGCAATGACAGTGGAGCTTATATGATATAATGCTCTCTATTTCTTCTGCAGAATGAATTGTTACCTTTAAAACATAGCATTTAGCAATTTAATTTTGTGCTTACCAAGTTTGTGGTGAAAAGGGATAAAACGTATATAAATAAGTTCTGGTTTATGAAACCTTTTCTTACAGGGAATGTTTCATGAACATCATATGCGTACGGTGTGGCCAAAGGGTATAGCCACCCATGGGCTACTAAATTAAAAAGGCATACGTTTCTTGCTACTTTATTTGGTTTAGTGGGTAACAGTTTGTGTGCAATTCCTTACTGTGGCTTGAGGTCTTGCTCTCTTTTACTGGATGAGCCAATTCCCAACAAAACACCAAGTGTCTTGTGGAGGACAAAAACGCATCTATTTTTTTAATGTTATTTGTTTTCAGTTATAGGGAAAAAAATACTTTCAACTATCGATAATTAGGGAACTGTAGCACATGAGTGGTTTGTATTTAAACATAGAAGAGCAAGATCTATCCAAAGTATATGTAAAATATAAGTGGGGAAGTTGACAGATTAAGATTAGCACAGTGAAAACTACACTATATGACCAAGAGTATGGAGACACCTGACCGTCACACAAGCTTGTCGGAGATCCCATTCCAAAACCATGGGCAGTAAAATAAAGTTGCCTCCACTCTCATGAAAAGGCTTTCCATAAAATTTTGGAGTGTGTCTGTGGGAATTTGTGTCCATTCAGCCAAAACAGCATGTGTGATGTCAAGCACTAATGTTGAATGAGAAGGACTTACAATCTCCATTCCAGTTTATCCCAAAGGTATTCAGTGGGGTTAACGTCAAGAGCGCTGTGCAGGCCCTTGGGTTCCTCTACTCCAAGCTCATCAGACCATGTAATTATGGACCTGCTTTGTGCACACAGACACAGTCATTCTGTGACAGGAAATAACCTTCCCCAAACTGGTGCCAAAATATTGTAAGCATGCAGTTGTCTTTATGCTGTAACATAACATTACCCTTCACTACAACTAAGGGGCCTACACAAAACCCTGACAAACAGCCCCAGATATGCTATCTTGCCTTCACCAAGTTTACAATAGGCACTATGCATTCCGTTAGGTAGCATTCTTCTGGCATCTGCCAAACCCAGATTCAATTATCAGATTTCCAGATAGTAAAGTGTGATTTATTGCACGTTTCCATTGCTCCAACGGCAGTGTGCTTTACATCACTCCAGCAGACCCTTTCCATTTCACATAGTGATCTTCACCTTGTGTGCAACTGCTTGACCATGGAAATCCATTTCACGAAGAGCCTGACGCACATACTTGTGCCATTGTTGTTGTTTTCAGAGACAGGTTGGAATTCTGTTGTGAGGGCAGACGAACTTGGTGGCCCCTTCTCTGGGAGTATGCTTGGTCTACCACTTCGTGGCTGAGCCGTTGCTACTCCTCGATGCTTCCACTTCACAACAGTAGCACTTATATTGGCCTGGGGCAGATCTAGCAGGGCAGACATTTCATGAACCTTCATTATGACCCATTCTGCTTCCCAAGTTTGTCTATGAAGAAGACATACCTATGTGCTTGAAACACTTAAACTCAAAAATTATACTTTTGTGTGTGGGTGTCTCTCTGTCTCTCATATATATATGAGAGAGAGTTTTCTCATCATCTCTCTTCATTAGCTTATAGTGGAGATCAATAGCATGTTTGTTACCACTCTCCCTCCAACATTTCACCTTTTTTTTTTTTTTTTTTTAAGTCTCCTAAATGAACAAACTATGAGTCAATCTTCTGGAATTCCTCCAGAAATATCTGCCCAGACCACATGGCCCTTTTCTGTGTTTTAGCAGCAAACGATATAGGCCTGCACTGATCTGATCAGTGAAAAGAAGCTAGAACAGCAATGGTTGACATTATCAATCAAAATGTATAGGTATAATCATGGCTGTCCCAGTGTTTTGTGTATCAACTTTTTAGTAGTCAGACTATAAAGCACATATATATGTACATATAATTTGAATTCTTACTGTAAATATGTTTAACGTTCTTCTTGCTTAAAGGCAATGGAAAACTAATACATCTTTTTTTTTTTTTTTTTTTTTTGAAGCATTTATCCATCAACTGACCAAGAGAACACTACAAGCCTAATCCCTGGTGCACATAACACAGGCGGTTCATTACCTGACCTGACAAACATCCACTTTCCTTCTCCGTTGCCTATCCCGTTAGATCCTGAGGAGTCCACCTTCCCCACCTTGAGTAACTCCAATAGCACTGGAAATCTAGCATCCAATTTAACTCACCTGGGCATCGGTTCTGCAAGTTCAGGTAAGCATGGGCTTAATCGTATAGTGTTGGTTTTAATGGAGTTTTTAAAAACTGTCGGTCAAATTTATATTTAGAAATCAGTATCTTAAGAGCTCTCTGTGAATTGTGGAAATATTTTGGACATGCAGTTATAAAATATCTACGTTATAAAGAACCAGGTGATTCTGTAGTGCTATACGTAAACTCTTTGTGGGTGTTTATAAAACAGAAGTGTTAACTAAATCGATACAGGGTAAACGGCATTATCTTGTTTAACCCCTTAAGGACTAGGCCTTTTTTACTTTCTAGGACCAGAGCAATCTTCTGTGTTTTTGCTATGTCTCTTCAAACCAGCCTATGTTCCTCTATTATTTTGATTTAATTTTTCTAATTTTTTATTTTTTTAAGCCCTACCTAACACTATATCATTTATTCCGATCTAACCCTCACCACACCGCCTACCCAAATTACATTTAAAGAAAAAAAAAAAAAAGCAGGAGAATCCCTTTTGAAATAATTCTACAGGGGTGTCAAGCAGAGTATATGTGGTATTGGCAATCTGTTGTCTCCAAGCTTACTACTTAATCTTATCTCAGCATTTACCTTACCGTTTATAAGACAAGGTTTTTTTTCAGAGCAATGCTTTGAAAAATAACCATTGTCTGATATTTGAGGTCATCTTCTAACCAAACCTTTAAATAGAGGTCTGACTACAAGACTAAGATCCAAATGCCCCGCAGGGCTGCTGGGGACCTGATCCTCCTCTCCGGCAGCCGGAGGAGGTCTGTGCGATGCGTGCAGACAACCTCTGCTGCTGCCGGCACTTCATGGATTTCCATGGTCGAGTAGTTGCACACAAGATGAAGATCACTATGTTAAAGGGAAAGGGTCCACTGGAGTGGTGTAAAGCACCACACTGCCACTGGACTCAGGAGCAATGGCAACGTGCAGTAAATCACACTTTACTTCTGTATGATGGAGTGCCGGCGTCACATGACTTTTTGGTGCTCATTCATAGAAGCCCTGGCCGAGATTGTGTGTGCATCACGCAGACCTTCACTGGCTGCCACCACTACACACCAAGGAATCTGAAGCACGGGAGACAAGTCTAATGCACTGGTCGGGGGAGGGTAAGAGTGGCGTATAGGGGGTTAAAAGGAATATCATGGAGGCAAAGTGGCATATAGTGGTTTAAAAGGAATATCTGGGGGGCAGGCTGGCATATAGGGGGTATAAGGCATATCTGGGGGGCAGAGTGGCAAATAGGGGGTCAAGAGGCATATCTGGGAGGCAGAGTGGCATATAGGGGTATAAGGCATATCTGGGGGGCAGGTTGGCAAATAAAAGGAAATAAAAACAAAAAATGCATTTTTCTCAATCGTAGTTTTTATTAAATATGAAAAAAATTGTTTACATGTGAATTAATATTTACTAGTACACCTTTTTTCTTATAGGGTAGTCTTATATTCAGTCTTTCTGTTTTTACAAATTAATATTAAAAATTTGGGGGGTCGTCTTATAAGCACTTATGGTATATACGGTATATATATATATGGTAGATATGGTATATACCTTCTTTGTTCTTTCTGTGCATGAAAAAACTCCTCAATAAAAGATTAAGTATTAAAAAAAGGTAAAAATAAATCTATACATTTTTTGGCAAATTCTAGTTTCAATAGATTTTTGGGTTTTCTGACAGAACATGATTATCACACAAAATGCATGACAAGTATTAATTACATTGTTGTATCAGCTGTGGTCATTTGAATGTTGTAATGAATAATGTTTCATACAGTTTTGGAAATACAAGTAAACTGGAGTCATAGACTCTAGACTTTAGGTGTATAAATTAAGGGAATTAGAAAAAATACAATAAAGTGCTCAAACTGTATATGCAGGACGTGCATCTCTTTATTATATATGGGTTAAGAAAACCAGGGAATCACAGTTTCCTACTGTTCTATCTCCAGCTCACAATCACATTGAGAAGCAGAAAGACTATTTTATTATTATCTTTTATTTATATAGCGACAACAATTTATGCAGAGCTTAATACAATACATATATTCAAGGGGTATGACAAGACGAGAATTAACAGACTCTCTGCTTTTGTTCTCCGACACTTCCTTTGTTGTTTAACTGTATCTGTGCATATGATTGGTACGTCATTTGTCCTTTAAGGACATATTTTAATGACATACATGATACAATATTGGTTGTGAAGGGGTTTGTGTTCCTCTGTTGCTACTTATTATGCTGCTTCCTCAAGACTAGATATAAAACAAATAAGGAAGACTTAAAATTTCTCACTAATTATGAAGGTAAAGTTAGGTGCTTTTTTGGGGAGGGCTGGTGTTTTGTGGAGCTTGCAGTAACTGAGAATGAAGCATGGTTATTTAGGGTATATTCCACCTGATCTAGATAATGAACTCCAAAGTTCACTGAAGATATTATTCTAATGAATAATACCTGCCACTTGTTAGGAAATCTGCTTTTGCTACTGATTTTAAAACCCCATGTGGAACGTTGATCATTGAAGGATATATATGTGATGTTTATAAAAAAACTTACTTGCTCTAGTTAGTTGTCTATGCTTTGAAAAGAAGATTGCCATCAGAGTTGGGATAATGGCTTTGTTCCTGTTGTCTATCAGAGAGAAGTTGTTTTTCTCTATAGGCACACATTGCTCTTCCTTCTAGAGGACCAGGCATACCGACAGTATGTTTTTTTTGTCACAGCCTGTTTTCCTTGACCACTTACATACACAGTTGGAAGGAAAAACATCTGCATTTTCTATGAAAAGTAAAACAATGATGTTGTACTATCAGTTATGATGTTTGCGTATTTCAAATTTAAAGGCCAGTATGTTAGAATGAGAGCACGTTGGAAATGCTATGGAGGTTTTGTCCGTTACGGAGGCATTCAGTTTGCCAAATGACACAGATTACTCATATCCCATAGATAGAGGTCTTCATGATACATCTATTCAATAGACTACGGGAAAAACCCTTAAGTTAAGCAGGCTTTCTCTATTTATAACAATACAAATGTTCTCAATAAAAATGTATGCAGAATAGAAAAAGGAAGAGTGACACCTAGTGACAGGATCCAAAGAGGACACACATTGTATGTCAGTACACCTTTGGGGTATTGCAGAAGTGGTTAATACAAGAAAGAGTTCTTCTGTAAAACATCCTTTTCAGAATAAGTTAGTAACAACTTAAAGTATCTAAATAACTTTAAATGTAAGTGTATGCCCCTCTTTGTAATGTCTAGGTTTGGAGATAGCAAACATTTATACTATACCGAATTGCAAAAAGAGAAGCTACCGAGTGAGTTTATGAAGTAGACTCATTTTACCCCTACAACAACCTTTGCTGCATAAAATGATCTATTTATTAAAAGGACACATCATTTGCCGTTTATTCCATATTATAGCTTAGGTCTCTTTAAATTTTCATGGTGTCATTTTCATCCTGCAGAATCCCTTGTATGCATTTTGCTCCTTTCCGCCGCCCTCCTTGCTATTCTCTGTGCGGGTGATGTGTTTAGTCAAACACATCTCTGTGCACTTGATATACTTACCGTCAGTCAGCTCCAGTGTTGGCAAACACTGAGGGTGGGTATTTTAAATGGAGCACTTTCCTGCCACCGATTGGCTGCAGCGTGTGTATGTATATATGTACATGTGTGTATATATATATATGTGTGTGTATGCAAACCATTACGTTGTGTCCACCTGGCTAATATTGAGTAAGCCCCCCTTTTGTAGCCAAACCAGCCCTGACCAGTTGACGCATGGACTCCACTAGACCTCTGAAGGTGTGCTGTGGTATCGGGCACCAAGATGTTACTAGCAGATCCTTTAAGTCCTGTTAGCTGGATGCATCCTGGTGCCGTGTGTCGGACCAGGCTGCCCTCTTCTATTGCTCAGTGGTCCAGTTGTTATGCTCACATGCCCATTGTAGGCGGTTGCAGCAATAGACAGGGGTCAGCATGGGCACCCTGACTGGCCTGCGGCTACATAGCCCCATACGGAAAAAAACTGCGATGCACTGTGTGTTCTGACACCTTTCTATCACAACCAGCATTAACTTTTTCAGCAATTTGAGCTACAGTAGCTCGTCTGTTGGATTTGACCACACGGCCAGCCTTCACCCCCATGTGCACCTATGAGCCTTGGCCACCCATGACCCTGTCGCCGGTTCACCAATTTTCCTTCCTTGGACCACTTTTGGAACTGACCCCTGCAGACTGGGAACACCCCAGAATAGGTGCAGTTTTGGAGATGCTCGGACCCAGTTGTCTTGCCAGCACAATTTTGACTCTTTTCAAAGTTGCTCAGTCCCTCTAACACATCAACATTGAGGACAACATGTTCACTTGCTGCCTAATATATCCCACCCACTGACAGTTTCCATGATAACACTTTATTTATGTAAATGTGTTTAGTAACCATATACTATCATCATGCGCAGTGCAGTCACAGCTTCATACCGCCATAGACCATCATAATAGTTTACCACTTCATGACGTGCCCAGCCGCTATCTTCCTGATGTTTACGTAAAGGAGAAAACAAGTTTTCCCATGTCCATTAATGAAAAGTCAATAATTGTCATGAAGTATTTTGACACAGGAAACACTAAGGCATTGATGTACAAGCTCTGAACAGTTGGAAGCATAGAATAGAAACAGTTTGTGATTTGATTAAAATTACAAGGGCAGTATAAATCAAATGATCTTTAAAAGCTTAATATATATACTGTGTGTATGGAGGGGCAGACTGTAGGCCACAAGGAAATATAAACTATGAAACCATATAAATACTGTGCCAAAAACAAGGTTAGCAGAAATCTGAAAGGTTTGAAGAAAATACATCGCACTTTGATGTGCGCTTTGAATATATAGTTCTACCTACAAAGTGATTCATTCCAAGTGTGTTTGTCCAGACATTCTATTTTGTATCAATATTCTAGATTTGTTAACAGTACACAAGCACACAAAAAGTACACAAAAACACAAGCAGTAACGTTACAGTGGCATGCTGTACAAAACAGCATGCCATTGTGCAAACTGAACCCACGCACAGTGAAACAGAATATCAACATATTTTGAATATTATCGTGTATGATCATGTTAGAGGACTGCATTGGGAGGCGGGTCCCGCGGTTTTTCAGCTATTGCGGGCGGGAGCGGGCGGTCAGCCAGCGTACCTGCGGGTCCCGGTAATCCCGCGCAGTCCCGCAAGGCTGCCTTCTCGCTGCTCCCTCACAGTGTCACTTCTCTTGTTCTGCCCAGGAACACAGCGGAGTCACGTGATTTAACATCTCATCAAATGACTCTGCTCCGTTCCTACGGGAAAAGAAAAGAGACCTTCTGTGAGAGCAACCTGAAGGCAGCCTTGAGTACGCGGGAAATCTGCAATTCTGATAAGGCAGTGAAAGAGTTTGTATTAACCAGTATGTATGATTTAGGGAATAGATCAATGGATGTTTGTGAATGACTTCTGCTGGGGCTTCTATGATGGGGGAGAGTGGCACACCAGGGGGCATAGTGGCATATTGGGGGGCACAGTGGGTTATCTGGAGATATATGCATAACTGGGGGCACAGTGTCATATCAATGGTTGGAGTGGCATATCATGGGCACAGTGGCATATAAGTGTCTATAAGGCATAACTGGGGGCACAGTGGCATATCAGGGGTTGGAGTGGCATATCAGGGGGTATGTGGCATATCATGGGCACAGTGGCATATCTAGGGGGCAGAGTGGCATATAGGGGGATATCTGGGGTAGAAAGTGGCATATAGGGAAATATAAGGCATATCTGGGGGGCAGAGTGGCAAGCCTGGGGTCAGATATGCATAACTGGGGGGCAGGTTGGCAAATAAGAAAAATAAAAACAAGAAATACATTTTTCTCAATTATACTTTTTATTAAATATGAAAACAGTTTCCTTATCAATTAATATTTACTAGTAAAACTTTTTTTAGGTATTAAAGCCTAGTTTGGGCGGGATAGGACACATATGTTGCGGGAGCGGGCGGGATTGGACAAAAAATCAGCGGGAGCGGGCGGGATTGGGCAAAAAATCAGCGGGAGCGGGATTAAAAAAGCAGTCCCGCGCAGGGCTCTAGATCATGTCTGAAGCCACTTGTAAGAAAAGCTCAGATTGAATGCATGTCAAGGGAGACCAGGAACAAGTTAAGATTTTTACATACCTCACTAATTCCTCTAACTTCTGCTAGCACCATAATAATTAAATCTATAACTTTAGGTTCAATACATGAAATACTGTAAACATGGAAAGTCATGTGAATATTCTGTATAAACTAAATACCATTTATGCCCAAATAGCATATATGTGTATATTTAGGTGGATGGGACTACATCCCAAATTGTTGTTTCAATTCATCAGTTTGGCAATTGTGTTGTTTATTTCATTTGATATTTAATGTTGTTGTCACCCGCCCAAATTGTTTTCTGTTCTACTGCCAGCACCATATAGCATTTCATTCTGCTGTGGTTTAATATGTCCTTTTCATATAGTGAGTTTCCTGGACAGACTAGTAGAGGCGGCTTCACAGCACACCTTGGGCCAAAAGGACATTTCAGAGAGTAAAAATAATAGTTAATTAAAAGAAAACCGTTTGATTACTGTGATTTCTTCTCAAAAATGGTGTCTGATGTTAACACCTAATCAGTTTTTTCTAGGTCCATACTGAATTCTTTGCATAACGGTTTCATGATGCAACCAACATGAGCATAGGAAACAATACACCAATGTAAGAAAAGGAAAAAAAAAGTGTAAATGGAACCAGGATAAAAGAGAAAAATATTTGAATGTAAGAAATAGTGATTTTTAGAACAATAAATCTTTAGAAATCTATGCCCAACCCTACAGTAGTTTGGATTTTTAAAATTAAACATACAATTTATATTGATTGGAACAATTGTTCTTACACTGTCATCTGCTCTTTAGTTTTTTAATGCTTACAGTACTTACATTGATTTCTTCAGTGATTTTAATTTTAATAGTTATGTATCATTAGTCAAATCCCTTTTTTTATCTTGTATTAAATGAATAGTTCACTTTAACAAGAAGTGCTGGGAAGTAAGAGACTTGTTGTTTGATGAAGCTATTCATGTCACCTGAATGTTTTTTTTAAAAAAAAGGTGTGATTTTCCATCTGGTTATTATCTTTACAAAACATCGATGAGAAAATAAGCTTCTGAAGTGCTATAATATGTTGACAGTCTTCCACCCCAGGTGTTGTTGAATAAATATCACAGGAAATCACACATGCCTTGTGAGTATAGGGCAAAACGCATCCTAACCAAATTATACCAAGAATTGGTATTTGGGAAATGTAATCTTCCTGATGGTCTTGTAATGGAGGTTTGCAGGTGATAACACGGATATTTCTGGAGGGAAATTTGTACCTTTCATCGAGCCAGCGTAGAAAAAGACGTAAGATTATCAGTATATAAGCTTTCAAGATCTCTGCAGTCTTTTTCATATGGAAAAGAAGAGCACCCAGGACTCCAGGCCAGTGTTCTTGGTAACAAGTGAGCCCACACCAAACACTGTAACCTTATCTGCCTGGCATCCAGATTCTGCATAAAATTTTCCGGGCTTGGCTTTAATGCATTTGAAATATTGGTCCACCCAAAGAAAAAAAACATTCAAATATTCACATTCTTGTTTATAAGGATTCTTATGGGAATCTGTTAGAGAACAGACATTGGTGCCAGTACTGTGAAGTACACTTGTCACGGGGGACCCTACACAGAGCAACAGGAGCATTAACCACCCGCTGCCTTTCCGGCTCTCACTGTTACTTTAAGGTAACATAGTAACATAGTAACATAGTTCATAAGGTTGAAAAAAGACCAAAGTCCATCAAGTTCAACCTATATACATATTGTGTCCCTACCGTGTTGATCCAGAGGAAGGCAAAAAACCCTTATGAAGCAGATGCCAATTGCCCCATACCAGGGGGAAAATTCCTTCCCGACTCCAAATATGGCAATCAGAATAAATCCCTGGATCAACGTTCTGTCCCTATTAATCTACTATCCATAACTTGTAATATTATTGCTTTCAAGAAACACATCCAGGCTCCTTTTAAACTCTTTTATTGAGTTTACCATTACCACTTCCTCTGGCAGAGAGTTCCATAGTCTCACCGCTCTTACTGTAAAGAACCCCCGTCTGTGCTGGTGTAGAAACCTTCTTTCCTCCAGCCATAGAGGATGTCCCCTTGTTATAGATACAGTCCTGGGTATAAATAGGTCCTGGGAGTGATCTCTGTACTGTCCCCTTATATATTTATACATAGTTATTAAGTCCCCCCTAAGCCGTCTT
This sequence comes from Spea bombifrons, assembly GCF_027358695.1. Taxonomy (NCBI): domain Eukaryota; kingdom Metazoa; phylum Chordata; class Amphibia; order Anura; family Pelobatidae; genus Spea; species Spea bombifrons. The sequence goes on along the minus strand of NC_071087.1, from coordinate 81,750,528 downwards.
TTTTCCAAACTAAATAACCCTAATTCTGATAATCTTTCTGGGTACTGTAGTCCTTCCATTCCCTTTATTACTCTGGTTGCCCGTCTTTGAACCCTCTCCAGCTCCACTATATCTTTCTTGTACACTGGTGCCCAGTACTGTACACAGTATTCCATGTGTGGTCTGACTAGTGACTTGTACAATGGTAGAATTATTTCCTTGTCGTGGGCATCCATGCCCCTTTTGATGCACCCCATGATTTTATTTGCCTTAGCAGCAGCTGCCCGACACTGGTCGCTACAGGTAAATTTACTGTTAACTAAGACTCCTAAGTCCTTTTCCATGTCAGTCGTCCCCAGTGTTTTCCCATTTAATACATATTCCCAGCCTGGATTTTTCTTCCCCATGTGCATAACCTTACATTTATCTGTGTTGAACCTCATCTGCCACATCCCAGCCCAAGCCTCCAACCTATGCAGATCCATTTGTAATCTTGCACTGTCCTCTATTGTGTTAACCACGTTACAGAGCTTAGTATCGTCTGCAAAGATTGATACTTTACTATACAATCCCTCTACAAGGTCATTAATAAATATATTAAAAAGAATAGGACCCAAAACTGACCCCTGTGGTACCCCACTAGTAACAGTCACCCACTCAGAGTATGTACCATTAATAACCACCCTCTGTTTCCTATCACTGAGCCAGTTACTTACCCACATACATACATTCTCCCCCAGCCCAAGCATTCTCATTTTATGTACCAGCCTTTTATGTGGCACCGTATCAAATGCTTTGGAAAAATCAAGATATACGACATCCAGCGATTCACCCCGATCCAGTCTTGAGCTCACCTCCTCATAAAAGCTGATCAGGTTAGTTTGACAGGACCGATCCCTTGTAAACCCATGCTGATATGGAGTCATACATTTATTTTCATTGAGATTCTCCAAAATAGCATCTCTTAGGAAACCCTCGAACAGTTTACATACAACAGAAGTTAAACTAACAGGCCAAGGTGTGGATGTAAAAGGGTTAATGGCAAAAACCATTCACTCACTCGCTGTTCTCACACCTTAACCCCAAACCTGTTCACCCCACGACCTCAAACTTCATTCGCTGCCACCACCAAGTTCTGTTGAAGGTCTTTGAAAATACCTAAGGAGGATAACTCAGGTTATCACCAAAACTAGATTGAGAAATTCACCGTGTGAAGTAAAAAAAAATGTTGTAAAAAAAAAATGTCTTGATAAAGACCTCATTGTGAGGTCCAGACGTTGTTGCTGTCGTCCTTCAATAAATCTGCCTGAGCTGGGAACCCTTGAGTGCCTGAAGCCTTTATTTATTTTGAAAAAAATGTCTGACATATGAAAAGATAACTATAAATCGAGAAATAAAGTTCAATACTGCCCAAAAGGTTTTTTTTACTTCACGTGGTGAATTTCTAGTCACAGTATTGATTTGAGCAGGGTTCAGTTTATTTTCTGTTGTATGATTCTGTCACAGAAACGTATATATCTCAAATCATAACAGCTGCGAGGTGCCGCGTCCCCAGTGTGACCCCAGTGTCTGGTCCCCTGTAAGATTTTCCAATTCAGGGCATCTGGCATCCTTTGAGGCAGATGCTCTTCCTGCCTCACTGATTTTAGGGTGGGGTCTGGCCAGGATTCCAGAGAACCTTGATGGCAGTGTTTGGTATAAATAAAATTAATATTTTCTCTTTATTCAAGATTAACCCTTAAACAAAAGGATTTTGTAAAGGGAAAGGATTAGACAGAGGGGTCATTAGGAGGTCAGCAGGTAGAGATAAAAAAAAAATATGTTGGTTATATAAACTGTTTTTCATCCGCGCTTGCCGCTTGGCTACTTTACAAGTGTCTCGTGGGTGCCTCGCGCTGCGCTTTGGGCGGGAATGTCAGTTTTATAAAAGCTGCACCCGTGAAGGAACGGATCACTTACCTGGCGAACCGCTGAGCTGTCTGCACTGACCTAGAGTCTGGTGAGCGACAGCAAAGCCGGTGAGCTGAAGACGTCATGGAAGAACTGATGAAGTTGCACCCTCCTACCCACCCTTGAATTATGTATTTTGTATTCATATTTGTCGTGGTCTTTTATCAGGCTATGGTTGCCCTATAGCATGTGGTGGACTTTAAGGTTTAAGTTATGCCTTCTGGCTTTTAGGGCGGTCGGCAAGGTTATATTATTTAGTCGGTATGCTCTGGGGCCTGGGCCAAGAGCTGGTATATATGGTTTATATATTTATTTATTTGTTATGAATGTTACTGTTGATGGTTATTGTCTGAATGGTAAACTAACTAAAGGACTACGACCTGTTTCATCCAATTTATGTGTGGTGTTTTATTTATTTAAGTATTTAAATGGTTTTGGTACATGGTTTTAACATGGTTTTTGCTTATTTCACTATTGTTTTTGTTTTCCTTTTTTCCCTACATGCTCATGCGCCCCTGTTTTGGTTGAATATTTTTTCCCTTATGTCTAGGTATGACAACAACGCAAGGAACAGTCACAGGGTCATCACAGCAACGGCAGCCCCCTGTAAATCCACTGACATTAAATTCAGACTCCAGAAGGCAACAGCCCCAACAGATGTCTCCAACAATATCCCCTCTTTCACCTCTTACTCAGGTATGATTTGAAGCTCAACACTGTCTGTTTAATGCTTGCAGTTCATTAATTGTAATAAAACGTTTCAACCCTAAGCACTTATCTAAACTGGCTCATGCCGTTGTACAGAGCACAGGTGAGACTTTACTTGACGTATTGTACACAGTACTGGAGACCGTGTCTCCATAGGGATATAGATATTGTTCATGGATTGCAGGATAAAATTTACCATTAAAAGTTTAAGTATCTTAACATGTATAGCTTGGAAAAAAGATGAGACGGGGAAATAATGCATACACACAATAAGGGAGGAGTATATTTAATAGAAGAAGAAACGACTACAACAAGAGGACATAGTCTTAAATTAAAGGGACAAAGGTGTAAAAGTAATATCAGGAAATATTACTTTACTGAAAGGGTAGTGGGTTATGCCATAGCCTTCCAGTAGAAATGGTAGCGGTTAATACAGTAAAGGCATTTAAGCATGCGTGGGATAGGTATAAGACTAAGCTAAATATAAGATAAGGACAGAGACTAAGAAAATTATTCAGAAATTGGCAGACTACATGGGCCAGATGGTCCTTATCTGCCGACATATTCTATGTTCCTACTTTACTCCAATGTCTTGTTTTTGGCCCAGTTACACACAACATTTTGCCTGCCTGAAGTAGGACATAGGTGTTGGGGGTGTGGCTAAACAGAAGTGGGCCGGGCCAGATGTGTAACCAGCCGCCCCACTTATGGGAAGAGCCACCTTACACTGCTAAGCTGCAGGTCTGTGGTGCAACAGCACTGACCTTCATTGATTTTACAGCTTCCCCCGGGTCACTCCCATAAAATTAGGACTGTCCTGCAATTTTGGGACATTTGGATGGTATGTAGTTGTACGTAAGCAATATAACTTTTACCTCTGTTATTTTACATTACACTTTATAGGACACTAGAAAAATTCCAATGTGCTATTACAGGAACAAATTACCAATGAAATTAACAATAACATGAACACATCTCTGTAGTGATGTGTGTTAGAGCTGCTATCTGTTTTAAACTACATCCTTTGTGTTGTTGCACCATATGAATTTGGCATTAAATCAATGCTATAATGCTACACACAATTATGGGTTATTCTCTTAAAAAAATATAATTTGTAATCCATGTCTGGAATGGATGTATTTTTGTGATGCCTCAGTTTTGACCCTCATGTAAAGATAAATAAATTAATTAAAAAAAAAACTGGGGAAAAAAGTTCCTTCTAGTGCATGGCCTATATACATTTCTTTGAAACCCTGCACATCAAAACTCTTCTGATTACAAGTTTTGCTAAATTATCCTACATATTAAAGGAATAGGTCGGCTTCTTTTTGTAAAATCCATATTTTGTATGGACCACAGGGTATTTTAATTAATTAGTTCAGTAAAGTGATTGGATTCCTGTTGATTTCAGTAGGAGCTCAAGTTGCATACATGAACACACATTAATTATAATAAGGAAAGAGAGGAGGTAAATGAGAAGTCTCATTTTCTGATGTCTTTTAATAAATGCATGCTCTAAAATGCATTAGAGTTCATGCAAAATGGACCCCAGTGTGCATTAAAACTATACAGTATAGTGAGGCCCTGGAAAGTCCCTAAAATTCTCTCTATTTGTAATCGGTCCAAAAGCCCAATGGGTTACAAATACGTAAAGCCTTAGCTACCGACTATGGCTTTTGTTAACATATATAACATAGCCTGTATCCATTACACCATCAAATGTGTTGTTTTTTTTTGTTCTTTTAGGCTGTGGCAATGGACGCATTATCTCTCGAGCAGCAGTTACCACCCTACGCCTTTTTTACACAGCAAAGTTCGCAGCAGCAAACTCAAGTGCCAAGCGGCCTGTCTCAGAATTCCTCGTTAATGCAAGGTTCTGGTTTGCAACGAGGATCCCAGCTCCCTCCCCTAACCGTCACAATAGCAACTACCATCCCACAGTCACCCCCAGGAAATCAGAGTCCATCAGCGTTGGCTATAGATATCAACTCGGTAAGTGTGGGTAAAGGAATTGATGGGGTTACAGCAGCTGAAGTAAAGCTGTGCGTGAAAAGACCTGTATTATATATAGCACATTCAATATTCTATCTCGATTCGATGAGAATCACATTCATACAGTGGGAACCTCTTTCCGTTGATGTTGACAAAGCCACAAGGTACAATTCTGAACTCACCGTAACATGTGTGAGTACATATTCTAGATGCTAATTGCATATTCTAGATGCTGTACACATGTTGCTTCTGCACACCCAAACCACTTTTCAAGAAGGTTGATTAGGAAAAGGTTTTAATCATGGATTTGATATGTTTATTATATTGTACTGCCAGGCTGTACTGTGTTTGACACTGGCTGATATGTGCAACAATGACAAAAAACTAGTTCAAGTATGTATTTTCCGGTATTGACATTCTATTTTCTGTTTAAAGCGTGTGTGAAATTTGCTACATGTGTTCTTGTTTGTATACAAAATAGCATTTCTATGGAGAGTTTAAAAATTGCATAGTTTTTATTTCCATTTTAAGCACCTTTAGACAGCCAGCACACTACTACTGGGACTTTTTCATATCAGCAGTGCAGGTGAGTTTTTTCTGACCTGTGCCTGACCTGCTACGTCAGAGGTGTGGATCTGTAAATAATGCTTAAAGTAGATATGCAAGTTTTTAAGGTAGATATATCATAAGTAAAATAAATTATTCGTTTTTTGGGTTTTTTTGTAGCTCTTAAGCGACTCTACTGTGACATTTTAAACTGAAAAAAAGAATGACTTATCTGTTCTGGATGAAAAAAATCACCGTTTGGATGAAATTTAAGCTGGTCCAACGATACGATTGCATACTCTATAGCAAATAATCAGGAAGCTCTTATTTATAGTGAGAATATTTTTTTGTACGCAGCGGGGCATAATTTCTTTAACCAGAGAGGTTTTTTGTGTGTTCTTGGTGTTTTTATGATGTTTAGGGATTTCCCTCTTTCATTTTTGCTGTATCCATGCAAATTATGCATAATTTTTGTATAATTTTTACTTGAATTATATCCAAAGAAAAGCCCTACTTGAAATATATATATACACGCACGCACACAAGCACTGGCCACTTTATAAGGTACACCTTGATAGTACCGGGTTGGACCCCCTTTTGGCTTCAGAACTGCCTTTACTCTTAGCGGCATACTTTCTACAAGGTGCTGGAAACATTACTCAGAGATTTTGGTCCATATGGACATGATGGCATCACGCCGTTGCTGCAGATTTGTCGGCTGCACATCCATGGTGTGACTCTCCCGTTCCACCACATCCCAAAGGTGCTCTATTGGATTGAGATCTGGTGACTGTGGAGGCCATTGGAGTACAGTGAAATCATTGTCATGTTCAAGAAACCAGTTTGAGATGATGTGAGCTTTGTGACATGGTGCATTATCCTGCTGGAAGTAGCCATCAGAAGATGGGTACACTGTGGTCATAAAGGGATGGACATGGTCAGAAACAATACTCAGGTAGGCTGTCGCATTTAAATGATGCTCAATTGGTACTAAGGGGGCCAAAGTGTGCCAAGAAAAGGCAGAATGGATCCATGCTTTCATGTTGTTTACGCCTCATTCTGACCCTGCCATCTAAATGTCACAGCTGGATTTAAGTCTCATCAGACCAGGCAACGTTCTTCCAGTCTTCCATTGTCCAATTTTGGTGAGCCTGTGCGCATTGTAGCCTCAGTTTCCTGTTCTTAGCTGACAGGAGTGGCACCCGGTGTAGTCTTCTGCTGATGTAGCCTATCTGCTTCCAGGTTTGACGTGTTGTGCGTTCGGAGATGGTGTTCTGCGTACCGTGGACCTGTTTGGTCCCCTGTAAGATGTTCCACTAACTTTATGGAGAGTCTGGCCAGGATTCCAGAAAACATTTATGGCAGGATGAGGCCTAAGGAAAAATAAATTTTCTACTTTTCATTCAAGATGCCTTGTTAACCCTTTAACAATGACGATGAATTGCAAAGAACCTGCATGGGATGGTGTAGTAGCATTCGTTATGCTGTTTGAATACATATTGGCTGCTTGTGCAGATCTGTTTTCGAAGTAGATTGTATTCTGGAACACCACAGTTTCCCCCTACTACCCTGTCCTGCCCATAGTGTTATGGCAGCAACCATTATGCAAAGAGGCAATTCCGCACCCTTTAGATGAGGTTGAATTGCCATCTGTCTCACACAATCTATGGGTTCAGTAGTAAAAAATGGTTGTAAGTAAACCTGTCCCCAGTGCTTTGTTTGCATGCATGCATGTCATTACATCTGTAACAGGAAGTGATAAAGGAGACAGTTGGATTACTGATCCTTAAAGGTCATAGGTAAACATGACTGTGTATCTTTTAACATTATTATAGGCTGCATATTGAGAAAATGTTCAATTTCAGTCATTTCTTTAACCCCAGGTAGTTTTTCTTTAATCTAAAGGTGTGAACAAGAGGCATAAAACTTGGGGAAACTTTGCATACTGACATGACTTATTGTCCAGATGCGTGTACATTTATATTGGGTTTTATTTGCCATTTTTATATGTTTAGTTCAAATTTAGTAACGTTATTGCAAACGGTTTCCATAGATTTTCGTATGATCATTTTCAATCAACTAGGTAAATTGCCATAAAGTAGCCCTAAATGTCTTGGGCATTACACGTTACATTTATTTATATCACGCCTTTGGATTCCGTAGCGCTGTTACAATCAGAGTCAGTGAAAATACGTTTTAACTACGCACAATAACAAAAAGGAAAAGAGGGCCCTAGTTGGGTGGTTTAGGGGGAAATGAAACAGGAGTGAACTGCTTGGATGAATTGATCAAGTCAGGATCAATTCATGTTGGCTAAGTGTTAGGAGGAAAGGTCATACACTTCTCCAAAAAAAAGAAAAAGTGAGTTTTCAGAGAGCTTTTGAATTTTGCGTACCAGGGAGAAGTTTTGACAGAACTGGGTAGGGAATTCCAAACAACAAGTATAACACTTGTGAGATCCAGAATACTGTAGTGGGAAGATGTAATCACAGAGACAGAAGTCTTGAGAAAAATGAAGAGGGAAGTTGTTAAGGGATCTGTAGGTCAGGGTCAGAAGTTTGAATTAGATTTTGCAGGCTATAGGGAGCCAATGGAGCGATTGCCACAGTGGAGCAGCAGATTAGGAACTGTTAGTGTTGCAGTGTTGAGTATGGATTTGAGTGGTGAAAGGCAGGAGAAGGGGAGACCATTTAGTAGGGAGATGGGATATCACAGGATATTGTGGACAAATGAGACAAGGGATAACCATAAGCTCAGTCTTTGAGATGTTACGCTTCAGGTAATGGGATATCATCCATGATGGAATTCCAGGAAGACGGTCAATGAGGCAGATTAGATGAGAGTGTGAAAGGGTTAGGAGAGGAGATATATTTTTGGGGATCACCTGTGTATAGGTGGTATTGGAAACTAACATAGTAACATAGTTCATAAGGTTGAAAAAAGACCAAAGTCCATCAAGTTCAACCTATATACCTATTATGTCCCTACTGTGTTGATCCAGAGGAAGGCAAAAACCCTTATGAAGCAGATGCCAATTGCCCCATACCAGGGGGAAAATTCCTTCCCGACTCCAAATATCAGAATAAATCCCTGGATCAACGTTCTGTCCCTATTAATCTAATATCCATAACTTGTAATATTATTGCTTTCAAGAAACACGTCCAGGCTCCTTTTGAACTCTTTTGTTGAGTTTACCATTACCACTTCCTCTGGCAGAGAGTTCCATAATCTTACCGCTCTTACTGTAAAGAACCCCCGTCTGTGCTGGTGTAGAAACCTTCTTTCCTCTAGCTGTAGAGGATGTCCACTTGTTACAGATACAGTCCTGGGAGTGATCTCTGTACTGCCCCCTTATATATTTATACATAGTTATTAAGTCCCCCCTAAGCCGTCTTTTTTTCCAAACTAAATAACCCTAATTCTGATAATCTTTCTGGGTACTGTAGTCCTTCCATTCCCCTTATTACTCTGGTTGCCCGTCTTTGAACCCTCTCCAGCTCCACTATATCTTTCTTGTACACTGGTGTCCAGTACTGTACACAGTATTCCATGTGTGGTCTGACTAGTGACTTGTACAGTGGTAGAATTATTTCCTTGTCGTGGGCATCTATGCCCCTTTTGATGCACCCCATGATTTTATTTGCCTTAGCAGCAGCTTCCTGACACTGGTCGCTACAGGTAAATTTACTGTTAACTAAAACTCCTAAGTCCTTTTCCATGTCAGTCGTCCCCAGTGTTTTCCCATTTAATACATATTCCCAGCCTGGATTTTTCTTCCCCATGTGTATAACCTTACATTTATCTGTGTTTAACCTCATCTGCCACATCCCAGCCCAGGCCTCCAACCTATCCAGATCCATTTGTAATCGTGCACTGTCCTCTATTGTGTTAACCACGTTACAGAGCTTAGTATCGTCTGCAAAGATTGATACTTTCCTATACAATCCCTCTACAAGGTCATTAATAAACATATTAAAAAGAATAGGACCCAAAACAAAAGATATGAGTTGTCCAAGTGAAGAGGTATAGATGGAGAAGAGTAGTGGCCCAAGAACTGAGCCCTGAGAAGCACCAACAAATAGAGGTAGAGGAGAGGAACAAATTCCAAAGTATGGTCACGGATACCATGAAGGTTTGTAGGACCGGGTTGTCAAAGGCTACAAAGAGGTCCAAGTAGTGAGAAGTGGCTTTTTGTTTAAACAGTGAAGAGATGATTGTAATAATTTTAATGATCAAGCACAGATTGTAGAGGGTCAAGCAGGTAGAAAATTATAAATCAACTAAGTTAATCGCCCCAGCTGTTTGGATGCCAATGGGAGAAGGGAAACTGGACGGTAGTTTAATGGGGATGGGGGATCAAGGAAAGGTTACTCTAGAGACATGAGAGCGGTGATGGCATATGAGAATACATCAGAGGAAATAGAGAGATTAGCGATATTGGTCAGGGTTGGGGTAAGGTCACCTGAAAAGGTCGGTAGGAGATGTGAGGGTACAAGGTTGAGGGGGCAGATGGTGATGTTGGGAGGACTAGAGAACCTCAGGAACTTTAGTAGGGGTGACATGATAGTGCCAGATTTGGTGTGTGTGTCCATAATATTAGTGTCACACATATACATATATATATATATATATATATATATATATATATATATATATATATATATATATATATATATATATATATAGCCTGCTCAGTGCATTCACGAGAGCTAACAAACTCATTGACTATTTGTACACAGAGACTAATTGCAATTTAAAAAGCCACAGGTGTGGGAAATTAATCTTTAATTGCCATTGCCTTGTGTGTCTGTAACATTCAAGGGAATGTAAACTTTTGATCAGGGCCATTTGGGTGATATCTGTTATCATTGTGATTTAAAAAGGAGCCAAACTACGTGATAATAAATGGCTTCATATGATCACTAGCCTTAAATAAAAGACAGTTTTTCATATTTTCAAAATCAGTACCAACATTTCACAGTTTCTGCCAGGGTATGCAAACTTTTTGAGCACAACTGTACATAAGTGTAGAACGTTGGCATGTTTGTGTTACTGCAAGGTGTCTGTGAGCAAAAGATGTTAGTGTGTGTCTGTTACTGTAAGGTGTTAGTGTGTAAATGTATGTTAGTATATAGCAAGGCTCAACAAAGTCTGGGCGCAAATGATTGGAAAAGAAAAAAAGCTGTCTCCTAATATTTGCTGGCTCCTATATATAATTAACACCATGGGAGAAGATGTTGGGCAGAGAAGTTGGTACGCAAGTGAGGCGTGTTAAAAGTGGAAAATGGATGCTTAGAGTTATAGGTAAGTGAAGAGATTAATTAAATAAAAGTGGAGAGATTGAGGGTCAATGTATAGGATCGGAGCATTAGTTTGTACGTGGAGGTATATAGGAGGTATTGTTATATTGAGGTGTGGCGACATTAGGACAGAAGGTGGTAGAGATGCTTGAGAGAGGTGGCAGAAGTGTGTTTGTAAGCTGTAAAGTGTCTAGGTCACGGAAGTTTTGGTGGGTTTGTGGTGGGGTTTTTTTAGGTAGAGGTGGTGTGGGAGTTCTGACACGGTTAAATGGGAGGGAGGAGTTGGAGAAATTAAAGGTGGGAGAACACTGTCAGTTTGGTAGCAAACACAATCCCTGGGTGAGGTGGTCCATTGTGAGAGACCAAGAAAAGAGGAGAGTGACTGCAGTTTAGAAGCAGCAATTTAATATAATTTCCATATCTTTATTTACTATAATTGTTTGCAAATCTGTACACTTTTTGTATACATAGAGCATTATAAATACATATGAATATATATATATATATATATATATAAATATATATATATATATTCATATAATTAACTATGATGTCATAATGTATTTGTATATAATTGTTTGATCATCCACTTTACAGAATACCACTTTCCTACCCTGCGATTGCTGAGTAAGTGGGAGGCAAAATGAGTTTCCCTTTACATTGGTTTTGTCTGCACGCTATTGGTGTTCTGCAGATTGGTTCAGGTGCCATTCCCTATAGGGAACCATCATAGCGCTACGGAATTTGATGACGCTATATAAAACAATAATAAATAATAATAATATAGCCTTGTGCCAGACACAATCGATCAGTAACAAGCAGTAACACGATCAGTAACTTTATTTGCAAATGTTTCAGTAGCAGCGTCCACAGGACAAAGCACCTCTTATATTAGAATAGTGACGTTGGTACAACCATAATAAGCTGCATGCAATGTCCCGGTAACAGGTTTTGGGGGTGGGGGTTCAGCTGCTGCACAGATCAGGATTTTGTATTCAGAAATCTCACTCACACACACACACACACACACACACACACACACACACACGCTGCAATAAGATGAACACCATATTGCCTTTGAACAGAAATTAGCAGCATGCTTTCGATGCATTTGCATTTCTCGGCCTTTGTGTATTAGTATTTTTTCTAATTATCTTGTAACTGATTTGAGAGATACGCATAATATGCACCACTGTGTGGGTATGTTTTCTTTGTTTCCTTTTAACAAGAGAAAACTGTAAATAACATTACTATCGATTTGAGTTGAATGTTACACCTACTGATATGTTTATGTCTAGACCGTTAGTACGAGAGAGGAGCGATGGGCACCTTTGACTACATTCGCCTAACCATCGAGTGGTATTTAATTCTGTGTTGTTCTGTAGGCCTCCCTCCAGCAGTACCGCAGTAATGCTGGATCCCCAGCCAACCAGTCTCCCACTTCTCCTGTCTCCAATCAAGGCTTCTCTCCAGGCAGCTCCCCTCAAGTAAGGCAATATTGTGCCTTTGGTTTCGTGTAGGCTTTCAGTCTAACCATTACTGCCCCATGGTCTATCACTGTTTCTGTTTTGTGCTCCATGACTCTGATGTCCCATCTTGTTGCACAGAATCATAAGTAGTTTTGTGAGTCTTGTTGAAGGTGCCTGTAGTCATTGTGATGAGCTGATGGTTTGAAGTCATCCTTTGGGAGAGCTGTGTTAAAAGATTTATAAAACTCCTGAAGTGTGCTTTGTGCTCAGGTTTGCTGCAAGTCGATCTCACACAAGATCTAAAGGGTTTGAAGATAAAAGGGGTGAATTTTACATATTAATACCATGAAGTGATTTTACAGCTAGACATTTCAAACTGTGCACTTGTGCTACTTTCAGAAATTATAATTATACCTATTAACATTGAACTGCTCTTAGAACACTAGAAGAACCATATCTGTTCTGTCAACATGTTGTAGTGGTGTGTACTTTCATTATTTTTTCCATGCAAATGCATCTTTTATTTAATATTATCAAATATGAAACAGGACAGATTTGTTAAAGAAAATATCCGCAGTGTGACAATCGGATCTGCTCATCTCTGCTTAGGGTCCATGCACTTTAGGAGGTAGCAGAGGCATTATTAAACACTAGTCTACACAAAACAGACAAGCCAGAAGACTTTTTTTCCCATCAGAAATATTTTAGTGCTGCCGCAACAGCAAAGGATTCCAGGTAGACGTGCAAAAAAAAGGTTAACAATGATCACCTTTTGCTTCTATCACCACTTTGTATATGGACCCCTTGGAGCAAATGTCTCGTGCACTGCAGCTTTAGAGAAATGTAAGCAGCTGTCTTGTAACCTTAAAAAAGCTCTAGAATGGACACCAAAGCTCACTCATTTTGGCCATGGTTTTAAAGGTTTGTGGAAACAGAACGCCTCTTTTGTTTTTTGTTTTTATTTTGCAGCACACACACCACCTCTAAACTTCTTTTGTCATTTAATCAGACATATACAATATATACAATAAAGTGGAATCGAACTCAAACTGAAGTGGTACAGCAATCCACCACTGCACTGAATGTTAGGGCATGATGAGGGCTGAGAGGCACAGTACACTTGCACCCTTCTGGTATGAAATAGAAAGAAGACCATTGACAGAGGGGGAGAGAAGAAGGGGTTAGCTAAGGAATGTGTATGAGCTCTTTGAACTTGTATATATTTAAGGTAATGTTGACTTTTTTTTTTTTTTTTACATTAAAATACTTTTACAACCTGCAGGTAACTTTTGCACAGTGATGGAGGTTCTCATAAAGTCTTTATTGCAGTTACACGCAAGTTTGCCTTCCTTTGCCCGGTGTAAATCCAATAGAAAAGGTTGCCTTAGCAATTTTGATCACTCCATGTAAACATGCAAAGCTTGGTCCAACCAAGGTTTATAATTTAGTGTTTTATTATTATAAATATTATATGTGTTATATATATATATATATATTGGCTTTTGCTCAATAAAAATACTTTTTTGGCCATTCAATGCTTCCTATAGAAGCCTCCGGTGATAAAATGTTTATAAAATGTGTTTCTGTGTATCTTCAAGGTGTGAAGACAACATGCGTTGATTATGTGCAGGATTATAGATGTGTTAAAAATGGTCTGCTTGCTGCTAAACTGAAATGATTTATGCTGCTAGGTATCCTCTTTATGAAACAAAATTTTGCACAAGAGTTGCAAACGTCTGAAGATGTTTTAGTGAAAGTACCAGCTCAAGTTCAAATCAATGTATGTGTGATAGCGCTTTGGAATATAACGACCTATAGTTACTTTGGAGAACTCTCTAGATGACTGATTACACAATGCCTCAGTAGCTTCTTAACAATGCATGGTCAGCAACAGTTTTCCAGCAGTGTTGATCGGCTACCTTTTGGGTACCTTCGGTGTAAATGTTTTGACCTGTCTGTGTCTGTAGCTTAGTCTTTGTGTCTCTCCCTTCCTCTGTATGATTCTGGGGTTTATTCACCAAACTGACAGTTTGTGTGAGTTGAAACATTTCCACTCTTCAGATTCTTGGTGTATCCCAAAGGACCAACCCTGGTGAACTTCGCTAATGGGTCTGCCTCTATGAAGTTTAACGTTAATGTTGAGAAGTGGGGGGGTCGCTAATCAAAATGATTACTACTACTACTGCTATGTTATTGCATCTTATAAACAGAATAAAAAAACATTGTATTCAATATAAAAAGGACACACAGACTTACTTAGTTCATTATATCCTTATTGTTCTCAAACAAAGTTCAGTCAGTCTTTATCTTTGTATAGTTTTTGTTCTTTATAATGTGTTTTCTACATATTGTTAATCTTATGTGTTGCCCCCGCAGCTGCTCTAACCATTGCTTTCATGAGCAGTTTCTGCGTCCCGTAGACTGATAAGGATGGTGCACGGGCTGCTTACATGCGAATTACATGCCACGAGCTTCCAGTTGGTCTGCTTCACTTTACAGGCATATACTATATAGTTGCCTTTTCTTGTGTGATGTGTAACTGGTGAATAGCAGGTTAAGCTTCATCGATTTCATAAAAACAAGAAAACCGAAAGAAACCGTGTTAAAATACCAAAAAAACAAAACCTAATTTTCCTTTTTACAGTGGGTCTTTGTTTTTCACCTCGTGTTCCCTGTTGTATTTTCGGCTTTGTGTCACATTTATGTGATAATGTCATGTTAGGTATTATTATTAGGATGTGTGATATGTCTTACTTTTCATTTTCAAATTGCATTCAACCTCAATGGTAACAGATTCTACCCTTAAATCTACACCTTGCGATCCAGTTTTTTTAAAGTTTGTTATTCAGAGACATTCTTTGGGAATTCTTTCTCAGTTTCCTTACTTGTTGTGTTGCATGAAGCCACTGGATTCTGTAATATAATCCACAAAAAAGACAGAAGCCGCTATATATATTCAGAGATGCGACGGGGTGTCTTATATGTGAATGAGTTACTTAAGTGTACATTTAAGTAAGCTTCAATTCATCCTGGTTCCCCCAAAAAGATGTATATTACTTTGTGTGTATAAGTAAAATAGGTTGTGTGGTTGTATGCCTGGGTTTTAGGATGCCACTGTGTATATGGTAGTTAGAATTTACCAATTATTGCAGTTTTATTGCTACACAGCAAAATGGCATTATTTGATATATGCATTTAGTTCAATAATTGCAACTACAAAAGATTCTCAGTTGAAAATAGTACAGTTTTTTTTTTCCCTTTTCTTAAAAGTGAGTGAAAGGATTCGTACTTTTATGCATTGGCCCTCTTTTCCTGCTCTCAGCTTCTTGGCTTGCTGGGAATACATTCAGCCAAATGCATGTCCTCTTTGGCACTGTGCTGGCATGGTATATTCACCATCAGCCTGCTCCAGTGCTTGGTGGTCGAGTGGTCTGGGGTTCTCATAAGACCCCCTGAAGGTATGTGCAGAGAGTTCTCCTATTAATTTCTTTGAGTACTTTCTTGCCTATGACTGGCTGCTTCAAACAGCCAAGACTTGCGCAAACAATGGACTGCAAGTTTCAGCACCGGAACTGCACTTTCTACTTAAGTTTAGGAACAGATCATTTTTAAGGAACAACTGTGTGTTTCTTACATCTGTTTCTATCATTTGGGCAAATGTCTTTCCCACAATAAGTCTTCTGCCTACGTGTGTAGAGCTTGTCTTGCTTATCACCTGCCTCTTTTAACATTTCCTTTCTCATTTCTAGCATTCAATCCTCGGAAGTGTGTTTGGAGACTCTTATTATGACCAACAGATGACTGCACGGCAGACTAATGCTCTATCTCACCAGGTAAGATAGGAGCTATGTGATCTGTCCAGCCCTATGCTGTTTTTTTTTTTTTTTTTTTGAAGAATGAGGACATGAAGACATTAAACATGGGGAAAACCGAAAAAGGCAATGTGGAGAGCATTTTCGTTGGTACTCCCTAAGCTCAGATGCTGGTGAAAATCCTTACACAACAAGTCCTTTAGTTGAACAATTAATGAATAGTAAAGTGAAAAGCACAACTCTCTTGCGCACCCCTCCTTTTAGTGAATTCACCCCTTTGTCAAAAACTGATTCACAGCTATAAAATAATGTCTAATGTATGTCCAAGACAATTACACAGATCAAGTGTCATGGGAATAGCACAGGCCAAGTGCAATTTCAGTAATGATTGATGCGCAGAATGGTATTGCTGATAGCTCACTTTTTTTTTTCTCTGTTGGATTTATGAAGAGTTTAACTCCATAATGGCTTGTCTCTGTTTGCAGCTTGAACAGTTTAATATGATAGAAAATGCTATTAGCTCAAACAGCCTCTACAGCCCATGCTCAACCCTCAACTACTCTCAGGCAGCCATGATGGGACTAACAAGTAGCCACAGCAGCTTGCACGACTCACAGCATCTTAATTATTCCAGCCATGGCAACATCCCCAACATCATCCTCACAGGTAATCTCTGCTTTTTATTACGTTACCAAGATTATATCATTTGTCTAACAGTAACCTTAATATGTTACCTTCTGCAGATACAATATCTAGATCAGCTGTTCTCCGAGAAATCTAAAACAAAACTGAATTCATAAAAATGACACAATTGGCACTTGCCCCAATTTTGTACTTTATTATCTATTCTCAGCAGCTGCTGCAGAGAATTGGATTGTAATAGACTACCAGTAGGAACACTGAATCAACACAGGTCCTGTAATGTAAGAACCAATGGTGGGAGACGTTTCTATTTTTAGTAAAAGGGAATGTTTATCTGTAGAGGGTTGGCAATCTTTGAATAATAAAGAAACATAGAATTTGGTGGCAGATAAAAAACATTTGTTCCATCTAGTCTGTCCATTTTCCCAATGTCAAGACCCAGACCTGAATCAACCCTTGGTCTTGTCTTAGATTCAGCATAGCATTGTGTTAACCTCTACCACTTCTGATGGGATGACGATCCATTTCTTTTTTTCTCTTCCACAGTAACGGGAGAGTCTCCGCCTAGTTTATCAAAGGAATTGACCAACTCATTGGCGGGTGTGGGAGATGTGAGTTTTGATTCAGATTCTCAATTTCCCTTGGATGAACTGAAAATTGATCCTTTGACACTGGATGGGCTGCATATGCTTAATGACCCAGATATGGTCCTCACTGACCCTGCCACAGAAGATACTTTCAGGATGGACCGATTGTAGAGTGAATATGCCATACAAAGAAATATAATGCTGCCCATTCCCCAGCTGAGCATAAAAAGTTCAGGGGGTCAGTCATGTCTAAGGCGATTGCTGAGATGTGTTGCGCTGTGATATACAATGAGTAATAACTTGTTGTCCTAAGCTTGCAATGCTAAGAATCCCTCATTGTGCGCCATGTTTTTATCTTAATCCACTCGCTTCACCCTAAGGAAGAAGGATTAGACCTGAAATTGTCCCATTTGCCTCCAAAATTACAACATGCAGTTATCCATTAGGAATTCACACTGGATGTTCTTTTTGCTTATTTTTTTCATCTATTGTATGGCCTCAGCAGAATCATGTATGTGACATCAAGCCTGTCAACTCTTCCAAAGACCAACAGGCCACAGTCTGTTACCTGGATATTTAAATATGTCTTTTTATGCAGATGGATAATAACCCGTCTCTAAACCTTCTATGCCTAAAAAACATCCAGCCTTCCCTGAAAGAGCTGCCACACATCCAGAATCTGATAAGCAAATGAAAATTAAAATGGAGCACGGGAAATGTTTGCAGCTCTGTCTCTTGGTTGCTAATTGTATGAATATTATTCTTATTGTTTGCTGTCTTTGTTAATGGTTATTTGTAACCAAGTTGCTGCCCGAAAGTCTAGCAACTGTAAGTTTAGTAAATGACTTATTTGTATTTATTTTTATGTTATTTAAGTATTTTGAACATATGGAAAATTGCTTCACAATGCCAACAAGAGCTTTACGCTCATCTTTTTGTTACTGGAATTTTTACCAAAAACCTTATCAAATGTTACAAGAATAGCATAGCAGCCCAATTTATGATATAGAAGGTGCCCATCAGAAAATGTTTTCTTATGCTTTTTTTCTTCATTTGCTCCGTTTTTGTTGAGCAATTAGTAATTACACAAAGGCACACACTCTATAGATTAATCACCAAGCAGTCTTGTTTTCTTTCTGCATTAAGTTGGTGTAACGGCCTAATACCTGTTATTTTCTCCCTATTTGTATGCTAATTGGACCAATGAAGCATGTACTGCATGTTTTATTGAAGAATGGGGGCACGTGTTTGCTAGAGAGCGAATGTTCTTTCCTGTATGGCAATAGCCTGTCTGATGAGTTTGTGGGGGGACTGCTCAGCATATCTCTACTAAAAAGACAAAAAAAAAAATAATAATAATTAAAAAAAAAAAATCACCATTATGGCAAGGGAAAGAAACATCTATCCTTTTTGCACATAAGAAGGTCTTGCCACCAACCTCTTTCATGCATTTTATGTGGCCAGTTGTATAGAACAAAACTTCTTAAGAACCACCTCTGACATGATGGCAACTGTTGCTTGTTTTGCTTTTATCAGTAGGTACTCAATGGATATCCCATCCTCAGATTTGTATGTTTCGCAAATGAAGCAGGGAGGGGATCGTTGATTGAAATATAATTCCTTGAATGCCATTGGTTTATGGTTCTACAAGAGGTTTGTTTTCTGGACAAATAACTGATTTAAAAAAATGAACTCCAGGGATATAGAATGCCATGTCCAAGTTTATGGTAAACCTACCCAACATTAGCAAACTAAATGGTACATGGCACAAAGCGTGTAATCTATGCAGACAGTTATTTGAGTGAGTGGTTTATAACCTTTACAACATTGTATGATTTAAGCTTCATCTAGCATAACTTATCACTTCACTTCATATAACTTATAGTATGAGCAATGGTGTATTTTGGCAGGGCAGTGTGCCCTAGGCCTGACCCTGGGCAGAGCCCCAACAGCTCCTCACCATTTACTCCTGGAGATGCAGTCCTCTACGCTGAGCAGTAGATTGTCATATCCCATGCTCCGCCACATGAGTATGTGCAAAGGCATTCTATGGAGCCTGAATCAGTCTCTAGTGTTACCCGCCTTGTTACAGGGGAGATTGCTGGTCTCCCCAGCTGATAGGGCAATTAGCCGGTTATGTGGCAGACACCAGGAATGCTGACCTAGGCCAGACTATGCACAGAGTGAGTACTATGAGGGGTCTAGAGAACACTAATAATGCACGCACAAGAAACAGTGGGGTTTGTAGTTGGGCTTGGTAAGAGATGTACATTTGGGAAAGGATTTCTTTATGTATATTTCAAAAATTGCTTCTAAATACAAAGTATTTGCACTTTTCCATTATACATTAGTCCCAAAACGGACGGTTAGTAAAGGTTCGACTTCACACCATCTACGTTGCTATTATGTACTGTAGCAGTTTTTGAATGTTTGTTTCCTCTTCTGCCATTTGTGGATTTGTGATAGTATTGTCATGGCGTGCCTGGCTAGGACATACTCATGCACTTCCTCACTGTGTTACTGGTGATTTGGTAGAGCGATGCAGACTTCTTTGCTCACTTTTGCTAGACCAGTGTCCTGCTCTGTTCTAAAGCTTCAAATCTCTGCAAACACTTTCAGATTTTTTTCTAATAAACTTGAAACAAGACATGTTGCACGTGCATCCATGGGCAGTATGTTTATTCTTGAAACCCATGGGATTTGATGCTGTTGGGGCTGGAGACAGACTCATTTTAAGTGAACAAAAAAAGGAATTTGTGTGACCGTTAACCCAAATAAATGCTACAACACCTGTGAATTTCTCAACAAACAATTCAGTAGATAAGGATACAAAAACAATATGTGCTTGCAAATCAAAAAAATAAATGTCGAATAAACCAACACAAATGGGTGAAGCAAATAAAGAAATAAGAGTATATACCTTTTCCTTATGGTAATCACGCTCTCACATGGGTAGTAATAGTGGTAGAGCCCAAACTCGGCTCTATAGTATGTGCCTGTGGGTTATATAGTTAACCCCGCACCCTCTGGTCTGGAAGCAGTCCTCCTCATCAAACGGCAATCTTGGAACGAGCCAAATGCTGCCAAAGTCCCCGATGACGCGTTTCGCCCTGGATGGGCTTCCTCAAATCAGTCTGCGTTTGATGAGGAGGACTGCTTCCAGACCAGAGCGTGTGCAATTCTATTCTAATGAATACTAAAGCATTACAAATGGGCATCTTGCTACAAAAAAAAAATAGTTTTCACTTGAAGCGGGGTGGCCTACCGGACCTGGCGCTTTTCAGCAGTGACTGACTTTTTCTGCTAAGCATTCACTGCATGTAAGATTTCTCAATTGTTGCTGATTTGTTCTGGCTTTTATATTCTAAACAAACGTCCCTGACAAAGAAAACCCTTAAGCATATCAACAAGCACACATTTGTAAGTCAAATTAGGAAGCGCGTTATTATATATTTATGTTGTTGACTGACACTGATTCTCCATGGTGACAAATTTTGAGGTGATATAGAAGTCTTGTAGTGGCGGTAAACTTCTTTGCTCCCAGGAAAGTGATTAAGCAGAGCTATGTCCTCAACGTCTAAGGCTGTAATAAAAAAATTAACTCCACTAGCTGCATTTAAACACAGAAACGTACCCAGTATTATGTTCTCTAATTGTAAAGTGTGTATTTGGCTGAGTTTTTTGTTTTGTTTTTACTTTTTTGCTCTAACTGGAAATTTTTTGTTGGTCCTTAATTAATTTGGGCAGTGTATATAACGCTGCTGTTTATCTGTTGTGTAGAAATGTCTGTTTTTTTATTATTATTCCCTACGAAATGCCGATCTTTCCGGAGGATTATGTCGTTTAGAAAGCCTTGGGTTGCTCTATCAAAACAAAAATGGTAGCTACCTCTGCCAGAAGCTCTTCTTTGTGTTCTGCTTTGGCTTGTGGTTTAATCATTTCTCAGATAGTAGTAGGAATAGTAAAGATGGACTAATTTGACTTGTTCTTTTTACTGTTTTTGGTAGACAATCTCGTAGAGATCATCATAAATTAGCAACAAAGTAGGATGACATCTGATTTATCTGCCCCCCCCATGCTGTTGTCAATATTTAATAGATTTTCTGTTCTTAAATGTGACAAGCGAAGACGAGCGAGTTCAGCCTTTTCAATTACCACCCCCCAAGTCTAATACAGCACCTTGTTGGCCAGCTGGAATCCAAATTTCATCAGAGCATCAAAACACATCTTCCATTATAAATCATGCTTTCATGTGGGTAACCTTGTTTTCTAGTTTTCTGTAACATCGTAGGGAGGTTTTCTACATTTACAGCAATTCCCTATTAAGGATGCACCAGGAAGGTGTTAGTCGATTTCCAGTGTAAAGATTTTCTGCAACACAAAGATCAATATAGCAAACCTCAGGTTTCCAGCATAACGTAATCAAAAAATGAGTTGATTTTATATCGGCCCTAGGGGGTATCGGTGTGATACACCAAATTAACATCTGAATTCTTAAACACACAAGGCAGGTAAATATTGTTTAATGTTGAATCACTTTTAAATGTAAACGTTTTAAGCTTGCTGTTTATATTGTAAAGGGAAATTACATGGAATCGGCCAATTCCAGGGGTTGCTGAAATAAACAAGAATGCCTCAAGTGATTAATCTGACACAGGTAGCCCATGCTGCGTGTAAATATATAAATGTGCAAATACTGACATATGGCACGTTCGGCGGTGGAGACACTTTGCTTATTGTGCATTCCGTTTCATGTTTTAAGAAGCAGGACACAGGTTGTTCATAGAAGAGTATGGGATTCTGGTATTTTTGGGAAAAAGCATAGCAACCCATTCATCCATTTTAGTTTGTAGGGTTGCTAAGCTGAGTCACATAACCACATTTGAGAAACCGTAAGGATATGCCTTCATTCACTATACCTTTAACTACAGCATTACCCAGAATGAAAAGAAAAGCTTATTGGCTATTGTATGTATATTTTTCCTGAACTATGTTTACATCTGTCACAATACGTCATTGTGTCTCTTTTCCTTGACTGTTATTTTGGTTGCCCAGGTGAATGTAGATTTAAATCGTTTTTTGTTATTTTTTAAACCAGGCTTTACATCCTGGTTTGTCATTTTTATTTGGGGGGCAGGGATCAGTGTGTTTAATTTTTCTTTAAATTCCCAGCATTTCCCAGCATAGCAGCATTTTAAGAGCGCTTTAGTGAAAGGAATGCAGGAGCCCAGGGACATCATGCTATACAAGCATCCGAAAGAACCATGCCATGTTTATTAGAGAGCCTGGCCCTAATGATACAAGCCAAGCCATTATCATGTTACAAACATCCAAAGGGGTGCCTTGTGGTTGATCCGACCATGAAGTTAGTAGATGAAACCTATAAATCATTTCAAATAATTCTTCTTCGTTTTTCTCCTATAAAATTAACCCAGTTTTGCAGAAGGTGATGTTCATTACATATTGAAATGTTCCGTTTGCTGAAACATAAACTGTTTGAAAAGGCTTACTGCATGTACAAAGGTCACATCAGACATTTGTTAACTCCAAAATGTTATACGTTATCATGCCGGTATGAGTACCTTGGGAATTTGCCAACTTTGAGATTTGTGTTTAGATATTAATCATGCCACCTTTTGTTCAGATTTATATAACCAACAATATTCTGTGTATGAACATATGCTGCTCTGTACACAAAGGCGTTTATTCACTAATAGAGAGTGTTTTAACCCCTTAATGACAAAGCCCGTACATATATGGGCTCAAAATGCATTGTTTTCAATGGGTTTAGGGACCGCCCATTGTCCTTAAGGGGTTAAGAGAGTTGTGTTGGAGCACCTTGACTTCACTATACATTATAAAGGTCCACGCTCAGTGAGCTTTTACTGCAGGAAATGTTTAGCTGTCCCTGTATTCGGTGAGAATTCTTTAGTCTCTATATACATTAAGTTATGTATTATACAGGGCCTGCTCAGCGCCCCCCCCCCCTTCCTGGAGAAATTTGACAGTGTTGGCCCTTTGTAATGAATAGTGAGAGCGTTAAAACCACAACTCCCCTTTTAGTGAAATAAACCCCAGTGGGTTTTATCTGGGGTGAAGGTTGCGGGGTGGGCTTAACAAAAAATAAGACTGTTGAATTTATGAATATTTGGAAAACGTTTGGTATTTACAAAACTGTACTTAAACACTAAAAAACTGTGATTTGATACAGAATAATGCAAGTGTTTGAAATGTATTATGGTGTGCAGAGAAAGGGGAGAGCTTTATTTGGAGATTTGCATTCAGCCTATTTTTGTTAAAGAAATATTGTATGCTGCGTGCATGATATCCATGCATAGGCTCTGGCAAAAAGTCTGCTTTTATTATGTATTAAACTGCATGTTAGTGAAACGGCTACCCCTTTTTTTGTAAATAAGAAATGTACAGACACAACTCTTAAAAATGTGTAGTTCCGTTTATTGATATTTTTTCTTTTTTTTGAAGCAAAACCTGTGCCTGGAATCTGGGTACAACTTTCCTTTAAACGTACAAGCGACAAATTTGACCTGTACTCAACCATACAAAATTTGGACGGGACTGAATTGCAGTCTTGGTTACTTTTCAAGATATATGATGCGTTAAATGTTATAACTTCAGAAGTGTAAAATAGATTATATTTCTTTAAGAGACTATATTAAAAAAAAAAAAAAAGATTATAAAAAAACACCCACTCAAACCAGCATGGTACAAAAATCTCCAATTGTACATGGAAAAAAGGTCTGAATAAATATACTAAAAATTGAATGTTGATGTGCGAATGGAAATATTTTTTTTTTCTCGTTTTCCTGTTTGATAATGAGCCTGTCACTGTGAGGTTGATGTGAGAGAATCTAACATTTGACATGTTTTGTTTAAGAAAAAAAAAATGGTGTGGTCTTCAATGTAATTTTAATTTTCATTTTATTTATACAGCGTAGAATAGGCATGGATGCATGTGCATTTTCTATGCTGGCACGGCAACGTATCTGTGTATTATAAATCATTTTTACCTTTTTAAAGCAATCATTGTGTGAAATTTATATATTACAAAACAAACACTATATGATGTCTTATTCATTTGTGTTTTTTTTTTTATTTATTCCTTTTATTTCCTGTTTTATTTTTTTAAGAGGGTGAAAACCGAATGGGGGGCTGATTGTTTTTACTGTGGTGTTTTCTTGCCTTATATGTAGGCTTCACAGATTTACAAATAAACCATTATAAAGGGGATATTATGTTTGTTTTTATTTATTTGTTTGTAATATACCGGCAAATATTTGTCTCGTTAAAATAGTAACTTAAACGCAAAGCCATAGTTAAAGGGTGCACTTTCACATATATTGATCTGGGTTAAGGTAAACAAATCCCCCTTTAAACTGCATGACATTTTTTCCTTTATGACCTCGGAGGCAGCTGGTATTGGTCAACCCCCCCCCCCCTTTAAGTTGGAGAAAATACACACAAAAAACCTAGATTGATGAAATGGACTACATGCCTTTTACTTAACAGAAAAATGTAACGTTATAGCCGTCAAATACCATAATCTGTGGATGCTTCAACAATGTAAACATTACATCAATATTCCTCTTACTCAAATAATTTAAAAGAAATAAAAACCCCTTTGCTTATACGTAGCATTTGGCTCCCTATGAGTTAAATGCCTGCAGGGAAAGTATCACATTAACTGATTATAATAGTTTTTGAAAGTATCAGAGATCTGCCTTTATTTGCACAATGGGTGGCTGTGTTTTTTTCCACAGCTCTCTAATTTAGCAGTTTCACCCACGCACACGCTAACCGCTTATGAGTCAGCAGAGGACAAAGGCTACAAGACGTTTAGCATAACTCGGATAATAATTGTTTATCTTCAACACAAACTAAGATAAAACTCCTACATAAGTATTTTAAAATGATGCTCCATGGCCAGACCTTCACTCCTGATTCTTCTGCAGACAAGGAGTGCTTGATTAAAGCATTGGATAATCCAACATTCAGATGTGTTATCCTTGTGCAGATGTTTTGAAGCTTTGGGACGTTTAGAGTGAAGTTATACTATGAGTCACTGTATTTAAGGAATCCTGCAATCCAGTCCATGTTTTATATAAATCAACAGCATTTGTGAACTTTGAAAACCTACATTTCTGCATACTTTGAAAAGCATCTAAAAACAGCTTTCCAAGACCAATAAAGTCGCTTGTACGGACCTTTAACTGTTGCAGCAGAGTGGTCTCTGCTGGACCAATTTTGTCCAATAGTTGTCTTGGAGATATTTATTTTAAATGTAAGGGTTTATCAGAGTGGTCTCTGCTGGAAATCCGTAGGTTCGCCGTCAGGGGTTAACTTGGTGCAACTTGGCCAGCAGAGACCACTGGTCTCCCTGCTCCAACAGTTAGAAGTCTTTACGAAGAAGTCGCTTGAACGGACCTTTAACTGTTGCAGCGGAGTGGTCTCTTCTGGCCAAGTTGCTGGACCAAGATTTTAAGTCTGTACGAGCGAGTCTATTGGTCGCCAGTAGGGGGCTCGTCTGCCATCAACCAATGAAGTACAGACGACCCATAGAGTTGCTCGTACGGACATTTAAAATCCTGGCACCAAAGCTGCTGCATAGTCCATGCCACGTTAACCCCGTATTAACCCCTTCTTCAAAAAACAGAGAAAACAAAGAAAAAAAACAAACACAAATATTCGCCCAAACCGAACACAGGAAAGGGAGAATATTCACGGAATACGAAGATTGTTTCCCCCCACGAAGACGAATACGAAGGGTTGGTCAGCGCCCAAGTCTAATATATACTATTCACCTCCGCTTAAGGATTAATTGTGTCTCTAAATCTGTTTCAAGGCTGGGTTATAATACGTACATGTTGTGTATTTTACATAGGTTGGTGTACTAAACTGCAATGTTGGATTTGACTCCTTCAACCCTTCATGATGTTATGTATTGTAATGAATAGGTATACTTTAACACCTACATTGATTGTATAGAACTTCATCCCTTCAATAGTGGAGTCCATGCCCATAGATGGAAACATTATAGGAATTTGCTGCCAAATGTACTAGAAAACGCAATAAAAAAAATCATTTAAAACCTTTTTTTATAACCTTTGCAATGCTTTTCTTGCGTATCAAGATGAGCACTCACAGGATTTCAATATCGTTCAAGCTCATCTTGATATGCATGGCAACCTTTGTAAGAGTAATGTAAGAATAAAGTAGAGAACCACACGATTAGATATGCTACTTTATCAATCTTTTGTCTCATATCTCAGTTTCTCTGATAAACCCTTACATTTAAAATAAATATCTCCTAAACAACTATTGGACAAAATTCATAATAAATTGCTGAATTCATTTGAATAAACGTTTACAGGAACGCTTAAATGAGTGATAGCCTCTATTAATTGGAGTAACCTACTACCTCAAACTTACAAGCCACGGTCAGCGATATATTTACCTTGTGCACTGCCTTAGACCCGACCTAGAGCAGCACCCCTAGCCACCCCTCTCGGGGGGGGGGGGCAGAAAGACACTGCACTTCTTAAAGAAATGGACTGGCTGTTGGGATATGTTGTCATATCCCGGCCACCATGTCCTAAAGCACACAGAACCTTTTAGTGCAGTCTTTGGAGGCTACGCCAGTTGGGGAGAGCAAAGATCTTCCATCTGACTAGCCCATTGTGCGGTGGGACACTGTGGGACTTGATGGTCAAAGAGGGAGATCGTCCTCCGGTTTGCACCAGGGGAACTAACACCCCTGTAGACCTGGCACCCTAGGCCTAGGTCAGAATACGTCACTGGCCACAGTCACCGATCCATTTATGCACATAAATAATCCTACATTTTTCATTCCCATGTCCTTCTCAGGTCCCTTTGTAACTAGCCACATATGCACATTTAACAGATATACTCCTTTATATTGCCGTAAAAGTCCTATCAGTTCATATCCTCACAAGTGTGAAACAATTCTTATCGTCAAGGTGAGAACATGGGGTGAGAAGCAGTAGGCAATTTATTTCTGTCATCTTCATGGAAACAGCAAGCCGCATAAAAAGAGAGAGAGAAGAAATGGAGCTATGACACATTTTTCTCAGATGCGATGAACGATAATATATTCGTGATGGCAGAGCTACAGCAAGTACATTTATCACTCCTAACAGAACAGGGCAGGTGTTTATATTTATTTTTTAGGCAACAGCTATCTCAGTACAAATAAGCATCCAGTAGTTTTACTTACATGCAACTTAATTTCTCATAAATACAACGCGTTGATTGTGTAACACCATTGGCAGTTTGCAAAGGGAATAACCAAGCACTTTATACACAGGAGTGATCACCTCTTTCAAGCCTTACCAGGACTGGCAATGTATTATTTACCCCACTGGCACTCAATGGGTTACATTTACATAAATTGTTAAAGCATTACCAATTTTTTTTATATATATCTTTGTATTGGTTCTCTGTTGTGGTTAGCGCTAGCGTACATAACACTATCAGAGTCACACATTGCGTTACACATTTGCAAAAGGCAGCTACCATTTCGTAATTATGTCAAGATGCTAGTAAACCTCAATTTTAGTAAAGTGGCTACGTTACCCTGTTACACACCATTTTGCAGCAAAGTATACCTTAACCCCTTCATGACCAGGGATTTTACTTCCCTAAGTGACCAAAGCTTTTTTCCCATTTTTATCACATTTTTGTGATAAATTCCCTTTTTCCATGTGCAGTGTGCCCACACAAATTATATATTGTTTTTTTCAAAACAGGCGTTACTAATACCCCTAATTTATGTCCAAGTATAATATCCCGCATGCATAGATTTTTTTTATTTTATACTACATGTTACATTATTTTTACTTAACTTTTTAACTTTGGATTGGGGTTATTTTTAATGTATATATGTACTGGGAGGGTTAAGAGATGTTTGAGCACCTGTTTTCCCATTTTTAAGTTTTTAATAATTTTTTTCATTTATTATTTTTTTAATTAATTTTGTTTTTAGATTTTTAACTTTTTTTGACTGAAGATCCCTTTGAGGTCTTTAAAGACTGGGTGGATGGAGGCTGTTTTTCTTATTTTTTTATTTCATTACTTTGATCCCTACTGCTGCTGATCACAGAATGATTTCAGCACTTGTGATCAGCCGGAAGGTTTTAGTAGAGTATAGATAGACCCTCTGATAACCTTTTTATTTTAATTGTTGTTGAACCTTTCTGTTCTGTTCAGATATTCTCTGTTATGTCAGTAACTAAAATAATAGGCCAGGGGAGGAGCAGTAGACATTTAGATTTCAGTAAGTTAATGGTATATATCCAGGGGAAGGACTTGTTACTAGTAGGTTGCCTCAAGTCTGTATTGATACCCATATTTTTTTAAATGCAACTATTATAAAAGATCTTATTGGAAACTTTTTGCAGATGACACAAAGGTCTGCTACAGGGTAGACATTCTTGGTGGAACAAGCCAAATGGCAAGTGATTCAAGTAAATACGAAGAATGGCCGAGAGTGTGGCAGCTGCTGTTGATAAAAGCAAAATAATGCATTTGGGGGCATTATATATATTTTAGTAACAACAGAAGAGAGGGATTTGGGAATTAAATGTAAGCAGGCAATGCAATAAAGTCTTACAAAAAGCAAGCAGGGTGCTGGGAGGTGGTTCTGCCACTTCACAGATCTCAGATCAGACTACATCTAGAGTATTGTGCACAGTTCTACGAACCAAATCTCTAGAAGGATATTGGAATTTTGGAAAGAGCTCATTATGGGGCTGCCAAAATTATGAATGGTTTGTAGGATAATTACCAGGAAAGACTCATAGCTATTATATAGCTTGCATAAAAGAAGAGAAATAGGAGATGTGATAGAAACATTTAATTACTTAAATGGATTTAACAAAGTACAAAAGGGAAGTTTATTTCAAAGGAGGAGAAATATTAGAACAAGATATCATAATCTAAAACTAGAAGGTCAGAGGTTTGGGTGTACTGTAAGGAAGTTTAATTTTACTCTGTGAGGCTAGGTTTCCATTTGGGTTTTTTTTGCTAAAAACGCCCATAAAAACGCCAATAGCGCCACCTGGCGTTTTTTTTGTGGAAAAACGCAGCAGCCAGATGTTAGCTGTTCTTCAATAGGAAATCGCAAAATGCCATTTCCACTTGGCGTTTTTCTGTCTGGCGTTTTTTCAGTCCTCTTTGGCGTTTTTCTGCTTTTTTGGGCTCTGTGGCAGTTTTTCAAAATCGCAGCATGTTCACACTCTGGCGTTTTTTGCAAGGAAATCATGGCGTTTTTCTCCAATAGAAGTCTATGGGAGAGAAAAAACGCCATGAAAAAGCCATGTGGGTTTATTGTCTTGGCGTTTTTTATGGCGTTTTTTCCACAGTTACAATGCAGAGGATGGACCCAGTATCTGTGTGTCCTACGAGATATAGGCTGAAAACAAACAGTTTCACACAAAACAAAGTCCTGGACTGGTTCATATTGAATTTTACACCATTTGGAACAAACATGCCATTACAAACAAACATACCCGACGCATCAACTGGATCCTGCGTGCCAAAAGCAACAGCAAACAATTTGCGCCATCATTTGGGGCCAATCTTCCCAGAGGAGCAGACATTCGAAATAAAGCATGCCTTACAAACCACAGAAAAGAGACAAAAGGGTCTACCAAGTAAATGACATCAGGAGAGGGCAGATACTTGCCATTTATCCTAATCCCTTTTAGCTGGGTGAAACTTCTAACTTGTAAAGGCTGGAAAAACTGCCTAAGGTCAAAAAAAGCAATTTCCACAGAAAGGCTAAATCGCCAGAAAAAACTGCAGAAAAAACGCCAAAACGCAGGTAAATGCAGTGGCAGTTTTCTTGGCAGTTTTCCTGGCGTTTTTCATCAAGAAAAAAACGCCGGACAAAAACCCAAGTGGAAACCTAGCCTGAGGGCGGTAAATAAATGGAATAGCCCACCATCAGAAGTGGCAGAGGCTAATACAGTAAGGGAATGCAAACATGCATGGGATAGTCTAAAGTTATCCTGAAGCTAAGACAAGATCAAGGACTGATTAAGATCTGAGTCTTACATCAAGTCAAATGGGGAGAAGCGATGGGCCGTGAGCCGCGATGTGTTAGAGAATAGGATGTTGCGGTGTGTGTGTGTGTTAGCATATGCCGTTAGTGTGATTTGCAAAGCAAATTGGCAATGCTCTACAGACTATAGAAATAATAGAATGAAAGCTGATGAAGAGCCATCCCGATGCTGACTGTATTTTGTAAAACAAACACAAAAATAATCTTCTATGATTATGTTGCTAGGGACTAGTTTCCAACAGTGTGATGTATATAGTGTCAAATGTATACGTTCTTAAATAAAATTTCATGATGACTGAGTGATACCTGAATTGTGAAAATGGTGCTTTCAAAATACTCTTCAAATGAAGTAATGTGATAAGACACACAAGTGTCCTCACGCAAGTAAATTGTAACTAGTATATTCCTCCAATGTACAGTAATATGGTGATATTTTTACCTTGCACATTTCACACTGTGGTACTTTTCAGTAATAAACTGCACTTTTTACGTGGTTTTCATAAATCTTTATTTTATTGACTCGAGTAATCCAGCAAACCAGTTCACATACTTGAGCAATAATTGTGTGCAATCATTCACACAACTCTCCAATCTTGGCATTTTATATGCTTTACTAGTGCATAGGTCATGGCACAACCCAGGGTATTGCTTTGCAAAACAGGCATTGTGCATTTTCAGGGTCCAGGAGTCAGGGTATTGGTCTGACCTGCAGGACGTATAATCATTAGTCGGGACTTTCTTGGCCAATTCAGCACACTTAATAACTATACCTGATGCATTCATTTGTCGAAAGATTGTTGGGGTGCATTTTAAGTTACAAGGAGTCTACGATTCTCTGATTTACCATTACTTTTCATTTTCGTGTGTGTGTACGTAGTTTGCATCAGATTTAAAAAAAATTATGTTTATCACTCTATATTATCAGTTCCTATGTATATTGGTACAATGTTGATTATCATTGAAAATATATAACAATAAGTGTTGCATAAACGATACTCGGTGATAACGATGTTAATATAAAATATCAATTGATATTGTACAAGCTACAAATATCATCACGGATTTCTCCATACTGACTCACTGGCATATCTGGCAGTTAAGGACTTTCAGAGATGTACTTTCCCTTTTTCACACCTTCTACAATCTAAGAAGTCTTCATTTTATTTCTGTGCAGCCATGGAAACAGAAACAGGAGGCAGGTCAAATTACAAATAATAATAATAAAACTCTAGAATGTTTACTTCCCTGTAGACCACTGTAAATAAAAGTGTAAACAGATTTGCTGTAGTAACAGTAGAAGCAAGAGATAGAGTCCACGGGTATAAAAATTGCCCTGGGCCCTCCAACATCAACAGCTAGTCTGTGCCTTGCCCCCCTTCTAACATACAACAAATGTAAACATAGTTGCACAAACTACACATACTCATTAACACACGCCATCTCACCCCACTTACACATGCATGCTCACACACAAGTACACACCCATACTCACAAACACACACGCATGCATGCTCACACAAGTACACATCCATGTTCATACACACACACACACAAGTTCACATCCATGTTCACACACACACACATGCATGCTCACACATCTCCCTGGTCCCTTCCCCATCTAGCCTACCTTATCTACGCATCATAGCAGGGGTTAACGGGAACATAGGGATTTCCGCTCCCATTATCTACGCAGCATCGCATTGGTTAATGGGAGCGGAAATCCGTAGGTTTGCTGTCAGGAGTTAAAGGGCCGTGCGAGCGACTCTATTGGTCGCCTGCAGGGGCCTCCTCTGGCATCAACCAATAAAGTCGTTCTTATGGCTCTTTAACTTCTGACGGCAAACCTACGGATTTTCGCTCCCATTAACCCCTGTGATGCTGCGTAGATAACGGGAGCGGAAATCCGTATGTTCGCCGTCAGGAGTTAAAGGGCTGTGTGATTGACTCTATTGGTCACCTGCAGGGGCCTCCTCCGGCATCCCCCAATCAACGAAGAGTTGGCCAGCACCTAAGTCTAATTAATATATATAATACATGTGTGAATATTTCGCATATCTTATATGAAAGTATAAAATATTTTATATAGCATACTTGTGTATATCACATATGTGAATATTATCACAAATGTATATATCACATTTATGGATCTTTTTTTATATGAATGCATTTTCACAGATGTGTATATCACATGTGTAGTATGCTTTCATATCTTAGTATACATTACTGTATACTGTATAAAAAATTGCTGTATAACATTACTGTATAAAAAAAATTAATTATAACATAATGAAGCACTGCTTTTAAACAAGGCTGGGGTGCAAGTTTGACATCTAAGACATGTTTTGTATATCGCCCAAACTGTTCAGGATTTTTTCAGACATCAATATATTGCCATCACTGGGATGGCACTCTTGTGGATATACATTAAATGTAGGACAGGTAGTTTGTGACCAAAACTGTGCAAATAGTGTTCTAGCTGGCAGGGTAGTCTTAGTGTCTTTAAGGTAGTATTACCTCTGTCTATACATATTTATATACAGCATCACCTAATGATGTTTGATTGTGTGCAGCCCACATGTTCAGTCATATAAGAAATGTATTCAGGTCTTGTCAGAGTCATATCATGGCTGGGTACTCCCCTAGGCCTGAACAGGGCAGTCCCCAAACTGCTCTTTACCACTAACCTCCACAGCATGCTAAGCACCAAGATATGGCATCATATCCAATGGCTGCATGTGTGCCACATAGTAATGTCCATACCTGGGAGCTCTCCGGGTCTGCACCCAAATCCTCCAGGTTGCGGGAGCGGGGTCTTGACAGGCCCTGGCCATTTCCGCTTCAAATGGGGTTGTTTCCCGCGCCATCGACAGGAACACCCCCAACGTCACCGGGAACACCCCCGACGTCAGCGAGAACTCCCACTAACATCAACGGTAACGCCTCAACGTCACCGGGTACGCCCGTCAGGGGGACCTCCCGCTGACGTCAGTGGGGACTCCTGCTGACGTCAGTGGGCGGTCCTGGCCGTGTCCCGCAAGGTAAGGCTCCGGGTAGCCGGAGCCCAGAAGTTCCCAGCTATGGTAATGTCACTATGGAGGCTTTGCCAGCTAGGCATTGAGCTCCATAGTTACAGTTACCAACTGTCCTTGTATCTGTCTCTGTAACCAGCCGAAAGATAAGTGAATGTGAGGTCCGTGCCTTAAGCCTTCTGCTTCAGCGTATTTATGTTTTGAAAGTGTTGATATGTATTAGTATATTTAAGATAAAATAGGTTTATTATGATTCATGCTAGACATTTATCTGCACAAAGGGAATTAGTCAGCTCTGGCAGCTTTTGCGTGTTCAAATTAATCATGTATTGTGGTGGTAAGGAGTTCAGGGATCTTGCAAAAGTGCCAGAATTGCTGGCATTTTTGTAAAATCCCTGAACTACAATACATTTATAAACTGAACACACAAAACATGCCATTCTGAAGGCTGATTCACTTTGTGCAGAAATCATGCTGATGTGGATGCATTCTGGGCAAATCCTGTTTCAGTGTGTAATCTGTGTGCTGGGGCAAATCCTGTGAGTGCAGTCTGGCTGCGGGGGTCAAATCCAGTGTCTCCATGTAAAATGGGTAGAAATCCTGTGTCTGTTTATAATCTGTGCAGGGACAAGTCCTGATGTACATATTACCGTACTGGCCCAATTATAGGCTGCACCCCCCCCCACTTTAAGTCTTTAAAGTGGGAGTGCGGCCTATAATCAGGGTTTATTGCAGGAATGCGCAATTCGTATCGCCCGACGCCCGGGACATGCAGCCTGTACAATACGTGCAGATAACCTCCGCTGCTGCCGGCACTTCTGCCAGGGTTTCTTTGACTGAGTGTCGGCATAGAAGCCCTGGCAGAAGTTGCGAGAAGCAGCAGATGTTGTCAACGCGCATCGCGCAGACGTCCAACGACTGCCCCGCTAAGACAGCCTTGGAATCAAATTAATTCATTTATTCTTATTCTTGTTCTCAGCTGCCGCCCTAGAACAACATTCTCCGGATGTTGATAGCCAAACACATATCCACTTAGGGGATGGTAAGCACACTTGACTGTGTGCTAGTGAGCTGTGAATCAGACTTTAAATCAGACGACCTCCACAACTTCTGTGTGGTCCAGAATGGATAAGAAATCGTCAGGTGATGTTAAATCCTTGAGACGTTTCAGTGGTATATTCTACAAAAAAAACAGGAAGTAAAAAAAATCTTTTTGAGTACTGTCCAATAGACTGCTGATGCCAAAATTGTTATAAAAGTGCAAGTGCCATCATAAAAGTGCAGGTGCCATATATATATCAGAAGAAAAATCCTCACCAAAGTGCAAATTCCATACATATTAAAACAGAAATCCGGAGTTGATCATTGTTATAAACGGGTCTGTATTTTATTAATCTTACTGTAATTATTGAATAACATTTACTGTATGAATATATATATATATATATATATATATATACAGTGGGGCAAAAAAGTATTTAGTCAGCCACCAATTGTGCAAGTTCTCCCACTTACGAGGTCAAACGTTTTCTGTAAGTCTTCACAAGGTTTTCACACACTGTTGCTGGTATTTTGGACCATTCCTCCATGCAGATCTCCTCTAGAACAGTGATGTTTTGGGGCTGTCGCTGGGCAACACAGACTTTCAACTCCCTCCAAAGGTTTTCTATGGGGTTGAGATCTGGAGACTGGCTAGGCCACTCCAGGACCTTGAAATGCTTCTTACGAAGCCACTCCTTCGTTGCCCGGGCGGTGTGTTTGGGATCATTGTCATGCTGAAAGACCCAGCTGATGGAAGGAGGTTTTCACTCAAAATCTCACGATACATGGCCCCATTCATTCTTTCCTTTACACGGATCAGTCGTCCTGGTCCCTTTGCAGAAAAACAGCCTCAAAGCATGATGTTTCCACCCCCATGCTTCACCATAGGTATGGTGTTCTTTGGATACAACTAACCATTCTTTCTCCTCCAAACACGACGAGATGAGTTTCTACCAAAAAGTTCTACTTTGGTTTCATCTGACCATATGACATTCGCCCAATCCTCTTCTGGATCATCCAAATGCTCTCTAGCAAACTTCAGATGGGCCCGGACTGGCTTAAGCAGGGGGACACGTCTGGCACTGCATGATTTGAGTCCCTGGCGGCGTAGTGTGTTACTGATGGTAGCCTTTGTTACTTTGGTCCCAGCTCTCTGCAGGTCATTCACTAGGTCCCCCTGTGTGGTTCTGGGATTTTTGCTCACCGTTCTTGTGATCATTTTGACACCACGGGGTGAGATCTTGCATGGAGCCCCAGATCGAGGGAGATTATCAGTGGTCCTGTATGTCTTCCATTTTTGAAAAATTCCTCCCACAGTTGATTTCTTCACACCAAGCTGCTTGCCTATTGCAGATTCAGTCTTCCCAGCCTGGTGCAGGTCCTTCGACAGTTCTTTGGTCTTGGCCATAGTGGGGTTTGGAGTGTGACTGTTTGAGGTTGTGGACAGGTGTCTTTTATACTGATAACAAGTTCAAACAGGTGCCATTAATACAGGTAATGAGTGGAGGACAGAGGAGACTCTTAAAGAAGATGTTACAGTCTGTGAGAGACAGATATCTTGCTTGTTTGTTGGTGACCAAATACTTATTTTACAGAGGATTTTACTAATGAATTCATTAGAAATCCTACAATGTGATTTCCTGTATTCTTTCCTCCCATTCTGTCTTTCATAGTTGAAGTGTACCTATGGTGAAAATTACAGGCCTCTCTCATCTTTTTAAGTGGGAGAACTTGGACAATTGGTGGCTGACTAAATACTTTTTTGCCAATATTTATTAAGAGAGGCTAAACAAACTAACAATACAAATACAAATTGCTATAAGTTAGTATATGCTGTTATCAAACTATCTATTCATTGATTGAATGGAAATAACAAAGAAACAGCAGGATAAGCCTGTAAACACGTGATACAATTACCACTCCCTTGTGATCATCTCCACGCAGACTCAGAAAGAGAGAGAGAGAGTTTGCAGGACTTTATAAACACAATAAGTCCTCCTTCTGAAATAAAAAATAAGTAATAAATACTAAAGTATAAGTCCCAGTCCTCTCAAAATGTGGAAATCCTCAACGCATTTCGCCTAGACCCATTCGTCTATATTGGCTTCCTCGTACGTACCTGTATCTCCCAAACTTTTATATGCTTCTTTAGTACAATGCATGCTGCTCAAAATTACTATCGCTCCTCCTTTGTCTGCAGGTTTGACTACCAGGTTATGTTTAATTTTCAATTCTTTTAATGATCTTTGTTCTTGTTAACTTCTGCTTCTGGTTAAAAGACTTATTCTTAGATTCTAGTTTTTCAAAATCTTTGAGTACAAGGTCAGTAAACACCTCTTTTTTCGTTAAATGGAAAAAATCTTGATTTTGGTCTCAATTATGTGTCTAAGAATTCCTCTTTTACTTTATTCTCTTTTTGATCTTTTTTATCGGATTTACAAAAAAACTTTTTAACAGTTAATTTCCTCAAATATTTTTGAGTGTCCATAAACAGGTCGAAAGAATTAGGTCCTCTTGCTGGTGCGAATTTTTAGTGCCTTAAAATGTATCTAATTTTGTTCCAATTGATATGTTAACAATGCCTACATCCTCCCCTCTTCTCCTCTCTTCCTCTTTGTCCCCTTGATCTCTTTGAAACTTTATTTTCTTCCAGGGGCTTTGATATATCGGAACAAATCTGTTTCTCAGTTCTAATACTTCTCTGGGTGGGGGTGTTTCCTTTCTGTTTGTTCCACCCTTTTGGGATGGCCCCCTGTCTAAAAAAACTCCTTTTCTTATCCTTACTCTACTTTCATCCCGATTTTTAAGGAGGGAGTGACGTCTGTATAGAGTGTAGTTGTCCTGATATTTTCTGTACGTATTCTTAGTATAGTTAAATTTAAAATTAGTAGGTTTATTTCTAAATTTTGTTCTCTTGGACCTCTCAGACGCTTTTGACACAGTCAACCACTCTCTTCTCCTACAAACCCTCCATGCTTATGGCATCCGTGACATGGCTCTTTCATGGCTTAAATCCTACCTTTCTAACCGTACTTTTAGTGTCTCATTTACTGGAACTTGCTCCTCTCCCCTACCGCTATCTACTGGTCTTCCTCAAGGCTCAGTTCCTGGGCCTCTGCTATTCTCCATCTACACTTCTTCACTCGGAAAACGTATTTCTTCCTTTGGTTTCCAGTACCACCTATGTGCAGATGACACCCTACTCTATATTTCTGCTCCTGATCTTCCCCCTCTCTTCTAACTCACCTCACTGACTGTCTATCAGGAATTGCATCATGGATGGCGTCCCGTTACCTAAAGCTCAACATCTCTATGACCGAACTCATGGTAATCCCGCCATCTGCTCTGTCCACTTTTCCTGACATCTCTATTACTGTTGATAACTCCACTATCCATCCAACAGACCAGGTTCGCTGCCTTGGTCTGTTGGATCCCTCACATCCAGTTCCTCACCAAATCCTGCCGCCTCCACCTGAAAAACATCTCCCGAATCCGCCCTTTCCTCACACAAGATACCACCAAGTTACTAATCCACCCCCTTGTGATATCCCGCCTGGATTATTGCAACTCCTACTAACCGGTCTCCCCCTCTCCCGCCTTTCACCGCTTCAATCTATCCTCAACACTGCAGCTAGATTCATCTTTCTCTCCCGCCGCTCCTCATCTGCTGCTCCACTATGCCAATTACTTCACTGGCTCCCCATACCCTTCAGAATCAAATTTAAACTTCTAACCCTGACCTATAGAGCCCTCAACAACTCAGCACCCCCTTACATCTCTACCCTCCTATCCAAATATACCCCTACCCACCCTCTTTGCTCCTCTCATGACCTGCTGCTTTCTTCTACTGTTGTTACCTCTTCCCACTCCCGTATTCAGGATTTCACCCGCGCCACTCCCCTCCTGTGGAATCCCCTTCCCCGTTCAGTCAGACTTTCTGCCTCGTACGCGACTTTCAAAACCTCTCTGAAAACCCACCTGTTCAGGGAAGCGTACAACATTCCTTCCCATTACTCTCAACCATCATCCTAATCACAGCCATCGGAACAAACGGCTTCAACACATTAGAAGCAGATCAACTCATCCTCATCCAAGCAGTCCTCTCCTATTGTCTCACTCCCCTCAACCACCGACTAGATTGTAAGCTCGCAAGAGCAGGGTCCTCTTCTCCTTTGCACCAGTTTGTTATTGTATGTGTTATGTGTTTATAAAATGTTCTATGAATGTAACAGCGCTGCGGAATCGGCCGGCGCTTTATAAATAAATGTTATGTAATGTAAATTTAGGTCTGCCCGGAAAATTCATTGGGATAGTTGGGCGTTTTTCCTGTGCAACCCATGTTGTATGTATTCCTCTCTGTGTCTCATTTCCTTTTTTGTTTTCAATAATTTGTTCCTCTATTTTATTCATTTTTCCTTCCAGATTTCTTTTTGTGGCCATAATTGTAATAGCTACTTTCACTTTTATGTCCTTTTCTATATTATGTATTTCTTTTTCTATATTTTTTAGTTAATCTTTTTGTTGTCCTATTATTAATCTCATTAATTTAAAGGAACATTCGCCCATTGTATTGTGCCACTCCTGCATAAAAGCCAGATCATCTGTGCCAAAAGCTGGAGTTTTATAAATACGTAACCCTCTGGGTATGGTTTTTGTCTTTATGTTTTGTTCAATAAATGTTACTTCCCACCATCTTTTTATTTCCTTTTCCATAAGTCTTTCTAATTGAATAAAAAGACAAAGTGGGCTCATAACTTGATGGTTCTTGTGTAAAGATATTATCAAGTTTTTTCTCTTTCCTCTCTCCAAATGG
This sequence comes from Spea bombifrons, assembly GCF_027358695.1. NCBI lineage: Eukaryota > Metazoa > Chordata > Amphibia > Anura > Pelobatidae > Spea > Spea bombifrons. The sequence continues at coordinate 81,711,561 of NC_071087.1, read as the reverse complement.
AGAAGGAGTCTATTCCATGGGCCATATTTATATCTAAATACCAAACACCAATGTGCACTGATACTCTCAGTGGAGAAAAATAAATGTGTTAAAGAAAAGAGTTAAGGGTATAGTGAATATGTAATGAATATGTAATGAATGTTTTCTATACTACCACATTAGTGAAAAATACTGCGCATTCCTTCAATCTGTACCAGATCAAAAGTACATGTTTCCCTAATAAAGATGATGCTTGTAACGTTATTCCCATTCACCAGATTTTGTTATTTTTTAGGATAAAGTACATCTTTAAAGGCTGTAATATCACCTTGGTACAGTAGTGGATTGCTTTGGAGCTCCACTTGGGGATAGCTGGCACCAAGGGTAATTCTTATACTCTTGATTATATCACTCAGAGCTAGAACTGGTTACTTGAAAGGCCATGTTGGAATGCAGTAATGGGAAGCCAAGACAGAGATCCTTGAGACTGGAGTTCATGGTAAATCTATGTGAGCCTCACCTGCCGTGTGTCAGCCCTATAAAATGACATATTATCGGAATTCAGTTGCTGGCTTACCTGTTATTGATGTTTAATAAAGCTATGGCCAACACCCAAGGTCAGATTAAGGAGCTTTGTGCTCTGGAACAATTAACAGGAAGGACCTCTGGAATTTCGGTCTTAAACAACCTGTTTCTCACCTCTTGTTTCTCAGCTTTTTGCCTGCTGTGGTCTTTTCCCTTTAGTTCTATTCCTTCCCTTTTTCTGTTCTTCTTTTTTTCTTGTGCTGTATCTTTTTTCCACCTCACCCGCTGACATCTTTTCTTCACTCTTTTCTATCTTCTTTGCAAAGGTGTATCTAGAGTATTTGGCACCCAGGATGGATCCCACATTTGCTTTGGGCACTCCCCCGATTGAAGGAACGGAGATGAGACAGGGACATGGAAACAGTTGGCGGAGAACATAAGGAGATATTAAGGAATTTCGCAGATACTTGGAAACCACCCTTAAAATACTTGGCAGTAAGCTTTAGGGATTTCAAGGGCCATGAATAAGATAACATTTTAAGAGACAATTCACTCAACTATCTGATTTTCTTTGAAGACATTTTTTTTAAAAATCATACAAGATTTCAGACTCTAAAGGTAAGTTAGGTTCTCCCTGATATATTATCAGTGAAAGTATTCATATATACCTTGAATATACTAATTTTGGATTGTAGTTATGTGAAGTTGCTTAAAAAAAAGACACCAGCAAATACCAGCATTCAAATATATATGCATTTTATTAATACAAAGCTTGTCATATCTTCCTCTGTATCCATGTTTCATATATCTCTATTGTAGAAAGACAAAACAGGCCTATCGCATCTACTATAACTGCGCCGAGGATGTGGTTGTAAGTTTCATTAGGACAACAGTTAAAAAACAGGAATCACAGTGATTAATGAATATATCCTGCTGATGTATAAAGAAAGGAAGAGACATGAGACACTATGCACAATTAGTTATTGGAGCTGTAATCTTCGTCAGTGGGATAATTTAAGAAGATTCTCGGTAGAGGGTATGTAATGTTTCCACCCTTTATTTGGGTTTTTCGGAAACATTGAAATGAAAAAAATGCTGTATGCTGTTCTGTTTAAGTTCTAACATTAATCAAGATATAATATTTTTTAAAGTTCCTCTGATGACCAGTGATTTTAAAAACACAGAAACATTCTATATTTCTGTATAATAAAAGGAAGCCGTCAAGGGGCATAGTTGATATTCCAATTGACATATTTTCATTCATTTTTCATACGTGTTGACATGCAGAGTCTACAGAGAAGCTATACGAGTTTGCCCATATTTACATAAAAAAGACAACTCAGCAAAACAGTAAGTGGTGTACAACATGTTGAAGCTTTAGGCTTTGATCTTCTGTTCTCTAAATGTTTCATAATCATTAGGAATTGTATCTAGGGGAAAATAAAGTAAAGTCATAGTCAGAATAAAGTAATGAACAAAAAAAGTATTCTACATAAAAACATGGGCTATGGTGAAGCCTAAATCAAGCATTTCAGTGATCTTCAGTACATTTCACCTCTAAGCCATGGCCTCTACAAACCAGCAGAAGGTCTAAAATGACCATCTTTGTATATCTTGGTGTTGGAAACACCTGTCCAAGATGTATATTTGGTGGCTGGGCCATATGTAGTTATTGATGTAAGACAAACAGATTTTTAGACAGCACAGCAGCTACCCATCAGCTGTCGAATGTCGTATCCGGCCTAGAATCTCCTAATAGAACAACATTGTTGTATCTCAGTTGCATATCAGATTGAATTTTGTGGTCAAAGGCACCCTATACAAATAGTTCTTGAACAAATATAACTTTTTTTTTGCTGTCTGAAAATCTACTAGTAATTGTATTCTATATTTTTGTTTGTAATTGTATTATATCTTGTGCTGCCTAACCCTTTCTTCCAAATACATCAAATAGTTTTGAACACAAACGTGCTTCTCACCATTACAGCGGTATCTTAGGTTAGACCAGATAATGTTCTCTTGAGAGAAACAGAACACTCCAAGACGTCCTCCTCTCATTGTGGTATCCAGGATGACTCCAGAATCTGCCACCAGTTCTGAACCCTCAAAAAACTTCACCCTGTGAAATTAAAGAACACCTTAAATGTATTTTTAGCCCCTTAAGGACAATGGGCGGTCCCTAAACCCATTGAAAACAATGCATTTTGAGCCCGTACATGTACGGGCTTTGTCATTAAGGGGTTAAATTATGACTCGTAAGTTAACAATATGTGAAAAAGCTGTACAGGGTGAATAAAATAATGCAAGGATGATGATGATGATATAAAATGATACAATTATATTTAAAACATATTTTAAAAATAAACCGTAGAGAGGGCTGCCAGAGGCAAATTAATTAGCGAATGCATTATTATTACAAAACTATGAATCAATGAATTGGAATTACTTTCTACCTTTGGAATTAAGTGGAAAGGTATCAATAGTCATAAATATATGAAGCTGTGGATTTATTTAGTATTAGTAGTAGTATTATTTCAATGCTCCTCAGATTCCCTAGCAGAGTCTTATTTCTATTTTATTATAAATTACAAATTATTTTTTTAAAAATGGAAATAATTTCATTTTCTTAAAAAAATGTTTAAAGAAAAGAATAAATCATTATAATTTATCTTGCATCAGATCTTAACTGTTTTAATTTATATATTTACTCCCTCTGCACACTCTCTTCTTGTGACACGGATAAGATGGGTTGAGTGGGGATGAATTCCAGACAAGCTATAGCAGTTGGAACGTAAACCTTTCTGACTTTTACTTTGAACAACTGCATATTACAGGTTCCTTGGTGACAATGATCAGGAAGTTAAATTCATAAATAAAAGATTTAGCCCACTCCTCGCTTCATATCAGTTTCTCTCAGTGCAACAAAATAACTCTCATGCATACCCCATCCAGATGGTATAATTTTTTACTTATAGCTATCAAACACATTTAACAGCAATGCATGTGGTTTGGGAGTTCCTATTAATGCAAATATGTTAAGGTTAAACATGTCTCTGGGTTTTTTTTTTGTTTTGTTTTTTTTTTACTTTTTCATTTTGTTTACACCTTCATATAGTCCATTGTCCATGTCCATTTCTCCACCTGCACTCCACATGCACTCCACCTGGGCCTATATTAGTACCCAATGGGCGTTATCATGCCACCAGACATATACCCGGGTAATCAACACCAAGTAACCTTTATAGACACCTAATAGATACATTTATTGATCATACCTGATGTATCCCACTGAAGGTCTGTGTTGTAAAAACCATCTGTAAGACGTCTTATCTTTCCAGCCTGCATTCCTGGGATCCTTCCACAGCAGTCTGACTTGGTTGACTGAGTCCCCTGTATGCCACAGAGAATTCCTAAGCTGCTCTCCTGGCCCACTTGTTGATTTTACTGCCTATGACCAAATGCACAAATGTAGTTACAACGATTTTGCACTTAAGTGTAAGACTAAGTTACAAAGTGCTGAAATTGGTCCGATCTCCACAGTAGAAGGTCCCTTGATTTATCAGCCAATGTGTTACCCTATATTCAGGACCTTCAGTGCAAGAGTAACCTTAGTTTAAATGCATGCATTGCTAATATATGCAGTAGTTTGTTAGAAGTCGATAGTCCCCTTATGCTCTGCAATACTTTGTTTGGGATCTTTTAGCATGTTCCCTATACATGTGTGTGAATAATTACATGAGTAATACGAATAATAAAAGGTACCATAAGTATGGGCCATAAATATCATTAAAGCCTGGGATATACAGATCCAATGAGTTTGATGATATGAATGGTATAATGGCTACTTTTGTTCTTCATGAAGTTTGTTAATGTTTTCAAAACAATAGGAAAATATAGGGCCTTCAGAAGTTTCAGGAAACCTCATGCACTTTCTAAGACAATGTGGGCAAGAGAGTAGAAACAAGATTCAGCCTTGGTAGCAAGTCAAGCGAAGTAGCCCAATAACATTGACTCAAAAAAAAACAATAGGCACTGTACAACACACATTCACTTAAAAACACTTAATGGAAATCTCTTCAGAGACCATAGAAAAGACTTGTTCAGGGTGTAAAAGTCCTTATTTCTCAAATATAACAAATGAATCACAGCAATGGAGAGGGGGGGATGGTACCTCCTACCCTCGCTATTACTCCACAAACAAGAAATTTGTTCCACTTACAGCACCTGTCACCGTAAATCTGAAACAGAAAGTAAATATATAGTAGGCCACTTTTGTTTCTACTTTCACTTGATAAGGTATATCATACAAGTATTTCCTCAATTGTTTTGTAATGAAAAGACAATGTTTATATTTAAGCTGCTAATAGAATTCTGACAGATGTCTATGGACTGTGGTAAGAGCTAAATGACTGATTGAAGGGAAAAGAAGACAGCAACCATAAGTTGTTCATAAATAACCTATTTTTTCAAAAGTAAACAGTTTAATTTTTACAGTTTGGTAATTTCATTATTTATAAGAATATGCACTGATCATCTGTTATACCTTAAGTTGGATTCCAGGTTCAGCCACAGCTCTGAATGGGTTTGCCTGCCAATATGTTTGCTCCATTTGTTTCCACATGACAACGTAGAAACTAGAACTATCCTGGTAACCAAATATGAACCCAGCATAATCATCATCTGTTTCTGTGTTAACGTGGAAGGTCCCCTCAAAGTCCACTCCGTTGAATGCAATGTAACCTTAATATAAGAAACCATGTTGGAATAGAATGAGTGAGATAATCATTGTTAAATTAGTACTGATAAATTAGCAATGGGAATGGCTATTACAAGCCTGTGTTTAGTTTATTTTACAGGTATTATATTTGTTTAGTAGCCAACATCCATACTGCATATTGTACAATATTATATCTTTCTGGCCAACCGGGGGCTCCAACGGAGCATGGCACCTCCATGAAAAGGTTGTCATTATACTGATGGACATGCAATTTTTTACAGAGCTATCACGGGTCAGGTTTCATTAAATATTTGAAAACAGTCACCGATGCACTGAATCAACAGCTCAAAAGGCAATTTCCTGCATGAGAGGAGATTTCACTGGACCCTGAGCCAGTACTACTGTAGTGAACAAAGTGGGAGTCAGATATCATGTATGGCCTCTTAATTCACACTATATCAAACAACTAAAAAAATGTGTGGGCAGTGGGGGATTCTTCGCTTAACCCACTGCATCCCAATTAACGATTTGATCCATTCAGTGCAAGTAAGGTGTGCTAAGGGATGTGGGGCTCAGGCTGCAGCCTCCCACTGCAGAGTTAAAGGACTGATTACTGTTAATCATTATGTGGAAAAGTTTAATTAAATTCATTTAAATGACAATTTCCCTGCGTTCACAGCATAATGCGTATTACCAACAGCAAGTCCTGGGTCACTGTTCATCGTTTGGACAATTTCCATCCCCTTAAAAAATACAAAAGGACATTGTTTGGAAAACATTAATTACTTATTAGAAATTCTGTATTCTGTATATTAAATGCATTAATATAATGTTTATGGCCATACCTCATTCAAAACAATCCAATTTGGATCAATTTGAGCATCACCCTCTGGATCTAAAACAACTGTTTGGTAAGCTCTGAAGTCTGTGAGAGTGACTTCGGCATTTTCTGGGCAAGCATCAACTGTGTCGATCACCAAGTCTCTATCAAAGTCACCTTCGCAAGCATTTCCAATGCCATTGCCTGCAAGATATATTACATTATAGAAACATTTTTATTTATACAAACATGATGCAGAGATGATAAAATGGACACACTGTGATTAGACTGTGAACATTTCCATCTACACAGCCTGTGTGCCCACTTGGTACGTAAACAGAGAGTAATAAATAGAACTGTTTCTACCACTTAGATCAGTTCAATGTGCGGCCTGCGGGCCAAATGCGGCGCACCGAACTTCAAGGTGATTTCCCAGTGGGTCAGCCGGTCCGAGGGCCAGCAGACCATCATTCAAAGCAGCCACACGACGGCTGCTTTGAACTTTGCGTCCTTCGGGCGGGCTCACAGACAAGTTCCTCCTGACAGGGAGAGGATCGTCATGTCGGACCTATATTCAAGGGGGGGGGGGGGGAATTCCCATGGGACAAAAATTAAATAGTACAAAAGGGGGGTGGCTGGGTTGTGACATTACAAACTCAATAGGGGGTGGCTGGGGGTAATACACATGGCAGTGAGGGCATCAATAGACAAGAGGTTGGTTGGGCATCACATTAGCCAATACAAAAAGGGTGGGAGCATCAATACATAAGGGGGGGGGATTGGCTGGGGCATCACGTAAATCAATACACAAAATGGGTGGGGCAATACACAAGGTTATGGGGGGGACACATTAATCAATACTAAAAGGGGCCTGGCTGGGGCATCAATACACAAGGGGGCAAAAATACAAAAGTGTCAGTTAATGACAAAGCAGTGTAGAAAATTATGCTTCAGTGTGGCAGAACCTCTCCTGGTGGGTGTGTGTGTTTGGGTGTCGGTGTGGCAGAGACTGTCCTGGTGTATGTGTGTTTAGGTGTCAAAGCCTGTCCTGGTGTGTGTGTTTTGGTGTCGGTGTGATAGAGCCTGTCCTAGTGTGTGTGTTTGGCTGTCAGCGTGGCAGAGCCTGTCCTGGTATATGTGTTTGGGTGTCAGTGTGGCAGAGCCTTTCCTGATGTGTGTGGCTGTTTGGGTATTGGTGGGGCAGAGCCTGTCCTGGTGTGTGTGTGTTTGGGTGTTGGTGTGACAGAGCCTATCCTGGTGTGTGTGTGTGTTTGGGTGTCGGTGTGGCAGAGCCTTTCCTGATGTGTGTGTGTGTTTGGGTATTGGTGGGGCAGAGCCTGTCCTTGTGTGTGTGTGTTTGGGTGTCGGTGTGACAGAGCCTATCCTGGTGTGTCTGTGTGTGTTTGGGTGTCGGTGTGGCAGAGCCTGTCCTGGTGTGTGTGTTTGGGGGTCAGTGTGACAGAGCCTGTCCTGGTGTGTGTGTTTGAGGGTCGGTGTGGCAGAGCCTGTCCTGGTGTGTGTGTGTTTGGGGGTCGGTGTGGCAGAGCCTGTCCTGATGTGTGTGTGTGTTTGGGGGTCGGTGTGTCAGAGCCTGTCCTGTTGTGTGTGTGTTTGGGTGTCTTAATCCAGCCCTTCCTCCAGTGTCCGTCAGTCAGCTTAAATCTAGCTTGTACCCACAGTGTGCTCCAGCCTTGTGCAGTTTTATTTGGCTAAACTTGTTTTAAATGGTTTGTGGACTGACTTTGTTTTACTGTTTAAGTAATTAAGTGTTGATAGAATGACATATAAAAGTTGATCAAAAAAACTTTTCCTGTATTAATATGCATTAAAAAGATAAAAGGCCATATTTTCTCTCAGTGAAAAATGAATGCGGCCCACACACACATACATTTCTGATGAAGTGGTCCATTGCAGAAAAAACTCGGACACCCCTGACTTAGATGAAGATTTTTTGTTTTATTTAGAATGGCCTAAAGGTTTTTTATTATACACGATAAACCTAATATTATGAAATCTGGATTTAAATAAAGTTAAAGAAATTAATTTCATATGTCAAAACCCTAATATCTAAAATTAATTCACGAGAAGCAAAAAATATACAAAAGAATAACTAAAAAAAAATCTAAATATACCCAGACCCACAATTTAACTTCAAACAAGGTTCTTCACAGATGCTTGCTCACCATCTGAATCTGCCTGATCTGGATTAGGAACCAGTCGGCAGTTATCAGGCCCAGGAGGAGAAATATCAGGAATTCCATCATTGTCGTCATCATCGTCACACTCATCTCCTTTGCCATCCTTGTCAGTGTCCAGCTGGGAACTATTAATGTCTGATGGGCAGTTATCTCTACTGTCTTGGTGACCATCTCCATCTCTAATGATAAAAAGTAGTGGGGAAAAAGTCTAAAATGATATTCATGCATTAGATTAATCGGTTCTCCCTGAAGAATTGACAATGATATGATATGATATGATATGCCAATGAATATAGATTTGACAATAATGACTAATGAACACTTAATTGTCTTGTAACTTAAGACATACTGCCATTTGTGAACCGACCATCAAATTATTACATGATTAACATTTAAATAAAATTTCGACTTAGTTATTTTAACATTGTATTCATATTGCATTACTTATTAATAATATTTTTTATTATGACTGCATAGATTTTCCTCTAATAATTTTCTTCTTTCACAATTATTTGAATTTCAAATATATCTTGTGGATAGGAGAGCCAAATTTATGTCCCACACACCTTTGCTACCACAGCTGTAGAAATTGGGCTATAAGCAATTGCCTAGTCTACAATTAGCAAATCTGGTGGTATATATTTTATTTATATTATAACAAACATAATAGAACAAATTTCAATACCTATCTTGGTTGGTATCACACTGATCCCCAACTAAATCACTGTCAGCATCTGACTAAAAAAGAGAGAAAAAGTGAAAAAGAACATATTTTTCTTAAAAAGAGCTGTAATCAATGTAGTTGTAGTATATTGTCTGTGCATATTCTGATACACATTCTACTTTTTTTCCAAACCTACCTGGTCTGGATTCCTAATGTTGGGACAGCTGTCACAAACATCTCCTACACCATCACCGTCGCTATCCTTTTGATCAGGATTGGGGACTTTCTTGCAGTTGTCCACAGTATTTTTAATTCCTTCAACAATTACATATTATCAGTTTTCTGTTGTGTGTGCCATGAGAAGAACTAATATTTCTGTCTTCTGTCCATGATGCAGTAGAAGATTGTGGGCTATATTCTAGTGAGCTTATACAACATTATAGGGCTTCTTTTGTCAAGGTATTTATCCATGACCTAGGGTAGTTGCCATATATTTGTCTTTTTTGTTCTGGCTTACCTAACTACACCATTTGTCTGCTGAATAAACAAGCAACTACCCACAATCTAACAAACTGAGAGTTCTTAAACTGCCAAAAGCCACCAGATAAACAGTAGTCATCACAGAGCCATTGCCAGAGCAGCTTGGTCAAAGTGGCTAGGTTGGTGCTGGGAGGTGATCCAAGGGTCTTAATTTGGCAAAGGGTCGGTTGTGGAAGAAACCAAATTGGAAATTTGGAAAAGAGAAAAACAAGTTACATGGAATACATAAATATACAGTATATTTACCATAGTATTCTAATACCATAACAGCTGCATAGGAACTGCTGAAAATTTGTATACTATTCTGACCAAAGTGACCAGCCTGCTATCAACATTAAATAATCATGTATTCATTTTTTCATATGAAACACACACACACACACATTATATATTATATCAAAACGTACTGTCGCCATCCATGTCATCATCACAAACATCTCCTTTGCCATCTCGATCAGTGTCTCTCTGGTCATCATTCTTGACATTGCGGCAGTTATCACAGGCATCTCCAAAGTTGTCCTGGTCAGTATTTTTCTGGTCCACGTTAGGGATATATACACAGTTGTCCTGAATCAATAAGTAGATGTAACCTTTAACCAATATGCTACAAGAAATTCTAGAAAATCCATGAACAATAATGATTATTGTAATTCACAGTTTTGGTAGTACATAAAACAATTAGATGTGACAAGCTGAGATCCACAATTAAAATATTCAATTACAAACAGGTGGGGCATGCCTCAACTCTGCTCTCGCAGCCCAAAGTTTTCTCTTAGTGACCCGGAGCTTTACATGGAGTCTACGGGCGAAACCTGGAGAATTCCCAAGTATGCCCATGTCTCTTTAACAGGCTGATTGGTTCAAAAACAGCCACAAAAAAAAATAATTTCTGAAATAAAATATTATCAATACTTAATCGTTGTAGGCTATTGTATAGCCGATGAGGGGTCGGGCATGCTATAGCTGGGGACATGATTTGGTAGGCCCGAACCTCATAGTGATCCTCTTGTTGCAGCATATTGTTGTATAAGCATAACTGCACAGACATTGCCAAGTGTTTTGTGCTCCTGTCTGTCCTGTTTACTCTAATGTGTGTGCCTTATTTCATTTTAAATGGCCATAAGGATGTAGAGTGTGGTTAGGAAACACAGAATTTGAAGTCACTATTCGGCTCATCTAGTCAGCCCATTTTTCCCAATATAAAGACTCAGGCCATAATCAGTACTTGGTATTGTCTTAGATTCAGAACAGCCTCATGCCTATTTAAATGCAGGCATTTTTAAATTCCCTCACTGTTATAGTCTCTACCATTTCTGCATGGAAGCCGTTAAAGACTAATGAGGAGGAATGGGTAGGGCTCATAGAAAAGACAGGCATAAGGGGATGAAAGAAGGGCAGAAAAACATGGGTCACAAAGAATGGCTGACATTACTTGACAGGGAGAAATGAAGGTATGCTGCATCACATGGTAAGACCTCCTATATCACCAAAAAACACCAGTAATTAACCTGTCTGGTGGGTAACATTTGTGATTTGTCACCACAGTAAATAACATGAACCATAGAAGTTTCAAACCTGCATATTTGTAATACCATCTCCATCAGCATCGTCATCGCATGCATCCCCAATGCCATCTTTGTCTGCATCTTCCTGACCCGAATTCGGAACTGTGACACAGTTGTCCTAAAGCAAGCAGAAATAAACACACAAACATTTTTGAAGCTTAATTAATCTGTTAAATCTATATACTGTTGTGGCAAACTGCACAAGTGCTGCACTGCACTCTTGCAAGTATTTACTTTGAAGCACATTCACTCATTACCAGTGACAGCCTTCAACAGACCCATTATAGTTGCTGGTCTAGGCATTCAAGAGAGGTTGAATTTTACTACTCTATATCCATCTTTATTTTACTGCTAAGTCCTGCCCAATCAAGCACCAGACATTTACCAAGCTTCAACTATCCAAAACTTCAAAAACCAACTAAAGAAACAGCACTACAATTACAAGCTTACAATCCTTTAACCCCTTCGGGACAATAGCTGTTTTAACATTTCTGTGGTGCTCGTGGTTAGCTGTTATTTTTTTTCTTTCCCATTTACTGAACCCACACAAGTTATATATTGTTTTTTTTCCAGGGCTTTCTTTAGATGTCATCATTTTGATTATATCATATAATTTACTAACAAAAAGTATAAAATATGGTGAAATTTTGAAAAAAGTACTTTTTCTGACTTTTACTTTAAAAATATTTTACTCATCTATAAAAGCTAATGAAAAAAATGCTAAATAGATTCTACTATTTGTCCTGAAATATCCAATGTTTTTATGTTTTTTTCCCTTTTTTTCTGCACGATATAGGACAATAATTACAAGTAGCGTTTTGCTATTTCAAAACCATTTTTCCAAATATGGTAATTCTGCACCCATGTGCTATTTGGAACATCTTTAAAGCCGGTTTTAACTCTTTCCATGGATAATCGTTTGAATTTTAGGACTTGCCCATACAAATAAACTTCCTGTGTTGGGTGTTCGGCATCGCTGAATTCCTCGCTTTCGAGGCATTTCAACAACACCATTGAAACTTTGCGATTGCTGATTGCCTCCTAAGCTCTTCTAAAACGAGCGTCCACCGCCATACAATGTATGGTGGACGTTTACTCCCCGGGTAGGGGCCAGACATGGCGTCAATTGTCATCAAGGGGTATCAGGGCTCATCCACCTGACTATATCCCTTACATACAGGACAGGGAACTCCTTTCCTAATGTAGTCATACCTATTGTAGCCTTATCAAAGTCTCTGACTATTGCACAATTTCACATATTGTATCTCACCTTTATTCAACTGTAAAGTTGTAAGTACGTGTTTATGTTAATTACATGTGATTTTTTTTTACTCATAATCTTTTATAATAGTGTGATATAGACGAAGTATTTTATATAGTTTATTGAGGGCCAACATATTTTTTGCAATAGAAGAGAAGAAACTTGGGAGTAATTATTTTTGAGGACTTGGAAGGTAAGCAGGCAATGGAATAAATTGTTGGAAAAAGCAAGCAGAGCGCTGGGTTGTGTAGCTAGTTGCATTAGTAGCAGAAAGATAGCGATGTCACATTACAGACCCCTGACTGCATCTCACAGCATTCTGTGCATGATTTTTAAATCCAGGTATTAAGAGATTTGAAAGTCATTGTAATGTCTATTCATTGTGATACCTGAACTACTAACAAAAACGGCCACTGTGCCTTTGCGAATCGACACAAACAAGGACGCGCATCTATGGTTGCATCTCCAAGGTGCCCTTTCTTGCCGCCTCAGAACTCTATGATTCTATCATATCCTAGTGCTTAGTAGTAAGGAGGATGGACACTGAAGTGGACATGACTTTCTCCACAGGTGAGAGTAAGTGCTGCAGATTGGCTCAGCACCTGATTGCCAACCCCACTAAGTGTTAAAAAGGTGTTTCTTTTTTAGTGGTGGCTTCAGATTGCATGTATGTGATATATATATAATAATACTTGGTTGCCCCCTGGATCTACACGGCAGAGCATGTATGTAAAGGATTTAAAAAATGGTTTAAAAACAGATTTGTAATATTCTGTTCAACTTCAAAGTCATCTAATATGATCAGATATAATCGGTGATATATTAAAGCCGGGAAACCGGTGGGCCGGCAGACATTCAAAGCAGCCGCCTAATAAAATGAAAGCAGCCGATGTGCCTAATAAAATGAAAGCAGCCGGCGTGCATGCACCATGCGTCCCACTGGCGGGGCCTCATTGAGGCTCTTCCTCCCACCCCTTTCAAGACGTGACGCTCAAGGGTGCAGGCTCATGAGAGGATCTTCACGTCGGAGGAGAGCAGGAAAAAAAAGAAACAAAAATGTAAGTATTTAAAAAAAAAAAAAGGGGTTAGAGGAAAGTGGACCCAAATTTAAGGGAGTGGGGAGAGGGGGGTGGCTGGGTTTTGTCATTACAAAATCAATATAAACAGGGGGGTGGGTGTTTGGAGGTAATACACATGGCAGTGGGGGCATCAATAGACAAGAGGGCATCACATAAATGAATACTAAAGAGGGGGCTGGCTGGGGACATCACATTAACCACTACAAAAGGGGTTGGGGCATCACTACACAAAAGGGGTGGGGGCAATACTGGGTGTCAGTATGGCAGAGCCTGCCCTGACGTGTGTGTGTCTGGGTGTTGGTGTGGCAGAGCCTGTCCTGGTGTGTGTGCCTGGGTGTCGGTGTGTGTTTGGGTGTCGGTGTGGCAGAGCCTGTCCTGGTGTGTGTGTTTGGCAGAGCTTGTCCTGGTGTGTGTCTGGGTGTCGGTGTTACAGAGCCTGTCCTGGTGTGTATTTGGTTATAATTTTTACTTATCCATAAATAAAATGCACTCCTTAATTTCACTTGAGAGGACAAAACTTTCTTGGCCCAGAAATCAGTGAGAGGAAAAGTAAAGGTTTTGTGATATTAATTTTATTTCAATAAGCAGATCTTATCACAAAGTCGCAGAAACTTGGATTGTGGTTGGGATCTTAAGAGTCTGTGAAACCTGATTTAATTGAAAGGCCTGATTTCATTCTGCTCTACAGGGGACAATTCCCTGTCCTTCCCCCTTAAGGGAGAACCTTTTACACACACACTGGCAGAACTGGTCATTTAAAAGTTTTTGCAGTAGCAAATGTTTTGATTCCATTATGTCTAATCTCTGTAACTAATTTGGGCTTTGTAACACTTTTGGTTTCTGGGATAAATAATGTGATAAAAATTAATGATTTATGGTTATTTGGATGGCAAATAGTGTGACTCAGGTATGTATGATGGGTGGTGTGATCAATAGAAACCTAGGGTGTTTTTTTTATATCTCTGCCTATAATGTGGTGTTTTGGTTTGACACCTTTTGAACTTACATTTGAGGTTGAATTAATTACTCTCCCAGGGGGACATTTAAGAAGAAGTATTCTACTTCACTATATTTGTTGATATTGTGACATATTGTGACATTTTACAAATCTCTATATTTTACAAATCTCTATATACTGTCACATCTTGAGTAAAGCGCCACACATGGGTAGCCCTACCTCCATGGGCAGCTTGCCCCACCCCCACAAACCCAAAGTACAACCCTGGGTAAACTGCTGGAAGTCACACTCCAGAAATCTAGGCTCAGGTGTGAAGACAGGACTTCTAAAGTTTTGACCTTCATAAAGTTTTATGACCTTCATCCTATCACTTAATAAGACATAACGATATCACATGTTTCTCTTGACTAAAAACACCTTCAAGTTTCCTTTGGATTAAAAACCAAATGTTATATTTTTCCCTTTTTTGTGTACTTTGTAAAACTTTTCTATGGCTTACCTCATTTTTAATTCTACTTAAACAAATCATTATTATTTATGTTTTGAGTTACAATCCCAGTACATTCTGCAGATAAAATGTCAAAAGAATGAAATATACTAGAGAAATAGCTATTTTCAGATGAAGAAGCCATATACATAAAGTTTAGTTTTATTGAGAAGAAAATGTATTCACAAAAGAGCTGTGTTTAGATGTAACAAAAGTAAAGCTTATTCCCTTGAGCAGGTATTTCTTTTGTGTACAAGCCATATAATTTGTCATGTTGTAATCGTAGGCTTTGCCATCTTACCTTTTTACACTGTAAGTCGGAACATCTAAGCTTTTCATCAGGAAATCCATCAATGTCTGTGTCCTTTGCACAGAAGAATCCATTCCCTGCCCATCCTACCATACACTGTCAAAAGATGGAAAATAAATAAGACGAAATTGCAGCCTGCTTGGATGTCTAATTTGACAGTGTTACTTCATTCATCCATTCTAATTGTTGCAAAGTACATCATATATAAAGTATGTCTCTCAGTACCAGTTTGACTATTGCAACTCTTTCTCTTTTGACACACACGCACACACCTACGCCTACACGTTGAGGACTGGGTTGAAAAGTTTTCTTCTGTATCATGTTCTACATTATTTCTTAATGGGAATTAGGTTAAATACCAGTTAAGTGTCAATGCTAATTGCATAGTATTGTCAGCAAGCAAGAATTTCACAGTGATTTGCAATAAGGATTTTGGTCTAATAAAAGGTGCACTTCAACCATCATATCATATTTTTGTGGCTTCACCCTTCCAAATGCATGGGCATACATTTATACCCTTTTATATGTCATGCAGTCTTACCACACATGCGACGGTCCCATCCCGTTCCATGATACAGTCTGCTTTCTCATGGCACTTGCTTATCTCCCCATTAGGACACCTTCTTTCTGTTTTGCATGCTTCGTGATCTTTCCCCCCTGCTTTGCAAGGGCTGCATTTATATGACCCCTGAACAGCAATAACAAATAAACAGTCATAAGCCACTCTTTTGATGGCTCCCTATCAGAGTATTGCTGGCTGGCTCAACTTAACTCAAACTCCATCTCTTGCTCTGGATTAAAGTGATCACACCGGCTGGCTCACTCATATCTATACTAAAGCCTTAGGCATTAGCCTAATTAATGTAAAAACATTCATTATTTTATAACAAATATAGAGATTCACTATACAAGAGACTTTTCTACACAAATATGGAAAGTAAAGCAATTAAAGAGAAAACATTTTAGTTTTCTGTAAGTATTTTAGCCTTGTTTGCCTACATCATCTCTCTCTTAAGTGAAAAATCATCATATATATTATTTCAACGGGTTTTAAACTATTATTAATACATAGCAAGGAAATGCAGGATTATAGAAAATTTGGAAAACAAATACATGAAAATATCAGATCAAACTTCATTGATTGACCCACTGGCTTTCAAAGATCTCTGAATTTTACATATATTGTATATTTCATTTTTCTGCTTTCACCCCTTTTGTGATTTCTTATGATTAACTAGTGCAAATTATTTACTGCTGCAGCATCCATTTACTTCTACTGCCAATGGGACTTCCAGAGACATAGAATTTGAGGGCAAGTAAGAAACCATTCAGCATCTCTAGTCTCCCCATTGTTCAATATGTAAGGGTTTCAAACCCCTATCAGTCCTTGGTCTGGTCCCATAATGAGGATAGTTTTATGTTTAGCCAATGTCTGTATAAATTCCCTTACACTATCTACCACTTTAACATTAACTCTGACTCTATACACTATACATACTAAGATCCCTTAGTTTCTTAATTTCTGTCCTGCAAACCACTTACCATTTTTGTAGACCTCCCTTGAATGATTTCAAATGTGTCAATATCCTCCTGGAGATGGGGTCTCCAGAACTGTACACAATACTCTACGTGAGGCCTAACCAGAGATCTGAAAAGTGGCAGAACCATCTTCCTCTTGCTGCCACTAATGCCTTTTGCTATACAACCCAGTACCCTGCTTGATTTTTCCATTGCTTTATTGCATTGTGTGTTTACCTTTAAGTCATCACAAGTAATTACTCTAATCTAATCTAATTACCCTATACGCGTACTTTTCTAGCTTACAGACACATATATACAACTGACAGCCACACTTAAAAGGTCTGAATCTGCTGCATGAGTGGTAGTAAATGTTTGTAACTAGTGGCATTTGCCAGTTTGGGTCTGTTCAGAATACCAGTGTAGGCATAGATTTTTTTGGTGTGCACCTCCACCTGTTGCTTTGTTTGTGCCCCTGGATGGAACCAGAACTACTTTCACAAAGCGGCGATAGATTCTCAGTTAGGGTGCCCCATTAAGTGGACTGCTTTTCGTGGCACTAAGACATCCAACTAATCTAACAAATATATATAAAATGTGTCATTATTGGAATTTCTTGTTGTTTTGATTGTACTAATCACAACAGAGTGATTTAAGGTAAACACAAAAAGAGGTATAAGAAATATATACTGAGATGGTTATGCCAAAACGTATTTCTGTGCCATTAACTGTTACTGCAATGTACAGAACATTTTGGGGACAACTGGCCATCGTCTTGTTCATGCATTTTCTTAAATGCTGTAACTACATACAGAAATTACTTATTACAGTTATAAGTTATTGAATTACTATTTACGTTTGTGTACGTTTATAACACATACAACCAAAATTTGGCTATATGCAATTTATTTGTTATATGACTTAAGTATTCTACTTTGTACATAATATAATGTTTTTTTGAGGCAGCTATAGTCATGTGTATGTATTCTAGCCATGTTATATAGGCTACTAGACAAATACCCTGACTCCTAATCATACTGCTTTTGGCAAACAATACAATGGCCCAGCTGGACACTCTAAATGATAAAAAAAAGTCTATGGAAAAAAAGAATTCATTAGCGTTGCCATAATGCAATGTCAGGAAAAATCTAAGGGTGGTGAGTCGGGAAAGTCACCCAAAATAACTGACAATGGCAGTCTACAGGTTGGCTGCGAAAAAAAGTTTACTGGAAAATAATTTGTTAAAAGTATGTTTTGTTTTTTTCCCAGTGCTTACCTACATTACTGTATACAGGACTGTATTTTACGCTTAAGAAGAAACATACAGTATGAAAAATGCTGTAAAGTAAGAATGCTTAAAAAAAGACATGTTAATTATTTATTTTTAGCATTTAACAAAATGCAAAGTGAGTGAACAGAAGAAAAATCTAAATAAATATTTAGTGTGACCACCATTTTCTTTCAAAACAGCTTTACCCTTACGAAAAAATTACTGCAGTTTTTCTGAAGTAATACTGCAGTTTTTGGGACATGAAAAAACTGCAATACTGCACTTTTACTGCAGTATTACTGCATATTTACTGCAGTTTTACTGCATTTGTACTTCACTGTACTGCAGTATTACTGCACATTTACCGCACTTTTTTTTTTATATTGCAAACCTACAGTTGTACTTCAATGTACTGTAGCTTTATTGTACTTCCGTACAAAAATAACTGCAGTAAAACTGCAGTACTTTGAAGTACAAATGCAGTAAAACTGCAGTAAATGTGCAGTAATACTGCAGTAAAAGTGCAGTATTGCAGTTTTTTCATGTCCAAAAAACTGCAGTATTACTTCAGAAAAACTGCAGTAATTTTTCATAAGGGTAATTCTTGTAGGTACACTTGCACATAGTTTTTTTTAATGAACTCAGCAAGTAGGTTTTTCCAAACATCTTGGAGAACGAACTACAGTTCTTCTGTGGATTTGCGAAGCCTCATTTTTTTTTCTCTCTTCATGTAAACCCCCAGACAGACTCAATAATGTTTGGATCAGGGCTCTGTGGGGGCCATGCCATCACTTCCAGGAATCTTTGTTCTTCGTTATGCTGAAGGTAGTTCTTAATAGACTTGGGCACCAGGGGGCTCTTCGTGTTCGTCTTCGTGCTCGTCTTCGGGGAAAAAAAAATCTTCGTATTCTGCGAATATTCGCCCGTTCCTGTCTTCTCTTCGGGCGAATATTCGCGGACATTCTTCGTGCTCGTTTAATCTTCGTTTTCTTCCCGGTTGCCTAGCAGGGGTTAATACGGGGTTAACAACACATCGGAGCAGCAGCAGCTGCCGTGAAGGAACGTGTGTGCAACTCTATTGGTCGTTTCGGCAGGGGGCTGGTCTGGCATCAACTAGTGAATTGCAGAACGCACTTCATTTGTTGATGGCAGGCCAGCCCCCTGCCGAAAAGACCAATAGAGTTGCACACACGTACTGAGGTGTACTGTACACAAAATGACCTAGAGACAAATGCTCCAAGGAACTTGGCCTCCGTTTATCATACACAATCACACATCCATAGATGTTTAATAAAAGAATAGGGATTATTTTACATTTTTAAATTGATTTTGGACCACTTGTAATACATGCCTAACATTTGCTACCTATTTACAATGGCATACTTTGCAACAACCCAACTTTTACTGGACAGGACTGGAAAAAAGCAGGACTGTCCACCAAAATCTTGGGTGTGTTGGCAGGTATGCGGATGGAAAAATGTTGGACAAGAACTAAAAAATAGCTTAGGGTTAATGTACGGTTATGTTTAAGATTAGTAGCAGTGCACTGCTTTGGTTAAAGATGTATTATGTCTAAATAATAATTTAATTTTAATTTTAATGTTTTTTTAAAAAAAAATTAGGGGTTTATTTAAATGTATTTTAAAGTTAGATTTATTATTTAGTACTTTATTATATTTATTTAATGTTTATACTAGTGCTACCTACCGAGCTATAACTACCAACGTGTATTTGCATACCTAGTTTAGCTAAATTAGATGGGACAGGACTGGAAAAAAGCAGGACTGTCCCTGAAAAAGTTGGGTCTGTTGGCAGGTATGTGGATGGAAAAATGTTATAGTATGAAGTGTGAGTTATAGCGTTAATGCTAGTGAGTGTAGAAATGAAGGCCAGGACAAATAACAAGAGGAAAGGTCCTTGTGATTTGTGCATTGTACGTGTATGTGTTATGTGTGTTATGTGTGTTGTCACTTGTCACTGGGTTATATGTGTTATGTGTGTTATGTGTTATGTCACTGTGTTATTTGTGTTATTGTGTGTGTTATGTTTGGTTGGTTGGTTGTGTATCAGAAGGAAAATAATGAAATGGAAATGGAAAAGGAAATGGAAAAGGCGAATGAGTGGGCAATTGGCGACCCACTCACCTGTTTAACCCCAGGGCAAAGCACCCAAACACTGTCAGTCTTAGACGTTTGGCAGCAGACTTCCAGAGCTCAGACACAAGGCCCTAGCGTAAGCTGGCCACTCCGGCGGAGGTAGCAGGCGTTGCCACACCGCAAACAGACGCAGCCAGAGGGGAGAAACTGCCCTTACCACTAGGGACATTTTGGGCATGACTCTAGCCAGGAAGCGAACTGGCAGAGAAGAGATGCTGGCACCACCACCACCACCAGCAGCAGCGAAAAATGGGAAAGGCGAATGAGTGGGCAATTGGCGACCCACTCACCTGTTTCACCCCAGGGCAAAGCACCCAAACACTGTCAGTCTTAGACGTTTGGCAGCAGACTTCCAGAGCTCAGACACAAGGCCCTAGCGTAAGCTGGCCACTCCGGCGGAGGTAGCAGGCGTTGCCACACCGCAGACAGAGGCAGCCAGGGGGGAGAAACTGCCCTTACCATTAGGGACATTTGATTCATGACACTAGCCAGGAAGCGAACTGACAGAGAAGAGACACTGGCACCACCACCAGCAGCAGCAGCAGCAGAATTGGGAAAGGCGAATGAGTGGGCAATTGGCGACCCACTCACCTGTTTCACCCCAGGGCAAAGCACCCAAACACTGTCAGTCTTAGACGTTTGGCAGCAGACTTCCAGAGCTCAGACACAAGGCCCTAGCGTAAGCTGGCCACTCCGGCGGAGGTAGCAGGCGTTGCCACACCGCAAACAGACGCAGCCAGAGGGGAGAAACTGCCCTTACCACTAGGGACATTTTGGGCATGACACTAGCCAGGAAGCGAACTGGCAGAGAAGAGATGCTGGCACCACCACCACCACCAGCAGCAGCATTGAAAAATGGGAAAGGCGAATGAGTGGGCAATTGGCGACCCACTCACCTGTTTCACCCCAGGGCAAAGCACCCAAACACTGTCAGTCTTAGACGTTTGGCAGCAGACTTCCAGAGCTCAGACACAAGGCCCTAGCGTAAGCTGGCCCCTCCGGCGGAGGTAGCAGGCGTTGCCACACCGCAAACAGACGCAGCCAGAGGGGAGAAACTGCCCTAACCACTAGGGACATTTTGGGCATGACTCTAGCCAGGAAGCGAACTGGCAGAGAAGAGATGCTGGCACCACCACCACCACCAGCAGCAGCATTGAAAAATGGGAAAGGCGAATGAGTGGGCAATTGGCGACCCACTCACCTGTTTCACCCCAGGGCAAAGCACCCAAACACTGTCAGTCTTAGACGTTTGGCAGCAGACTTCCAGAGCTCAGACACAAGGCCCTAGCGTAAGCTGGCCACTCCGGCGGAGGTAGCAGGCGTTGCCACACCGCAAACAGACGCAGCCAGAGGGGAGAAACTGGCCTTACCACTAGGGACATTTTGGGCATGACTCTAGCCAGGAAGCGAACTGGCAGAGAAGAGATGCTGGCACCACCACCACCACAAGCAGCAGCATTGAAAAATGGAAAGGCGAATGAGTGGGCAATTGGCGACCCACTCACCTGTTTCACCCCAGGGCAAAGCACCCAAACACTGTCAGTCTTAGACGTTTGGCAGCAGACTTCCAGAGCTCAGACACAAGGCCCTAGCGTAAGCTGGCCACTCCGGCGGAGGTAGCAGGCGTTGCCACACCGCAGACAGAGGCAGCCAGGGGGGAGAAACTGCCCTTACCATTAGGGACATTTGATTCATGACACTAGCCAGGAAGCGAACTGGCAGAGAAGAGACACTGGCACCACCAGCAGCAGCAGCAGCAGAATTGGGAAAGGCGAATGAGTGGGCAATTGGCGACCCACTTACCTGTTTCACCCCCAGGGCAAAGCACCCAAACACTGTCAGTCTTAGACGTTTGGCAGCAGACTTCCAGAGCTCAGACACAAGGCCCTAGCGTAAGCTGGCCACTCCGGCGGAGGTAGCAGGCGTTGCCACACCGCAAACAGACGCAGCCAGAGGGGAGAAACTGCCCTTACCACTAGGGACATTTTGGGCATGACTCTAGCCAGGAAGCGAACTGGCAGAGAAGAGATGCTGGCACCACCACCACCACCAGCAGCAGCATTGAAAAATGGGAAAGGCGAATGAGTGGGCAATTGGCGACCCACTCACCTGTTTCACCCCAGGGCAAAGCACCCAAACACTGTCAGTCTTAGACGTTTGGCAGCAGACTTCCAGAGCTCAGACACAAGGCCCTAGCGTAAGCTGGCCCCTCCGGCGGAGGTAGCAGGCGTTGCCACACCGCAAACAGACGCAGCCAGAGGGGAGAAACTGCCCTTACCACTAGGGACATTTTGGGCATGACTCTAGCCAGGAAGCGAACTGGCAGAGAAGAGATGCTGGCACCACCACCACCACCAGCAGCAGCATTGAAAAATGGGAAAGGCGAATGAGTGGGCAATTGGCGACCCACTCACCTGTTTCACCCCAGGGCAAAGCACCCAAACACTGTCAGTCTTAGACGTTTGGCAGCAGACTTCCAGAGCTCAGACACAAGGCCCTAGCGTAAGCTGGCCACTCCGGCGGAGGTAGCAGGCGTTGCCACACCGCAGACAGAGGCAGCCAGGGGGGAGAAACTGCCCTTACCATTAGGGACATTTGATTCATGACACTAGCCAGGAAGCGAACTGGCAGAGAAGAGACACTGGCACCACCAGCAGCAGAATTGGGAAAGGCGAATGAGTGGGCAATTGGCGACCCACTCACCTGTTTCACCCCAGGGCAAAGCACCCAAACACTGTCAGTCCTAGACGTTTGGCAGCGGACTTCCAGAGCTCAGACACAAGGCCCTAGCGTAAGCTGGCCACTCCGGCGGAGGTAGCAGGCGTTGCCACACCGCAGACAGAGGCAGCCAGGGGGGAGAAACTGCCCTTACCATTAGGGACATTTGATTCATGACACTAGCCAGGAAGCGAACTGGCAGAGAAGAGACACTGGCACCACCACCAGCAGCAGCAGCAGCAGCAGAATTGGGAAAGGCGAATGAGTGGGCAATTGGCGACCCACTCACCTGTTTCACCCCAGGGCAAAGCACCCAAACACTGTCAGTCCTAGACGTTTGGCAGCGGACTTCCAGAGCTCAGACACAAGGCCCTAGCGTAAGCTGGCCACTCCGGCGGAGGTAGCAGGCATTGCCACACCGCAGACAGAGGCAGCCAGGGGGGAGAAACTGCCCTTACCATTAGGGACATTTGATTCATGACACTAGCCAGGAAGCGAACTGGCAGAGAAGAGACACTGGCACCACCACCAGCAGCAGCAGCAGAATTGGGAAAGGCGAATGAGTGGGCAATTGGCGACCCACTCACCTGTTTCACCCCAGGGCAAAGCACCCAAACACTGTCAGTCCTAGACGTTTGGCAGCGGACTTCCAGAGCTCAGACACAAGGCCCTAGCGTAAGCTGGCCACTCCGGCGGAGGTAGCAGGCGTTGCCACACCGCAGACAGAGGCAGCCAGGGGGGAGAAACTGCCCTTACCATTAGGGACATTTGATTCATGACACTAGCCAGGAAGCGAACTGGCAGAGAAGAGACACTGGCACCACCACCAGCAGCAGCAGAATTGGGAAAGGCAAATGAGTGGGCAATTGGCGACCCACTCACCTGTTTCACCCCAGGGCAAAGCACCCAAACACTGTCAGTCCTAGACGTTTGGCAGCGGACTTCCAGAGCTCAGACACAAGGCCCTAGCGTAAGCTGGCCACTCCGGCGGAGGTAGCAGGCGTTGCCACACCGCAAACAGACGCAGCCAGAGGGGAGAAACTGCCCTTACCACTAGGGACATTTTGGGCATGACACTAGCCAGGAAGCGAACTGGCAGAGAAGAGATGCTGGCACCACCACCACCAGCAGCAGCAAAATTGGGAAAGGCGAATGAGTGGGCAATTGGCGACCCACTCACCTGTTTCACCCCAGGGCAAAGCACCCAAACACTGTCAGTCTTAGACGTTTGGCAGCAGACTTCCAGAGCTCAGACACTAGGCCCTAGCGTAAGCTGGCCACTCCGGCGGAGGTAGCAGGCGTTGCCACACCGCAGACAGAGGCAGCCAGGGGGGAGAAACTGCCCTTACCATTAGGGACATTTGAGGCATGACACTAGCCAGGAAGCGAACTGGCAGAGAAGAGACACTGGCACCACCACCAGCAGCAGCAGCAGCAGTAGCATTGGAAAAGGCGAATGAGTGGGCAATTGACGACCCGCTCACCTGTTTCACCCCAGGGCAAAGCATCCAAACACTGTCAGTCCTTGGCGTTTGGGAGCGGACTTCCAGAACTCAGACACAAGGCCCTAGCGTAAGCTGGCTACATTGGCGGAGGTAGCAGGCGTTGCCACACCGCAGCAAGTGCAACCAGGGGGGAGAAACTGCCCTTACCATAAGGGACATTTGAAGCATGACACTAGCCAGGAAGCGAACTGGCAGAGAAGAGATGCTGGCACCACCAGCAGCAGCAGCAGCATTGGAAAAGGCAAATGAGTGGGCAATTGACGACCCGCTCACCTGTTTCACCCCAGGGCAAAGCATCCAAACACTGTCAGTCCTTGGCGTTTGGGAGCGGACTTCCAGAACTCAGACACAAGGCCCTAGCGTAAGCTGGCTACATTGGCGGAGGTAGCAGGCGTTGCCACACCGCAGCAAGTGCAACCAGGGGGGAGAAACTGCCCTTACCATAAGGGACATTTGAAGCATGACACTAGCCAGGAAGCGAACTGGCAGAGAAGAGATGCTGGCACCACCAGCACCACCAGCAGCAGCAGCATTGGAAAAGGCAAATGAGTGGGCAATTGACGACCCGCTCACCTGTTTCACCCCAGGGCAAAGCATCCAAACACTGTCAGTCCTTGGCGTTTGGGAGCGGACTTCCAGAACTCAGACACAAGGCCCTAGCGTAAGCTGGCTACATTGGCGGAGGTAGCAGGCGTTGCCACACCGCAGCAAGTGCAACCAGGGGGGAGAAACTGCCCTTACCATAAGGGACATTTAAGGCATGACACTAGCCAGGAAGCGAACTGGCAGAGAAGAGACACTGGTACCACCACCAGCAGCAGCAGCATTGGAAAAGGCGAATGAGTGGGCAATTGACGACCCGCTCACCTGTTTCACCCCAGGGCAAAGCATCCAAAAACTGTCAGTCGTTGGCGTTTGGGAGCGGACTTCCAGAACTCAGACACAAGGCCCTAGCGTAAGCTGGCTACATTGGCGGAGGTAGCAGGCGTTGCCACACCGCAGCAAGTGCAACCAGGGGGGAGAAACTACCCTCTCCATTAGGGACATTTAAGGCATGACACTAGCCAGGAAGCGAACTGGCAGAGAAGAGACGCTGGCACCACCACCACCAGCAGCAGCAGCATTGGAAAAGGCAAATGAGTGGGCAATTGACGACCCGCTCACCTGTTTCACCCCAGGGCAAAGCATCCAAACACTGTCAGTCCTTGGCGTTTGGGAGCGGACTTCCAGAACTCAGACACAAGGCCCTAGCGTAAGCTGGCCACTCCGGCGGAGGTAGCAGGCGTTGCCACACCGCAAACAGACGCAGCCAGAGGGGAGAAACTGCCCTTACCACTAGGGACATTTTGGGCATGACTCTAGCCAGGAAGCGAACTGGCAGAGAAGAGATGCTGGCACCACCACCACCACCAGCAGCAGCATTGAAAAATGGGAAAGGCGAATGAGTGGGCAATTGGCGACCCACTCACCTGTTTCACCCCAGGGCAAAGCACCCAAACACTGTCAGTCTTAGACGTTTGGCAGCAGACTTCCAGAGCTCAGACACAAGGCCCTAGCGTAAGCTGGCCACTCCGGCGGAGGTAGCAGGCGTTGCCACACCGCAGACAGAGGCAGCCAGGGGGGAGAAACTGCCCTTACCATTAGGGACATTTGATTCATGACACTAGCCAGGAAGCGAACTGGCAGAGAAGAGACACTGGCACCACCACCAGCAGCAGCAGCAGCAGAATTGGGAAAGGCGAATGAGTGGGCAATTGGCGACCCACTCACCTGTTTCACCCCAGGGCAAAGCACCCAAACACTGTCAGTCCTAGACGTATGGCAGCGGACTTCCAGAGCTCAGACACAAGGCCCTAGCGTAAGCTGGCCACTCCGGCGGAGGTAGCAGGCGTTGCCACACCGCAGACAGAGGCAGCCAGGGGGGAGAAACTGCCCTTACCATTAGGGACATTTGATTCATGACACTAGCCAGGAAGCGAACTGGCAGAGAAGAGACACTGGCACCACCACCAGCAGCAGCAGCAGCAGAATTGGGAAAGGCGAATGAGTGGGCAATTGGCGACCCACTCACCTGTTTCACCCCAGGGCAAAGCACCCAAACACTGTCAGTCCTAGACGTATGGCAGCGGACTTCCAGAGCTCAGACACAAGGCCCTAGCGTAAGCTGGCCACTCCGGCGGAGGTAGCAGGCGTTGCCACACCGCAGACAGAGGCAGCCAGGGGGGAGAAACTGCCCTTACCATTAGGGACATTTGATTCATGACACTAGCCAGGAAGCGAACTGGCAGAGAAGAGACACTGGCACCACCACCAGCAGCAGCAGCAGCAGAATTTGGGAAAGGCGAATGAGTGGGCAATTGGCGACCCACTCACCTGTTTCACCCCAGGGCAAAGCACCCAAACACTGTCAGTCCTAGACGTTTGGCAGCGGACTTCCAGAGCTCAGACACAAGGCCCTAGCGTAAGCTGGCCACTCCGGCGGAGGTAGCAGGCGTTGCCACACCGCAGACAGAGGCAGCCAGGGGGGAGAAACTGCCCTTACCACTAGGGACATTTGATTCATGACACTAGCCAGGAAGCGAACTGGCAGAGAAGAGACACTGGCACCACCACCAGCAGCAGCAGCAGCAGAATTGGGAAAGGCGAATGAGTGGGCAATTGGCGACCCACTCACCTGTTTCACCCCAGGGCAAAGCACCCAAACACTGTCAGTCCTAGACGTTTGGCAGCGGACTTCCAGAGCTCAGACACAAGGCCCTAGCGTAAGCTGGCCACTCCGGCGGAGGTAGCAGGCGTTGCCACACCGCAAACAGACGCAGCCAGAGGGGAGAAACTTCCCTTACCACTAGGGACATTTTGGGCATGACACTAGCCAGGAAGCGAACTGGCAGAGAAGAGATGCTGGCACCACCATCACCAGCAGCAGCAAAATTGGGAAAGGCGAATGAGTGGGCAATTGGCGACCCACTCACCTGTTTCACCCCAGGGCAAAGCACCCAAACACTGTCAGTATTAGACGTTTGGCAGCAGACTTCCAGAGCTCAGACACTAGGCCCTAGCGTAAGCTGGCCACTCCGGCGGAGGTAGCAGGCGTTGCCACACCGCAGACAGAGGCAGCCAGGGGGGAGAAACTGCCCTTACCATTAGGGACATTTGAGGCATGACACTAGCCAGGAAGCGAACTGGCAGAGAAGAGACACTGGCACCACCACCAGCAGCAGCAGCAGCATTGGAAAAGGCGAATGAGTGGGCAATTGACGACCCGCTCACCTGTTTCACCCCAGGGCAAAGCATCCAAACACTGTCAGTCCTTGGCGTTTGGGAGCGGACCTCCAGAACTCAGACACAAGGCCCTAGCGTAAGCTGGCTACATTGGCGGAGGTAGCAGGCGTTGCCACACCGCAGCAAGTGCAACCAGGGGGGAGAAACTGCCCTTACCATAAGGGACATTTGAAGCATGACACTAGCCAGGAAGCGAACTGGCAGAGAAGAGATGCTGGCACCACCAGCAGCAGCAGCAGCAGCAGCATTGGAAAAGGCAAATGAGTGGGCAATTGACGACCCGCTCACCTGTTTCACCCCAGGGCAAAGCATCCAAACACTGTCAGTCCTTGGCGTTTGGGAGCGGACTTCCAGAACTCAGACACAAGGCCCTAGCGTAAGCTGGCTACATTGGCGGAGGTAGCAGGCGTTGCCACACCGCAGCAAGTGCAACCAGGGGGGAGAAACTGCCCTTACCATAAGGGACATTTGAAGCATGACACTAGCCAGGAAGCAAACTGGCAGAGAAGAGATGCTGGCACCACCAGCAGCAGCAGCAGCAGCATTGGAAAAGGCGAATGAGTGGGCAATTGACGACCCGCTCACCTGTTTCACCCCAGGGCAAAGCATCCAAACACTGTCAGTCCTTGGCGTTTGGGAGCGGACTTCCAGAACTCAGACACAAGGCCCTAGCGTAAGCTGGCTACATTGGCGGAGGTAGCAGGCGTTGCCACACCGCAGCAAGTGCAACCAGGGGGGAGAAACTGCCCTTACCATAAGGGACATTTAAGGCATGACACTAGCCAGGAAGCGAACTGGCAGAGAAGAGACACTGGCACCACCACCAGCAGCAGCAGCAGCAGCATTGGAAAAGGCAAATGAGTGGGCAATTGACGACCCGCTCACCTGTTTCACCCCAGGGCAAAGCATCCAAACACTGTCAGTCCTTGGCGTTTGGGAGCGGACTTCCAGAACTCAGACACAAGGCCCTAGCGTAAGCTGGCTACATTGGCGGAGGTAGCAGGCGTTGCCACACCGCAGCAAGTGCAACCAGGGGGGAGAAACTGCCCTTACCATAAGGGACATTTAAGGCATGACACTAGCCAGGAAGCGAACTGGCAGAGAAGAGACACTGGCACCACCACCAGCAGCAGCAGCAGCAGCAGCATTGGAAAAGGCGAATGAGTGGGCAATTGACGACCCGCTCACCTGTTTCACCCCAGGGCCAAGCATCCAAAAACTGTCAGTCCTTGGCGTTTGGGAGCGGACTTCCAGAACTCAGACACAAGGCCCTAGCGTAAGCTGGCTACATTGGCGGAGGTAGCAGGCGTTGCCACACCGCAGCAAGTGCAACCAGGGGGGAGAAACTACCCTCTCCATTAGGGACATTTAAGGCATGACACTAGCCAGGAAGCGAACTGGCAGAGAAGAGACGCTGGCACCACCACCACCAGCAGCAGCAGCAGCAGCATTGGAAAAGGCAAATGAGTGGGCAATTGACGACCCGCTCACCTGTTTCACCCCAGGGCAAAGCATCCAAAGACTGTCAGTCCTTGGCGTTTGAGAGCGGACTTCCAGAACTCAGACACTAGGCCCTAGCGTAAATTGGCTACACCGGCGGAGGTAGCAGGCATTGCCACACCGCAGCAAGTGCAACCAGGGGGAGAAACTACCCTCTCCATTAGGGACATTTGAGGCATGATTTCAGCCAGGAAGCGAACTGGCAAAAGATGCTGGCACCACCACCAGCAGCACCGTTGGAAAAGGAAAAAGGTGAATGAGTGGGCAATTGACGACCCGCTCACCTGTTTCACCCCAGGGCAAAGCATGAAAGTCTGTCAGTCCATGGCGTTTGGGAGCGGACTTCCAGAACTCAGACACTAGGCCCTAGCGTAAATTGGCTACACCGGCGGAGGTGGCAGACGTTGCCACACCGCAAACACGTGCAACCAGGGGGAGAAACTACCTTAAACATTACAGATAACAAAAATTAACTTTCCAAGTTAAGAGCTGGGTAACCCAACTTGGGCAGATTGAATTTAAGGAAGGCAATCTGCTCCATCAGATGAGGTGCCATGCGTGAGCGCTGTGGACTCAGTATGTTTCCAGTCATAGAAAACACGCGCTCACTTTGAACAGTGGTTGGCGGACATGATAGTAGCTGCTGCGCAACCCATGAGAGTGCAGGCCACACACTCTTCTTTTCATCCCAGTAGCTAAGAGGATCAACATTAGGCGCAGAAGGAACTTCACAGAGGTAAAGTTTGACCATTTCAGCAGCACTACTCTCCTTTCTGCTGCTAGCTCTGTAAGATGGTCCAACTATACTCCCAAGTGCCTCTTCCCAAAACGCAGCTGCTCCACTCAGCTGTGTTGTACTGCTTGTGGCACTGCTGCTGATGCTGCTGCTAGGAGTAGCAGACCACATCATCTCTTCCTCCTCCTGCACCTCTCCCTCCTCGGACAGCATTCCCATTTTACGCTGCCAGTCACGCACCTTGTTGACCAATTGCTCCCGGTAGCTACTGAGAACATTAAATTTCAAAGCCAGCTTTCCCTTAATTCTTGGATCGCAAAGGCACGCTAGCATCATTTCGGGACTCTCTTCCATTCGTTTGCGAAGGTGTACTTTTAGCAGATCCTTCAGCTTCCTGACTATGGCTGCTACATCAGGATGTAGAGTGCCACCTTGAACAGCCTCACGGTTTCCAAGGAACACATCCATCTTGCTGCCTAGATGGGAGAACACTGGGATTACCTGGGCCAGACTGGCAGTGTTTGAGCTTAAATTTTCTGTGGCATCCCTGAATGGTTTAAGGACTGCCACTAGCTGGGCGATCACTGTCCAATCCTCCCTATTCAATGGAGAGGTAATCCCAATATTGTGCTCTGAGGCAAAATTATGGATTGCCCTCTGCTGCTCCAAAATCCTCTCGAGCATGTCTAGCGTGGAGTTCCACCGTGTACTGACATCCTGACGTAGGCAGTGTACGGGAAGACCTGACCTCTCTTGCTCTTCCCTCAAAAGTTGGCTAGCCTTAACACTATGGTGAAAGTGCCCAGCGATCTTTCTGCAGCGGGACAGAACTACTGCTGCCACATTAGTTCCTTCTGACATTGCTGCCTTCACTACAAGATGGATGATGTGGGCTGCACAGCGCACACCAACAATATGACCATCTCGCAGCGCTTTCACCATATTGGCACCTCCGTCAGTTACCACAAAACCAACTTCAACATTGGTGCCCGCCTCTGCTCCCACCCAAAGGCTAAACATTTTCCTCATCGCATGTTTTTCCCTACAAAGGAATGAGATCGCTTTGGTTTGGGACCCCTCTGAGTCTTGCTGCTAATTTGGCTCTGCTTGGTACCTTGCATGCTGCTGGTGGATGGGGAAGATGCTGCTTGGGGCAAAAGGCACTTCTTTTTAGTCACTGGGCTGGTACTACTTGTGCTACCCTTTAACTTTGAACGTGCTTCTGGTGCTTTAGGCTTCCCGTAAAAAACCATAGAGCTTGTGGGCCTAGCCGCACTACTACTGCCTGCTTTTGGTGCCTTTCCTTTACTTGATGATCCTTCAAGCAATGCTTCCCCAAATGATAAGCGAGAGCTTGGCCTACTTGGCCGACTAGACTGACGCAAAGGCTGCATCTTAGAGCTGGTGGTGGTGCTGGTGGTGGTGCTGGTGGTGGTGGTGGTGGTAGATGGAGCTTGTCCCTCCTTAGTCCCAAAAGGAGGATCCATTTCAAATTTTGTGTTGTGTGTGTAGTGTAGTGTAGTGTAGTGTTTAAAAAACTATAAAAAAAAATAAAAAATAAAAATAAAAAAAAGGAAAAACGAATTAAAGACAAAAAAATTAGAGGAAGTTCTCTTCAGTGCTACTGCTTAAAAAGTAAAACTATGCACTACTGCACTGTGCTGTGTGCAATCTGCCAAAATCCTAAAGTTATTTAAATTATTAACTCAAGATTAACTATTTAATAACTAGCAGTATTTTATTTTTAATTTGAATTTACACGGGCCTAAGAGCTTAGCCTACCACTATGCTAGCCTAAAGCTATATTTCCTTACTATAAGTCTACCTCTAGGCAGACGCTCTCAAACCCACTAAGCTAAAGTGAGGTTAAATCAGATTCAGTATATGATTTATTAATTAATATTAAGTTATATAATATTAATAGATTAGAACTAATTTACTTATATATTATGTATTATAGATAGAAGAATATAGATTATGAATTAGAATTTAGAATTAGAATTACTTATATTATAGATTATGAATAAGAATATTATTATTTATAATATATTATAGATTAAGATTAAAGAAGATTAGAATTATTTTAGTACTACAGCTAGTAGCTTGAAGCTTTGCTTAGTACAGCTCGTCACAGTCAATTTTTCTTGAAAAGAATTAGAAATAAAATAAAATGTCACAGCAAAACAGTTAGCTTCAGTGCTTGCTGCACTCACTAGCCCAACAAGTTCACTTCACTGATGGACTGAGGTGAGCAAAACACTAAGGGTACTTTTAATAAAATTGAAATAAAATGTAAAATAAATGAGAAAATCTTTGCAAAACAGTTAACGTCACTGCTTGCTGATCAAAAAAAAACACAGCACTTATGCGGCTGCACTCACTAGCCCAACAAGTTCACTTCACTGATGGACTGAGGTGAGCAAAACAAATGAAATAAAATGAAAGATTAATTAAGAAAAATTGACTTGGTCTCTTACTGTTGCTAAAACAAAGCACAAACTATAGAGCTGCAGCACCAGTACTAATAAGATTAGCTGAACTATACGCTAGTAGTAATTAATTAATATTATTACTTTTATTTATAGCTAATTTAATTAACTATTAAGACAAGAAAGAATTATAGAATTATTGATATTACTGATTTTAGATTAGACACTAGTAGATGTCTTGAATGTCTACAGTACACTCTACACTAGTATACTATTACTAACTATAACTGACAAATATATATATAAGTTTATAATGAATTCAATTATTAATTATATTAATTAATATTACTGATTTTAAATTAGACACTAGTAGATGAATGTCTACAGTACATGCTACACTAGTATACTATAGAATATATATATATATGACTGACAAATATATATATATATATAATAATGAACTATTAAATTATAGATTCTATTAAATTATTATTTATAAATTCTATTTAATTTATTTAAGCAGGACAGGCAATAGGCACTAGTGCCAGCCCAGGGCAAGGGCACCCCAGTGCCACTAAGGCACTGGGTGCACTGTCAACTCAACAGCACTTACACTACAGTTGATGACAAATTAAATAAAAAAAATTAAATTAATCAAATTATTATTATTAAATTAATTATATTAAGTAGCACTGAAGTGAGGATGAAGTACACTGTGAGAAAGGCTTACCAGTCTCACACAGAACAGAACAATCTCTCTCTGTAACGCTCGGATGCAGCACAGCAGTGTTGCCAAAGCAGTCACAGCGAAAAATGAATGGATCTCTCAGGCAAGCTCTGGTCTTATAAAGGCGCCTTCAGAATTCAAAAATCAGCAGCACAGGCATTGGACGAGACCCTTAGCGTGACGTCACAAGAGTGAGCTGATTGGACAGACGAGATCAGCTCACTCCTGTTTGAAATTTTGGCGGCTGCGCGGCAAAAACGAAGACGATCGAAGATTCTTCGTGGTTGTGAGTCTTCGTCTTCTCCTACGTTTTGCCGGCACTGTATTCTCTTCGGCGTGTCTTCGGAACGAACAAAAAAACGGCCTCTTCGTGCTCGTTTTCATGTTCGCCCGAAGACGAATGCGCAAGTCTAGTTCTTAATGACTTTGGGTGTATGTTTGGGTCATTGCCATGCTGAAGAGTAAAGTTGGAGCCATTCAGATGCCTCATTGTTCAGATAAAAATTCTGACATCTGGAAGCCCCTGTCTGCCTGGGAAAGACCTTGCTGATACATTACAACTACATCGCTGTGCTCAGTCTTGACATGGTGTATGACTTTTGCAGGTCTGCAACAACTAATTGATAAAACCAATAATAATTGATAAGGAAAATCGTTATAAACTATTTTCATTATCGATTAATTGAATCAATTTGTTCAAATATAAGATGAGGTTTTTTCAGAGCAAATGATCTGCAAAATATCCCTCGTCTTATAGTCTGACCTCTATTTGAGACCAAGATCCAGATCTCCCACAGCGCTGCAGGGGACCTGAATCCTCTCTGGCAGCTGGTGGGCGGCTGCATGATGCAGAGGTCCACCAGCTGCCTCCACTAGACACCGAGGAGTCTGGAGCACAGGGGCAAGTCTGAGGATGCATTGGTAAGTCTGGGGGGCAGAGTGGCATATCTGGGGGGCAGATTGGCATATAGGGGCATATGGCATATCTGGGGGTATAAGGCATATCTTGGGGGTATAAGCATACCTGGGAACTCTCCGAGTTAGACCCGGAGATTGCTGGGTGAGCGCTGCTCCTCCGGTTCTCCGGGTCAAGACCCGAATCCTCCGCTCCGCGGGAGCGGGGTCTTGACACGCCCCGCTCCCCGCCCATTTTTTCCTTTACATGGGGGTGTTTCCCCCCCAACGACAGCGGGAACTCCCCCGGCGTAAGCTATTTTGAAAGCAAAGTGCGGTCATACCAAATATTGATTTGATTTAGATTTTTCCTCTGTTCACTCACTTTGCATTTTGTTAAATGACAAAAATAAACTATTACCATGTCGATTTTTGAAAGTATTCTTTCCACACCTGCCTAAAAACAGCATTACAGCATTTACTCCACACCTGCCTTAAACTTTTGCACAGCACTGCAATTTTACTGTGGTGCTTCCCCTTTAACCCCTTCGTGGCAAAGGCTGATTTTACTTTTTGTACCCTTTGTGACAATGGCCGTTTTAACCTTTCTGCGCTGCTCGTGTTTAGCTGTAATTTTCTTCTTTCCCGTTTACTGAACCCACACACATTAGATATTGTTTTTTTCAGGACAAGAAGGGCTTTCTTTAGATGACATTGTTTTGATTGTATCATATTATTTACTATTAAAAAAAGTATAAAATATGGTGAAACATTTAGAAAAAAATGACTGTTTCTAACTTTTAGTTGAAAAATCTTTTACTCATCTATAAAAAGTAATAAAATAACCAGCTAAATAGATTCTACTATTTGTCCTGAGTTTAGAAATACCCAATGTTTTTATGTTTTTTTGCTTTTTTCTACACATTATGGGGCAATAAGTACAGGTAGCGTTTTGCTATTTCAAAGCCATTTTTTCCAAATCTGGTAATTCTTCCCCCCTTGTGCCATTTTTCGGGTATCTTTGAACCCGGCCAATGAAATTTACCCCATCAAGTCATATATTTTTGAAAACTAGACAGCCCAGGGTATTCCAAATGCTAGTATTTTAACCTTTTCCAAGCACTTATTCTACCATCAGCCTTTGTCAAACTTTATGGTAGTAATTTTTTTGCATTTGTTTTTTCACACACATTTTACTTCAGGTATGAATAAACAGGTTCTGGTATATGTCACTATCATAAAACACCCCAATATGTGTTCAGCAACATCTCCTGAGTACAGCGATTCCTCACATGAATGATTTTGCCTGGCTGTTTGGGGGCAAAAGGGCCACATTTGGGGCATGCACATTTTTCAATGTTGAACTTTGGCATTTGGGGATCCACTGCCCATGCCCTATTTGGTACATCTTTGAGCCGGGCCATTTCAGTGTGCCCAATAAACCCATATATTTTTGAAAACTAGACACCCCAGGGTATTTCAAATGCTAGTATTTTAACTCTTTCCATGCACCATATCTATCACCAGTCTTTGTCAAACTTTATGGTAGTCATTTTTTGCATTTGTTTTGTCACACACATTTTACTTCAGGTATGAATTAAAAAGTTCCCGTATATGTCACTATCACAAAACACCCCAATATGTGTTCAGCAACATCTCCTGAGCGCAGTGATACCCCACATGAATGATGGTATTTTAACTCTTTGCATGCACACATTTTACCACCAGCATTTTTTCAAAGTTTGCAGTAGTATTTTTGTGTGTGTATTTTTCCCCCACACACCTACTTTATGTATGAATTTACAGCTCCTGGTATATGCCGCTGTCACACGACACCCTAATATGTGTTCTGCAACATCTCCTGAGTACAGTGATACCCCACATGCATGGGTTTGTCATTTTTGGGGGGAACTAAAAGGCCACATTTGGTACGTGTGCATTTTTCTAATTGGAAACTAGATGTGTGGCCATCCTTCCCCCCCGTGTTAATTGGGACATTGTTGAACCCGGCCAATTCAATTTACCCCATCAAATCATACATTTTTTAAAAGTAGACACCCCATGGGCATTTAATATGCCAGTATTTTAACTCTTTCCATGCGAGAATTGTTTTAAGCTAATATGCTAATTTTAGGACTTGCTCACAAAAATATATTTTTTATATATTTGTTTTTGCCTTTTTTAATTTTTTTTTTACATTTTACTGTTTTTTTTACTATTTTTTTCTAATTATTATTAATTTTATTTTTAATTTATTTTTACTAATCACACTGTGATTAGAAAGCTGAGCTCCATTGACTTGCATGGTTGAATGCAGTACCTGTATTCAACCTGCAAGTGGAGCCAGAGTTCTCTAGAGGGTCTGGAGACATTCCAGCGACACCATTTAAGTTTAGGAGGCGATCGTTGATCGCCTCCTAAACGCTTTTAAAACGGGCGTCCGCCGCCATACAAAGTATGGCAGATGTTGACGCCCCGGGGAGGGGCCAGAGATGGCCCCTTTGTGCCGATCATGGCGTTGCTGAATGCCTCGAGGTCGAGGCATTACAGCAACGCCGTTTCGGTGCAGAAAGCGAAAATAGATCGCTTTCTGCACCCGTTTAAAGACGTGCCGGTCCTGGCACGTCAATTGTCGTTAACGACTTGATTTTCGGTGACGT
This sequence comes from Spea bombifrons, assembly GCF_027358695.1. Taxonomy (NCBI): domain Eukaryota; kingdom Metazoa; phylum Chordata; class Amphibia; order Anura; family Pelobatidae; genus Spea; species Spea bombifrons. The sequence continues at coordinate 81,675,063 of NC_071087.1, read as the reverse complement.
GCCGTGGGTAGACTTAAGAAAACAGGAGCAGCATGTGACACGGGTAAATTGGAGTCAGAGTAACTCTGGGATGAACCTAGGAAGAATGCGAATGGAGTTACGGGAGCATGGACATGCACCTGCCTAGTGAGTAGTCACTATATTTATTATGGTATTATAAATACTGAAAATGGGTTTGTAGCTTACTTGCAGTAAGAAGGTAAAATAGTTGGAAAAATATGTTTTGTTTCTCTGTTTTTTTTAGTGTGTGCAATTATTTAAGGGTGGCGTTTGTAATCAATTACCTGTGTAGTCTGTATAGAGCAAGTAGCAAAACTCACAGAATATGCTCACAGTAAGGGTTTGCTTCTCTCCGAGCTTTTTTGTAAGTGGCCAATTTGTTAGGCAAACAAAAGTAAGTTCATAAAAAAAGGACTCGCGTTAGATTCTTACGAATATCAAATTTACTGAATTTTTTTAAATTGGTCAATTCGTATGAAGCCCTGAAAATGAGGCCAGACCCCTCCCCAAAAACAAAGCAAGACGTTTCAAATTGTTGTCTTAAATTCATCAGCTTAATGCATGGTTAAAGCCTGGATGCAAGGAGGAGGGCTTTGGGTTTTTTAGAGCACTGGTGTGGAAGAAGAGGCTGTGTGAGGTGTGATGGAATGAGTATGTTTTAGTGTAAGTGTGTTTAGAGTTAGTATTTGTATGTTAATGTGAGTGTGTATATATATGTGTGTGTATGTAAGTATGTATGTCACTGGGAGGCAGTCAGCTATACCAGTTCCCAGGAGAGAGGGTGCCAGCACTCCTCTGGATCCAGTCATTTGAAATACTGAACTGAAATACTGATCTTGAAATTTTATAGTGATCCAGCTAAATGTATTTTGTCCCTGGAATTGTCAAACCTAAAAACTTTGTGCGTAGATAAAAGAAATACAATGCTACAATGCTCCCCAATGAGACAGAGCTTTCACAGTAAAAACAGTTTTATAAATATGAAATTAAAGTGCTATATTTACCTTGGTGTTGATACAAACAGTGTTAGCAGGACATGGGCTGTTCCTGTTTTCACATTCATTTATGTCATCACACACCTGAAAAATATTGAAAACCATACATTAGGTATGATGGTCTCTGAGAAACATTTTAAAAACGCTTCAATTGTTTTATTTGTGTTTGAGGACGTACAATTTAATAAAATTCCTTATTTATTTACATGGGAGTGACACAGTACTATTACTACACGACTAAAAACACTTAAACATCATCATAATAAGTTGTGCTGTATTCTTGTCTTGGATTCTTGACTATTGCCGAAGTAGCCTTTGGGGTAGTTGCGATTGGAAATCTCCGAAGTTGAGGCTCCACGAAAGTGGGTTTCTTGTAGGAAAGTCACGTAGACTTTGTAGAATTTAAGGTCTCTTAAAAGGTAGCTCAGTTTCTCTGGAACATTCAGGCCCCTGACATTCATGGATTATCAGGCCCCATCCAGGCTGCAGAGCTGCGTGTCTTTTGTTTCCCTGTCTTGCTGTGGTCCATTTCTGGATTTCCATATGTTCTGTCCTGAACCTCTGATTCCTTGATTCCAGTCTTGCTCTTTGCTTCAGCTCTGTTTCCTTTATAAGGTGTGCCCCACCCATGTGTTCTGTTTGTTTCAGTCAGCAGTCTAAAGGTACGTCCTTCTTGGTTTTGTGTATAGATTCAATGTTCAGTTTATAAGTACTTATGTAGGCAGGGTTTTGCGTTAGGACCCACTGAATATTGGAGTACTTTGGCATAGTGGTGGGCTAAGCATTCTATGGTCATATGATGTGACAGAATCTCCAATTGTTATTATATAGTCCTAGGCTAGTTCCTGTATTCATGTTTGTCTCTTATGTGCCCTCTATTCCCTGAATCATCTGAGGATCTCGGTTTCTCTCTCCCCATGTCCCAGTTAAGAGTTCCTATCCTTGCTTAAAGGAGAAGCGTCTGAGGATCTCGGCTCCTTACTCCATCCCCTGTGTTCCTTGCCTTGTTCCCTGTCCTTTGGGGTGTCCTGTACCATGTATGTATTGTCTGGTTATGTTTCTTGCTCGCTCTATTCCCCTTGCTCACTCTGTTCCCCTTGCTCGCTATGTTTCAGCTGTTACTCTGCTTAGCTTCCATACTCCCAACCTGCAGCATCCTGCACATGATTCTGCAGCATCTCATGCCTGCTCCAGGGTGCCTGCCGGATATCACTTTGTTTTGTTCTGCACAACATCCACTGCTATGTCAGACTGCTGGTATGTGACTGCACAACCCTAGGTGCTCAATCAAGCCTGGAACTGGAGACCCACTGGCAGGGGAACTGTAGCGAGGGCAGGGCACACGGCTTGGAAGCCCTCTGGCAGGCACACGGCTTGGAAGCCCTCTGGCAGGGCACACGGCTTGGAAGCCCTCTGGCTGGGCACACGGCTTGGAAGCCCTCTGGCAGGGCACACGGCTTGGAAGCCCTCTGGCAGGGCACACGGCTTGGAAGCCCTCTGGCAGGGCACACGGCTTGGAAGCCCTCTGGCAGGGCACACGGCTTGGAAGCCCTCTGGCAGGGCACACGGCTTGGAAGCCCTCTGGCAGGGCACACGGCTTGGAAGCCCTCAGGCAGGGCACGCGGCTTGGAAGCCCTCAGGCAGGGCACCCGGCTTGGAAGGTATGTAAGTCTGGGACATGCCGGGGTCTGGTACACAAATCAGGATCAGGAACGTAGCCAAGGTCATACACAGGAAATCAGAACAAGTAAACGGATCTTTAGCTGCAACCAGACTAACAGGGACCCAAGCCAAACAAAAGCAAAGGCCCAGACTGAAGGGCAGATCAGGTATAAAAGGGCAGGGCTAAACTCAGGTAACGAGGCTCAGCTGTCCCAAGTAATTGGATAAGGGTGCTCCTGAGAGGGAAGGGTGGCCACCAGTGGCTGCAGGTAGACAAGATTTCAAATAATTATTGCATAGTCCAGGCTGGCAGGGTGGACCCTGACACATACATGTGTAGATGTTGTTTTAGAACCTGGATATAAATTGCAGCCCACGGTAAAGTAAAACTCTGTGGAACCCTATGTAACCAGACTACTTCTCTTAGTTCTACGAGTTCCTTGGTTGTAGGTACTTAGAGAGGTACAAAGTGAGCTTGTTTGGAAAACAAATCGACAATGACTAGTATTATGGTCTTCTCAAGCGACAAAAGAAGGTCTGTGACAAAGTCCATGGCCAAATACGACCAAGTATGGTCAGGTACAGGGAGTGGATGGAGTAGGCCAGGTGGTCTTTGTTGCAGTATATTGCTCCTTCCACAGATGTCACAGGCTTATACAAAAGCATAAACATCGGAGGACATGTTGTGCCACCAGAAGCCTGGATGAAAGAAAAAAAGAATACCCCAGTGGCCAGTAAAGGGAGATCCATGAACCCAGCACAGTAGTTCATGACAACACTGTGGGGAAACGTAGAGACGAACAGGAGGTGTAGTCTTCAAAGTTTGAAGTGTTGAGAACGGAATATAAGACGTGGGAGGGTCATGGAAATAGTAGCTAGAATATGTCCCGGGGGAATGATGGGTTTGGCAATGGGAGTAAAGTTATGTTTTTCTAATTGTCTAGAAAAGGCATCAGCTTTATTGTTGTTGGAGCTGGGACAGTAGGTTATGATGAAATTGAAACAGGTAAAAAAAACAAAGCCCATTTGTTGACGAGGGTTAAGCCATTTGGCCTTTTCCAGGTAAAGCAGATTCTTATGATCGGTTATTATAGTGATAGTGATGTCCTAGTTCCTATTTTTGCTGCTTGAATGAGCCAATCAATCATAGGAAAATGTTATCATTGAACTCAAAGAGAGTCATTTTTACACATGACCGCAGAAGGTCTTGTTAGATCTGCTGGAATTCTTCCATGAGACAGTGCTGGCACTGTCTGGAGATGAGTATAGCAAGCATGCGTTTTGGCAAGCAGGAGATGTGTTTAGCCAAACACATCTCCTGCAGGCCTGTGATTGGGCAAAGAGGCAAATGCATATTGGGGACATGACTGGCCTATGAATCATTAGGCAGTCCTAACACTTTAAGACCAGTGACTTCTGGATGGCTACACGTGGCCACACATTTAGTTGCTAAACTCAAGTAGAATGCAGCCACTGTTTGGCGATGTGGGACCCTCAGGTATCATATTAAAATACTTACAATGACTGGAGCTTCCCTTTTAAAATATGTTATGTAGTTCATACTTGTATTAAGTTATATGACTTATCAGTAGTCTGACAGCAAAAATGGCCTGATTGGCAAAATAACTGCTACAACTTACAAGATATGATATGTATTGTTTTTGAAATAATCATCATTTTTATGTTTAAACCCTTGTTACTCATATATACCGTATTGGCTCGAATATAGGCCGCACTTTTTTCCCCCACTTTAAGTTTTTAAAGTGGGGGTGCGGCCTATATTCGGGGTCTAGCGCCCGACGCCCGGGACATGCAGTCCTGGGCGCCGGGCAGGCAGCGGGGTTAGGATACAGATCCCCCGCAGCGGTGCAGGGGACCTGCATCCTTCTCCCCGATACGCTCAGACAGCCTCCCCTGCCAGCACTTCCCACGGGGGGGGTGCCGGCACGGGAGGTTATCTAAGCGTTTTACCTCTGCCCACCCCCGACTTACCGGAGCAGACTCCCGGGTGTCTTGCGGGGCCGGCGGGAGACATTTACGCAATACGCAAATGCAACTTCCGGTAACGGTACCGGAAGTTGCATACGCGTATTGCGTAGATGTCCCTCGCCGGCCCTGAAGACACCCGGGAGTCTGCTCCGGTAAGTCGAGGAGGGGGGGCAGAGGAGGACAGCGGCAGCGTATCGCGGGGAGGGAGGACAGCGTATCGCGGGGAGGGAGGACAGCGTATCGCGGGGAGGGAGGACAGCGTATCGCGGGGAGGGAGGGCAGCGGATCGCGGGGAGGGAGGGCAGCGGATCGCGGGGAGGGAGGGCAGCGGATCGCGGGGAGGGAGGGCAGCGGATCTCGGGGAGGGAGGGCAGCGGATCGCGGGGAGGGAGGGCAGCGGATCGCGGGGAGGGAGCGCAGCGGATCGCGGGGAGGACAGCGGCAGCGTATCGCGGGGAGGGAGGACAGCGGCAGCGTATCGCGGGGAGGGAGGACAGCGGCAGCGTATCTCGGGGAGGGAGGACAGTGGCAGCATATCTCGGGGGGGAGGACAGTGGCAGCATGTTTTTTTTGGTGCTTTTTTAAAGAAAAAAAACTTTTTCTTTAAAAAAGCACCAAACTTTTAGGGTGCGGCCTATATACGGGGGCGGCCTATATCCGAGCCAATACGGTAATTAATGTTTTATCCTCATTATACCTGTTATTTACAATTAAATCTTTGAATGATAGATTGCTTTAACACATGTGCTAATCAGCCGATACATGTATTAAAACTAGCTATGCAAAATACTGTGCTGCTATTTAGAGCATATAGCTACAAGGTAAGATAGCCTTTACAATTAGGAAGCAAGATACCAACATCTGCATACTGACATCTACTGGATAATTGTATTGCTCAATAGTGTTTTCTTTAGATTCATGTTAATTTTGTCAGACCATAAATGAAACAATATGTATACAATAATTTTGTGGCATGGCAGTAAAACATACATGTGTTTTTCTTTTTGCATGTGTTAACATAATAGTGTGATTTGATTTTTTTGGCCAACTGATGGAATGAAAACCACAATTTATAATTAAATTATTGGATCCGATACAGGACCAAATGTTAGGTTTTTTTTGTATTTCTGTTTATCTCTACACCTTTATCATGGTAACATATTAATGGTCTTTATCATATGTCTTGGTACAAATTAAGATGTTGCCCATATTCCCACAGGTCCTCTCTAACCCTACATTTCACCTGACCAAGTGAGTTATTACCTGCTTATTAGCTCTGGCAAAATTCAGCCCAATTCCTTCGACCCTCTTTCCAATATAACCAATAGGGCAAGGGTCACAATGGAAGCCAGGAGAGGTGTTGATGCACCGAACCCGAGGAAAACAGGGATTTGCTGTGCACTGTGAAGAGATGTTAGTCTTATTAAGCTCCATAATCTTAATAGCATTTCTGGTCTTATTAATTGAAACAATTGTTCAAAACATATACATACATAATACATAATTCAATTAGAGCTCTGCTTTCCCACTATAAAAAAAACTAGACTCTTATTGATCATTCACATCTTCTATTATTTGGCTCCTTTATTCCCAATTAAAGGGATTGTGAAAATCCTTTAGCTCAGGCAGGGTGATGATCTCATTAAATGACAACTCCCCTTCTGCTGAGAACAATGGACAATGTAGTTCAACAAGTACAGGGCCATATATTGGTTCTTTTCAATTTTTATTACCCCCTTTAACAAATATGTTAAACTTTCCTTTAATACTTTCCCTTTTTTTGTTCTTCACATCCATTATATTTATAACAAAATGCTGGCTGATGGAGAAAAAACAGTATACTTAAACAGTGTATAACTTACTTCATTGATATCAGTGCAATGTGATCCATTTCCTGTATAGCCAGGTGGACAAGGGCCACAGCGGAAACCAGTGGCTGTCTCTGTGCAAGTGACCCCACTGAAACAGGGATTTGGGATACAGCGGTTTTGATAAGCTGTAACTGTGATTCCTTGGCCGGTGGCACTGGGGTGTATGCCTTAAAAAGACATGCAAAACAAAATTTGTTTTTTGCTGAAACTAAAATGGGACACACAAACAACAAAAATTTTATAAATATATACATGCAGGGCCGGCCCTATAATGGGGCAGACTGGGGCAATTGCCCCAGGCGGCACTTTAGAAGGGGCGGCACTTTGCCGCCCCAAGCGCTTTTTTTGTTTGTTTTTTGAAGCGGAGGAGAGAGAGAGGCACCGAGTGGTTTTCGCTTACCCGCTCGGCGCCGCAGGACTGTTTAAAGGTAAGTACCGGGGGGGGGGGATCGTAGATTATGGCGTCTGCGAAGTTTAAAGTGCCGCCGCTTTGGGCAGCGTTTTAAACTTCGCCCCAGGCGGCGTTAAGTCTTCGGCCGGCCCTGTATACATGTGTATATATATATAAAAAAGAAAGTACACGCTCTTTGAATGTTTGAATTCTATAGTTTTACTTATCAGGACATAATAACAACCATCTGTTGCTTAGCAGGTCTAAAATATATGTAAATACAATATCAGATGAACAACAACAACACATGACATATTAGACTATGTCCTGATTTATGCAACAAAAATAAATAAACTTTTGGCCTACTCTTCTTTGCGGTTTGCAGGCATTTGTTTATGCAAAGCTCTCTTAAGGTCCTGCCACAGCATGTCAATCAGGTTGAGGTTTGGACTTTTATTGGGCCATTAAAGCTTGATTCTTTTTTGCAGCCATTCTGTTGTACACTTGTTGGTGTGCTTGGGGTCATTGTTCTGTTGTATGACCTAATTTTGGTCAAGCTTCAGCTGTCGGACAGATGGCCTCAAATTTGACTCTAGAATACTTTGTTATACAGAGGAGTTCACGGACGACTCAATGACTGCAAGGTTCCCAGATCCTATCACTGCAAAACAAGCCCAAATCATCACCCATCCAACACCGTGCTTGACAGTTGGTATGAGGTGTTTGTACTGATATGCTGTGTTTAGTTTTCAACAAACATGGCGTTGTGTATTATGGCCAAACATCTCCACTTTAATTGTAACTTTGCAAACCTAAGCTGTTCTGCCATGTTCTTTTTAGTGAGAAAAGGCTTTCTCCTTGTAACCCTTCCAAACAAACCATATTTGTTCAGTCCTTTTCCAATTGTACTCTCATGAACTTTGACTTTTAAAACGCTAACTGAGGCCTGTAGAGCCTGAGATGTTTGTTTTTCAATTTCTCTGAGCATTGCATGGTTTGACCTTTGGTTGAATTTTCTGGGATTTCCACTCCTGGGAAGATTGGCAACTGTCTTGAATGTTTTCCACTTTTAAATATTCTCATTGTAAAACGATGGACTTTAAATTGTTTGGAAATGGCCTTATGACCCTTGGTGGGCAGCAACAATTGTCAATTATGACATGTCAACAAATGTTCATCTAAAGGTTGTATTTACCTAATTTTTAGACCTTCTTAGGAATAGGTTGTTATTATGTCCTGATATGTAAAACGATAGAATTCAAAGAGGGTGTACTTTCTTTTTCACACATTTCACTTTTCTTTTTCACATTACATTTATCAGGGGTGAGCGAGGGGTTAGTGGTGCCTGTGTACAGTATTTCTTTGCAGTTCCCCTGTGAAGTAAAACATGCGCACATTTAACACCCCCTCAATCTAACACCAAATGCTAACAGCATACACTCCCACAGGCTTACATGCATTCTAACAACATACATTAACAGATATACACTACTGCCATACAGTAACACACACTCATGCTAACACACATGCTTGCACACATGGTAACATCATACAACAAAATACACTAGCACACACTCATCTACCACCACATACACACCCTCCCTTTTCCTTTTGTCCTCTCTCTCTCTTTGACCATGGATGCCTGTCTTCACTGAAGCTTGCACTCACCATGTGAGCAGCTGTCACCCTACTACCGCAGGGTCACATAACATAAGGCACCTGGCTTCCATACAACCAAGGCACCTTAGTGCACCATTGACTCTCCCTAATCTAAGTGATTATTTTACATTGTTAAAGAATGCATGTTAAAGTACTTTAATACACATTCTTCTTTGGTGAGGCTGTGAGTGGGTAGTGCATTTGGATATAAACATAACATTCTTTGTATTCATTTAATAAGGTATCATTTTTGCAAGACCTTGTGAAAATACTTGTACTTGTTAACATTGAACTTATTCCTGTAAATCGTTTCATTATTTCCCTTGAGTCAATTTTTGTACCAGGACTTTTTTTCTTTAAGCCATTCTTCGTATGTCTCTTCTGGCACTGTTTGTATGGGTGTAAAAAGAATGGAACTTGTTTTCTGTCTTTTTATTTGGCAGGTACATTTTGGCTGATTGGTATATACTACTTTGTCTTGGCATCTCTTGCAGTGGAAGAGAAGCTATGGCTGTGCAGCGGAGGGAAAGGATAAATATAACTTGTCATTATGGATTGGTTGCATGCCCAAAGGAGACCTAAATTCCAGACATGCATCAGCTCTGGGCACACCATTACATTTCCTGTTCAGTTTCCTGTTTGCTTTCACTTCCTGCTGCACTTTTGCACATTTTCTAGATACATTATTTTCAACAACTTTGACTTTTCCCTTTTATGTGAGGGGAGTTTATAATGAATGAAAAACATACATACACAATGGCCAGATAAACTGAATTGGGCCCAGACTAGACAAATATCATTTGGAAGCTTATGTCAACATAATGTGATGTCACAAATGCCAGTCTATCTGTTTCATGATATTGAGACAACACAGAAGTACCAAGACATTACATGATATATGAAAAGAGATTACTTTATATCATTCTGACTCGGAATTATAAATATGCATGAGTTAGTCTTTCATTGATCATATGTCATTATAGAAGAATTATTGAATTATGTCAAATTAAAAATCACTTATTTGAAAACTCAATAAAAAAATGACTTCAGAATAAAAAAATATGCCAAATAAATTCTGGTGAAAACTGTTCATCACTGCTACAATACCGCTGAAACATCAGTTATAGATAAGGTATCTACCCTAACCAACTATGTTCCCATATAGATTGAGAGGTCATGTGTGGTTCATGGAATTTATGGGGGGGGATGCATATTCCTCACAGAATTTCAGGGATTAAAGTTAAACAGTAACACTGATACACTCAGTGAATGACACCACTTACCACAAGCATCACATTCCATGACGGTATTTTTCAAAAATGTTATTTCTTTAACCTGAAAATTCAAAGAAAACATTAAATCTGAGTGCAGAGCTACAGCCTCGCCAATATTTAACCAGCAGTATGGTTATTAATGTATCTCTTGACCACCTTCAACAATGGTGGTGTATGTGAACACAAAATATAAAATAAAATCCGGGAACTTTCAGGGTTTCTACATAGGAATCAATGTTTCTATACAGAATCAATCTCAGGGTGAAAAGGCAGATTCTTTTGGTCACATATGTAAAGATAACTTCTTGCTATTTTGCAAATGTTTAATGATACTGTAGCATCCAGTTGCTGCTTTTCTCACTTGTATATCAGTGTGGAAATTCCAGTATAAATACAGGTGACTTCATGATTGGTTGGAAGGTAAAGACTGAATTGTTTTCATATGAACCATTATTAGTACTATTTGGTTACTACCATTAGCAAAAAATATTGTCTTTGTGATGGACTGTTAACCTTTGATTGCTAGTGGTCAGGGCACATTTTACTTACTGTGGGAGACCAAGGCATGTTTTGTAGTTCTCCTATAGGTAGATTCAGCTGACAACCATATAAACCGCTCACACATACGGAAACTTTTCAGGACAAGTTAAAGTATTTAAATATACCTAGTTTAAGGGAAACCATGCATCTGATCACATTATAAAAATGTAACTTTCCTATATTTCTTCCTTATATATTACAAACCAAATAATTAAGTAATGGAAGCAAAATATTTTCCATTAAAGCTTCCACCATCCCTGGAAAATTTAGTCAACTGATAAATACATCTAGGCATACATGTGTATATGTATCTGTTGGATACTCTCAGGGTTCTCACCCTTCCCACGCTCAACTACTTGCATCTCTGCTCAGTACAGGAACACCTCAGCTAATGACTAATTAACAGCCTTTCCTTCTCTGTCTCCACGGATACCTGTTAATCATTGCCCCTTCCTTGCTGTGCTCTTGCTATTTGGCTGCCCTTGCTTGGTCTCTGAGTACTTTGTGGCCTCTCCATTAGACTTTGGTTTCTCTGTGTATGATCCTGGCCTGGCTTCCTGGCCTGGCTTCCTTTCTCCAGTTCCTGATTATGTTCCTGGCTATATTGACATCTTTTATCCTGATCCTGGCTCGTCTGACTACCCGTTTTGGCTTGCATTCTATTAGACCACGCTTCTTGCTTACGTTTTTGTTTTGTTTTTTTTGTGGTTCCTGACAGATACATATATGCATTGATGCAGATTGCACATGCAGCCCATGTAGATGACACTACACAAAATAGGCACACATAACAAATTCCAAAACATGCTAAAAAAAGGTAAAAAAAATATTAAAACGTCCACAAGTATGTCAACAAACCAAAGGGGACTAGTGCCACGACATGTGAGATATGTGGTTGGTTCCTGGGGTCTGCTTTGCCAACCACCTATGGCATACATGGTTACCACAAATGCTTGAATGGTTAATATTTGAAGAGTTTTTGTTTTTTTAAAGCTCCCAGGTATGTTTCTATCTAGAGCTCAGAACCCATTTAAGTTCTTGTGCCTCTTACAGTGGTAATACATTCTTTTTTTCTATCTTCCAGAATTATTATTCTCTTTGGGGGGGCAGCACTATAGCTGTTAATGGTAACATTAACAATTACATGAAACAAAAAACAATGATGAGAAAACATAAGAAAATAACTAGAGAGGGCCCTGCTCTTGTAAGCTTACAACCTATAAGGAGTATTAGGAGTAGATGAGTATTCTCTATATCACGCTGGATGCTGCTGTTGGCACGTAGGAAACAATTACGTATTCATGGACAGTGGCATTTGGACCAGAAGATTTCTAATAAATTACGGTAATACATAATGAATGGTTCCAGATGCCAAAGACCCCCACTCTGGCCACTAATCGTCCGGAGTGAACAATGTTCTCCAGAAAATATGGAAATGTAATGATGAGTCACATTTACCTCATATTCTCCTTTCATACATTCCTGGAAGCGTAACTATGTTGACTTTTTTGTGTCTGAAATTTCCAGTTGTTAAAATGATTGGTTTAACTTAATATTTATTAACTGGCATATCATCAAACAAATATTTGCTCAGGATATGTGGCCAAGACACATTTGCCTATAGTGGGTTCCTGCCAAGGATTTTTGTTTATACCTGTGTCTTAGAAGTGGGTATTCGTTCCTCTCAGAAGCTCCTTCATTATCTTGAAACAATGGATTGGGGGCTTGTTTTAAAAAGATCAGTCTTGTAAGCTGACGTTTCATACCCTACTCTGTGTGGATTCCAATTTCCAGGGTGTCGTCAGCTCCAGATATTGAGGTGCCATGTGGCAGTTTCTGTCTGACTAAATTCTTTAGTGAACCCAGTTGCACGGGTTTAATGTCCAAATGCCCTATTGTGTATGTATACATGTAAATAAAGTGTATTTCTTTTCTTTCAGTAATGCCTCAATTTCTTTTCTCAGGAATCAATGTTTCTCTTCCTCATCAATTTCCTCTACTGTACCAAGCTAATTGCTATTTTTGCTTTTATAAAGATGCTGTGTCTATGTTATTGAAGAACAAAAATATACGTGGCGGAAAATTTTAGTAAACAAAAAATGTTATGCTAAGTGCTCTATTGTTGTCAACTAATCTTTAATAATAGTCAATTAATTTTATCTTCAACTAAACTTTCCTTCTGTAATTATGTTAAGACCTGACCATAAAGCTGATGAAAGCGTTTCTGTATAAAACACACAGCTTCTTCAGAGTCTCATCACACCAGACAGATGTGGTTCAGTCCTGCTGGTACGGGAGAAAGCAGGATGAGTACCTACAAATTCTGCCTGCCAGTAGCAGGTAGCAGCCAACATAGAGTAGCAGGACACTTGGTCTGGATGCTGAAGAAAACCAAACTGTGGGCACAATTCTGACCAAATTAGAATGGTCACTAATGGTTATCAAAATCAAATTGTACCTTTAATAAATGAATGACCACTAGAAAAAAAAGTACTGGATCTCTGGATTTCAAGGATGTAAAGTGGGTTTAGTTATGTGTTTGCCAGGAGGAATACATTCAATAGGTAGACACAGAAGCAGGATGCTTTATTAATGATAAGAAAATATTGTTTCAACGCCAACTTAAACTATATCAAGAGTATCTTGAATATTTGCTTGATTTACTAATACGACTGCTCACCAAAGACAACAGGTTTCTGCAATGGAAGAGCATTAAGGAAGGTCTCAACAGTCTGCATAGGTAATGAACACGTATTCAGTCGACAGATTAACCTGTTATGATACTAGTTCATTACAATGACTGAAGCTGGCTGCCACCAGGCAACTGCATATTACCAGATTTGGATATTGAACTTTACAGGATCTGTTAATTGTGAATAACATTGTACGTTCACAAACTGTGCCGAATTGTGTTTGCCAACTCTACTCTGAGTTGAGCAAACTTTCCCTGAATTCTTCTTAACTAAGTGAAGAAACATCAATTTCAGCCAAAATGAATGAAAGAGACTACTGTTGGCAGTGAGGACAATATTCCCATTCCAATATAAAGACAGATCACACTCATGGGTGCTTTTTATAACAAATACTGTATCTAGTGGCATTCACAATTGAAACTTCATGCATACAAGCATGTTCCATACAGGCGTGGTTTTTGTGCATACTAGCTATATAGGGCAGTTTTTAAAGCAGGGTACAGTGCAAAGTGGATAAAGTTGCCCTGAGGTCTTGCACTTCATAGGGAACCACATCATCTACCTCTCAGCATACATGTGTGGGTTTGTGTGGGGTTTCTGGTGTTGGGCCATTGCTTAAAGGCTTAAGTGTAATGGGGAAAAGATGATGCTGTTTGTCCACTCCTGATCTTATGTCCCTCTTTGGCCCCCTTTGGCCATTATGTTTGGAGTGCTGGACATGAATAACCATGCAGTATGCAGACAGTTTTATTATTTATATATATATATATATATATATATATATATATATATATATATATATAGACATATATTTATTCAGTATATATAAATAATATATAATATATTGAAATCATTAAGGTTTTGCCTATCATGGCTAGTCACACATTTATTTTGTTATTTTTCAGCTAGCTTTCTTCTATTGCAAATAAGCAAACTATATGTGTATAATGTGCTCTTTGCTGGGAAACAATTGATCTTATTGTTTGTTTTGTTTCTAGTTCCTTACCGGAGATAATTCGTACAATTCATAATAAATGACAGTCTACAACTAGTTTATGGAGTAGCACGAATGGAGGACTCTGGATGCAGAGCTGCTGTTAACCTTTTGAGTGCTGGGGGTTGGGGGTTTTTTAGTGTGTGTTTGTGTGTGTGTGGGGGGCAAATATGTTGTTACAATACCAGATAACTGTGTGGTAACAGGGATTAGAATTAGTTTTACCAGCATAACTGACAGCTGATTACTCAATAGCTGGGGTTAATTACCTTTTATACTATATATAATCTATATGCTATATTAGAATCTGTTTATAAGCAACTCCAATTATATACTATAGTGCATGCATGAAGCGCACCAGTAACAGTCAAAATACTTATTGCCTGCCCTTTCCAGGAAGTGTGATCAGGATACAGGAGTGAGGAGGTTACAGAACCAAACTGAAGGTGGTAGGACCCGTTTCATTCAGCGGCTTGCCTACCTTTGAATGTGCAGACAATTATAGAAAACAGGTGAAACAGGAGCAAGGAGTGTGTGGATCTAGAGTATGTACCAACCAAACAAGCCTCTCCTGGGGTCAAGTATTGCTCTGGAGGCCTGATGATCAGTTGTTACACTGGAGCCTCTAGGACAAACTTGAAGCACTTGCAGGTTTTGGTGATTATCTTTACCAAGCACTTGTCCTAAAAATAATTATGATTTAGAAACTCTTTAGAATTTTGGAGTTTAGTATTATATTTCCTACAGAAACATACTTCCATTGAAAGCAAGTTATGAGTTTTACCTGTTGCTTCAGGAGATTCCGGACCTCCTTCAACACAAGATTGGTTTCTTTAATCTCTGATAGAATTTGTGGACCCACATCTCCTCCTGAAAGAAAAATGATTAAATTTGTAAATATATATTTAATCATCAACATCCACGTCATTCTTTTTTCATTTCAAGTCATAATTAAGGGCTTTCTTCACATCCTACACTATAAATACTTTTATAGAAAGCTTTTGGTGAAATATATGGAAGGTGGCCATATCAACAAAGCTCTTAGGTAGGGAGATGAATGCCATGGACACTCATGCCTCTGACACTCTGATGCCTCTGACCCTGCCTGTCCCCTCTTCGCCCCAACAAATATACATATAAGTCTGTAATGGTATAGTCAATGATATATTGAATTATCTTATGTTATAATATTTTATAATTGATGGTTCTACCTGGTATAGACAAACCTTTGTGTTAGATTTTTGTAGGACCACTGGTATAACCATGGACAAGAAGTATTTATATCAACTCTAAGGTCAGCACCTGCTATTTGCTACACTTGTCAGACTGTTATAATACATAATGTCATATTGCTGGTAATCTACTGAGAGTGCTTTCAAATAGGCAGCAATTTCACGCTATACAGCAAATGTAACCTGTAATTTAGTTATCAAGATAATTGCCACTCTGGCATTGCTCCTACAGTTCTCTTTTCTGCTGTTACTGTGGTTATTTAAGCATTTCCTCTAGAGCATGGTTTGCTCTGAACTTTTCCATCCATTATACATCTTTTTGTGCATCATTATTCAAGAAGAACCACTTTTCCATTCAATTTGAGTTTTAAAATAAAAACTGTACATTTTGAGTCACATCCTATTAAAAATAGTTTGATTTTATGTCAAGATATTATAATTAACCCCTAAAACAATGTGAGTGGATGAGAAGATTGAGGAAACATGTCCTGTGGTGATTTGAGAAGAGCATGGATATACTGTATAATGTACAATCAGGTCCAAAAATATTTGGACAGTGACAAAAATGTCCAAATATTTATTGACCTGATTGTCCATAAATTGCCTGGGACAGTCCCGCAATGGGAAAACGCATTGTCCCGAAATGAGAGTTCTCGGGTGGCGCTTTACGTTGAAAATTATTGAGTGGATGGGCACAATTCGTTCTAAGATGGACATCAATTTCAGTTTACAACCATCTGAAAAACAATTGAGCCCACACATTCAATAATCTTCATGGGCGCAAAACCAACAAAATGACAGGCTGTGTGGAGGAACCGTGCGATGCTCAGCAAGGTAAGCTGGCAAACTGGGGACAGTTGGCACTGGGAAGCTGTGAATCACTCCCATCACTCTCACGGACTTGCTAATGCTTTCTCACTCTCCTGTCTTCAATTCACTTTTCCTCCTTCACTTTGTCCCATTTGTTCTTCCTCTTGGCTCTTCATATTCTGTCTCCCTCCGGTGCGGTGGGCTTTGTGTCAGTGTTGCCGGTACGCATCAGAAGGGAGAAGCATTGGAGGTCTCCTGCTCCCTTGACTGATTTTAAGCCGGTTAGACTGTTTTTGATCTCACCTAACTGAGCCTGCTCCTCTAGTGGCAGACATTGTAGTCTGTCTCTGAAGGGGTGAACACCCGATGCTGGCCTGGTGGCACGCCCTGATGAGTAGCACTTGGGGCTGACCACACCCTCTGCCCTCCCTCGGTAAACTACTGGATCACCCTAGCAACCACAATGGATTTGAAATGAATCAATCAAGATATGATTGAAGTAAAGACTTTCAGCTTTAATATAAGGGGTTTAGGTATAAACTGTTAAAAATTACAGCATACACAGTTGCACCATTTCTAGGGGCTCAAGAATAGTTGGTTGAAAATCATTTGCAGTTAATGACTGCCTGATGTCTGAAACCCATGGACATCAATTTCTGGGTTTTCTCCATAGTAATGCTTTTCATGCCTTTAATACTGCTGTCTTAAGCTGTTTTTTGTGGGTCATTCTACCTTCAGTTTTGTCTTTAGCAAGTAAAATGCGTGTTCTTTGCCTTCAAAAGCTCTTTGGTTGCTGTTTCAGTATTTTTGGGGTCATTGTCCATCTGTATTAGTAACATAGTAACATAGTTCATAAGGTTGAAAAAAGACCAAAGTCCATCAAGTTCAACCTATATACATATTGTGTCCCTACTGTGTTGATCCAGAGGAAGGCAAAAAACCCTTATGAAGCAGATGCCAATTGCCCCATACCAGGGGGAAAATTCCTTCCCGACTCCAAATATGGCAATCAGAATAAATCCCTGGATCAACGTTCTGTCCCTATTAATCTAATATCCATAACTTGTAATATTATTGCTTTCAAGAAACACGTCCAGGCTCCTTTTAAACTCTTTTATTGAGTTTAGCATTACCACTTCCTCTGGCAGAGAGTTCCATAGTCTCACCGCTCTTACTGTAAAGAACCCCCGTCTGTGCTGGTGTAGAAACCTTCTTTCCTCCAGCCATAGAGGATGTCCCCTTGTTATAGATACAGTCCTGGGTATAAATAGGTCCTGGGAGTGATCTCTGTACTGCCCCCTTATATATTTATACATAGTTATTAAGTCCCCCCTAAGCCGTCTTTTTTCCAAACTAAATAACCCTAATTCTGATAATCTTTCTGGGTACTGTAGTCCTTCCATTCCCTTTATTACTCTGGTTGCCCGTCTTTGAACCCTCTCCAGCTCCACTATATCTTTCTTGTACACTGGTGTCCAGTACTGTACACAGTATTCCATGTGTGGTCTGACTAGTGACTTGTACAATGGTAGAATTATTTCCTTGTCCTGGGCATCTATGCCCCTTTTGATGCACCCCATGATTTTATTTGCCTTAGCAGCAGCTGCCTGACACTGGTCGCTACAGGTAAATTTACTGTTAACCAAGACGCCTAAGTCCTTTTCCATGTCAGTCGTCCCCAGTGTTTTCCCATTTAATATATATTCCCAGCCTGGATTTTTCTTCCCCATGTGCATAACCTTACATTTATCTGTGTTGAACCTCATCTGCCACATCCCAGCCCAAGCCTCCAACCTATGCAGATCCATTTGTAATCGTGCACTGTCCTCTATTGTGTTAACCACGTTACAGAGCTTAGTATCGTCTGCAAAGATTGATACTTTACTATACAATCCCTCTACAAGGTCATTAATAAATATATTAAAAAGAATAGGACCCAAAACTGACCCCTGTGGTACCCCACTAGTAACAGTCACCCACTCAGAGTATGTACCATTAATAACCACCCTCTGTTTCCTATCACTGAGCCAGTTACTTACCCATATACACACATTCTCCCCCAGCCCAAGCATTCTCATTTTATGTACCAGCCTTTTATGTGGCACCATATCAAACGCTTTGGAAAAATCAAGATATACGACATCCAGCGATTCACCCCGATCCAGTCTTGAGCTCACCTCCTCATAAAAGCTGATCAGGTTAGTTTGACAGGACCGATCCCTTGTAAACCCATGCTGATATGGAGTCATACATTTATTTTCATTGAGATTCTCCAAAATAGCATCTCTTAGGAAACCCTCGAACAGTTTACATACAACAGAAGTTAAACTAACAGGCCTATAATTCCCCGGGTCACTTTTTGTCCCCTTTTTGAATATTGGCACAACATTTGCTATGCGCCAGTCCTGGGGAACAGACCCTGTCACTATAGAGTCCTTGAATATTAGAAATAGGGGTCTGTCTATTACATTACTTAACTCCCTTAGAACGCGGGGGTGAATGCCATCTGGACCTGGTGATTTGTCTATTTTGATTTTTTTTAGGCGGCACTGCACTTCTTCCTGGGTTAGACAGGCGACATGTACTGGGGCATTTATCTCATCCTGCTGTATATTACCTGGCATTTCATTTTCCTCTGTGAATACAGCAGAGAAGAATATATTTAATAGATTAGCTTTTTCCTGATCCCGTCTATAACTTCTCCCTCATTACTTTTTAAGGGGCCAACGCTTTCATTTTTAACCTTTTTACTATTTATATAGTTATATAGTATTGTGAAGTGCCATCCTATTAGTTTTGCAGCATCTAGCTAAAGCTTAGCTAATAGTATAGCCCTATACACTTTGGAAATCATTTTGCGACTTTTGTTATATACCTTATTGGCTCGTATATAGGCCGCCCCCGTATATAGGCCGCACCCTAAAAGTTTGGTGCTTTTTTAAAGAAAACGTTTTTTTAATAGACATGCTGCCACTCTGCCCCCCCCGAGATATGCTGCCACTCTGTCCCCCCCGAGATATGCTGCCACTGTCCCCCCGAGATATGCTGCCACTGCCCCCCCGAGATATGCTGCCACTCCCCCCCGAGATATGCTGCCACTGTCCCCCCGAGATATGCTGCCACTGTCCTCCCCCCCCGAGATATGCTGCCACTGTCCTCCTCCCCCCCCGAGATATACTGCCACTCTGCCCCCCCCGACTTACTCAGTGGATGTGCCGGCACCGGAAGTTGTATACGCGTATTGCGTAGATGTCCCCCGCTGGCCCCGCAAGACACCCGGAAGTCTGCTCTGGGAAGTCTTGGGGGCAGAGGTAAAACGCATCATGCGGACGTTCACTGGCTGCGGCGATGCGCGTAAACAACCTCCACTGCCGGCACGTCTGCACGATGTGCTTTAACAATCTCCCTTGCCGGGACTCCCCCCGTGGGAATTCCCGGCAAGGGAGATTGTTAAAGCACATTGTGCAGACGTGCCGGCAGCAGAGGCTGTTTACGCGCATCGCCGCTGCCGGTGAACGTCTGCACGATGCGCTTAGACAACCTCCAGTGCCGGCACTCCCCCCGTGGAAAGTGCCGGCAGGGGAGGCTGTCTCAGCATATCAGAGAGTAGGATGCAGGTCCCCTGCACCGCTGCGGGGGATCTGTATCCTAACCCTGCTGCCTGCCCGGCGCCCGGAACTGCATGTCCCGGGCGCTAGACCCCAAATATAGGCCGCACCCCCACTTTAAAGACTTTGGTCTTTTTTCAACCTTATGAACTATGCTACTATGTTACTATGTTACTATGTCTCCTTTCCCACAGCTCTGCTTCTTATATTGCCTCTTCTTGTTCTTCTGTCTTCTTTCTTTGTCTGCTTCTCCCCATGTCTTCTATGTGAACCTGAACTCCCAGATCCTATATTTTGGCACCCTTTCTTGCACCCCAGTAACTCCCGTACACCAAATTTTCTGGACATTGTATTCTTGAGGCTTACAAGTGCTTTGTGCCTTGTGGAAAACCCTCTGTATTTACTTTCATGATGTCGTCTCTTGATTGTAGATTTTGACAATGATACACCTACTTCTTGGAAAGTGTAGTGGACATGGTAAGATTTTGTGAAGGGGTTTTCCTTCACCAATTTAATAATTCTGCAATCATCCACTACAGTTCTCTTATGTGGTCATAAATCCATTGTGATGGTGTGCAGAGCCAAAATTATGAAAATTATGTCACTATTCAAATATTTATGGACCAGGCTGAATGTGCATGTCTGCAAGTATATTCAGTGTACAACCCATCCATACCAATTACCAGTGTTTGGTCATCCCATCCACACATTCATGAGAAGAGTTTACACATATACTTTAGTTGATATCATTTAATCTTAAGGATAAGACCAGTAATGGCATTTAGACACATGTACACTACTCATCAGGTGCTAGAAAGGGAGTTTACAGGTGAGATAAATATTTCAACTTTCTGACTTTATTGCATTATGAAAGAGCCACCCAAGTAAGCTGATCCTGCTGGAAGGGTTGAGCTGATCCTGCATTATGAATTATGACAGCCTACACCCTTCCCTCTTAGCAGAAGCAAGCATCCCTGGTACACTGTCACCATATGAATGCCCAATCCCTTCGGAAAGTCTCAGGAGGTAAGATCCCTGAGGATCTGTCCAGACACTGCTGGGGTCTCTGATTGCTCCCCATGCTGGTGATCACACCCATTGTGATCTGCAATGCAGATTTATGGAGCTGTGTGTTTTGATCAGAATGTAATCAGCACAGAAGCAAACAAAGAGAAAAGAAAAAAGGAGAGTTATGAGGTATAAGAGACATCCCTAAAGGAAAGAAGATAAAAAAAAGAAAACATATTTTTGAAAAAGTGCTCCAATCTCCTACCACTACATAAAAAAAACCTTTACTACCCCTCAACACTCTAAGCTTCTTTTATTTAAAGTACATATGTTATTGGCAGGGGAGGGCTGGCACATTCTGTAGAAGCAGCCACAATTTTTTGTAGGGTTATATAACATTGTGTGACCTCACTGTGCTCCTGAATAATTTTTTATCAGCCAGCCGTAGTCATTAAACAGTGACAATGTGTAGATGGTCACTTTTCAACCTATATATTGGGTACGGGTGGTAACCCCCAGCAGCACAAAAACATAAAGAGCAGCATTCCATTGTCTCTGGAAAGCATTCAGATTAAATTGAATTCATGGTTTAATAGAAATAATTATTAGCTTGATGTTTGAAAGACCTGCCATTAGCACATTTGCATTATTAGACAAAATGATTATAGCTCAGCTGTGGGTGGTTTTCTTACAATAACATGTAAAGCAAACTGGAAACTGGATTTCAACTGCAGTATGTAATTTGGGGTTTGAGGCAGTTGGCAGAAGTTAAATGTCTGAACTGTGAATCTTTGTGGGTGTCACTGCTTTTGGGGGGTTTGTACATTAAAAGCACAGAGTTGGGACATTTTAAAGGTGTGTATGGAAAAAATGTGCGGTGCCAAAACTCTCACATTTATTTAATATATACTCTAATCAAGCCTACTTTATTGGCTGCATCTAAAACAAGGAGAATTTCTGTGTAAAACAGAAATAGATGTAAAAACATATTTCCAAATAGAACATTTGTCAGAATGGATGCATCTGGACATGCATCAGCTAAAATATTTCATTTTTAACGTTATTATCTGTCAGAGGATAACTGTGTTTTATTATATATTTTAATTTATGTGTTGATATTTTATGAAATTATGCAGTAAGGGAGTGATACTCACGGCTTTATAATATATTTCTGTATGAAAGGTTAAGCAGTAATAGACTTGTACATTCGGAATCGTACAAATTGCAAATTTACCGAACTTTGTTAAATTCAAGGATTTGTGCAAAGCCCCAAAAATGAGCCCAGACCCCCCACAAATCGGATGAAAACTAAGTAAAAAGCTCACAATTTTTGTCCAAAATTCACAGGTTCACATTCATTCACACAGACGCACACTTTCATTCTCGTTCACTCTCTCATGCTCTCTTAACATTTCCCTATCTTCCACTTCCCCATCTTCTTCTGCATCATCTATCTCCTATTTTCTCCTTTCAGTTCACATGAGGGCCAAATGACAGTGCTTGCGGTGACTTCTTCTCCCTAAATAGGAGTTTCCTTGGTCCTTCTTTATACATAGTTGTTTAATGATTGTTACGAGACACGTATAGTTTGTTGATATTTTGTGGGAAAAGAGTGCACATTTTGATGTGAGAACATATGTGTCATATTTTGGATACATTGATTTGTGTATTTTTCTTTTTTTTAAATTCAAATAAATATGTAACTATGAAAGTAAAATCTGGATAGTTGACAATCATATTGTTAGGCCACCACAGCTGTAAAGCGTTGCAAGAGAAAATCAGTTAAGGAGTTAGAGAAAGCATATGTTGTACCAGATCAGAACTTTTGCGCTTTGAAATGTTACTGTTCCCCAATGTTTGGTAGGCACAGTATTCCCTTTCGTGAAAACACAACTGAGCCTGGCTGGCTGGCTAGACTTTTAGAAACTGTGAGAGTCCATGCTTATGGTTTGGACTTTAGGCTGTGGAATACCATGGATAGAGAAATCACTCATAGTTGGTCCTATTAGTCAGTGGTGAATGAGGGGATGCGTAGTTTCCTCAATAAATACTGTGTTGTCTAGAATAAGTTAAACTTTATATTTTGTATAGTAGTAGTCATTTTTGTGAGAAATATGGCCTTAAATCAGAGGAACAGTAAACACATTCTTCACACTGTGATTTTTGAAAAACATGAATACACAGCACAATATGAACACAATCATTTTCGTTATTGTAAAACATGCAGGTATTGCGCTTTGTCAAATAGTTTTAAAGATGTTTCTACACTGTAATCTCACATGACCTTAGCACCTCCTAATTTATACTTATATTAAGTCTCATCCTTTCAATACTGCTATTTAATATTGCGGTGCTATAAATAAAATATCACAATACAAATGATATTTGCATGTTTATTTTTTTAAATAAAATGAAAAATATCACCATTTGGTTGATTGATGTCTACTAAAATAAAAACTATACAGTGCACAACAAGAGCTAGGGGTGCACATAGAAATTTTAAGTTGTGTACCCATAAATGCCCTTTCTTGCCAAAAAACAACCCAGTTATTGTTTAAAATGCTATGCAAAATTACATAAAAGGAACATAACTTTTACCTAATTAATACAAATCCTAAGGATATGTGTATCCATTTTTATTTATGATTTTTATATCTTAAGGTATACATCTTTACCCACTTCATTCACACCTCTATTTAAATGAATTCATAGTTGCTACCTACCTCTCCCAGATAATAGTTGGCATGATCCATAGAAGGTAGTGGAACTAATGAGAAGAAGCACGAATGAAAGCATGGTGTGATGTTCCTGCTGCAGAGTCTTCTGAGGCTTCTGCTTAATTCCTGCTTCCTTCTGTTTATAAAGTTTTGTTCATTCCTATGATGAAGTTATTTTCTTGGATTGAACTCAGGTTTGGCTACATCGCCTTAAACCACAAATCCAACCTCCTACTTTTTTTCTCTTAGCTTGGTGTTAAACTTGAAACTTTTTCCAAAGAGTGGTGTGTAGAAGTTCATTTTAGTGTCTGTCAACACAATTCCTAGGGCTCATGTCATTATACAATGACACAATTTTCATTTCATTTATATAAAAAGGTTCATATCATTTACATATTTATTAGAAAAGCATCCATATATAGTGCTGTCATATTCCCCAGCGATGTACAGCAGGTAAACAAGATGTAACAAGTAGCGCATAATATAACAATTTGACGTACAAAAAGTTCAACAAGCTTTCTTACAGCGATATCCACACATGAATATGTGTTATTTAAAAAGGTATATAAGAGTGTGTGTATGTATAATGTATGTACTAGCGCTATATTAGTGACTGGGAGAGCAGGTGTTTTAGACATCAAGCCTACTCGAGATGCAGAAAGAGGTAATAAATGAAACAAATTAGGGGTGCTAGATTAATTTCTCTCTATCACCAATCCTCATCTGCTGCCCCTCTTTACCAATCACTCCACTGGCTTCATACCTTTCGAGTATGCAAATTCTAACTCCTGGCATCGGTGGGCGTTCTCACTGATGTCAGAGTCGGTCCTGCTGTTATCAGGGGCGGTCCCGCTGATGTTTGGGGCGGTCCCACTGATGGCAGTGGGAAACACCCCCATTTACAGGGAAAATGGTGCGGGGAGTGGGGAGTTTCAAGACCCCTCTCCTGCGACCCGGAGGATTCAGGTCTTAACCCAGAGAACCGGAGCTTCACCCGGCAATCTCCGGGTCAAACCCGGAGAGTTCCCAGGTATGCTCATGACTTGCGCCTGTCTTCTAACATCATTACCCGTTCCCACTCCCGCATTCAGGGTTTCACCTGTGCTGCGCCCCCCTCTCTGGAATTCCCTTCTCCATTCTATCAGATTTTCTCCCTGATATCCAAATGTAAAAAACTCACCTCCTTTGAAGAGCATACAATCTTTGCTCATGACACTCTCAGCCAGCATCCTGTCTAAGCCTTCTGAACAATCAACAACCTCAACAGATTATCCTGACTCAACCAACTCGTTCTTATCCAAGAAGGCATCTCCTGGTGTTTCACCTCCCCTGAACCACCAACTAGATTGTAAGCTTGGACGAGCAGAGCCCTCTTCTCCTTTTGTACTAGTTTGTTATTGTTTGGGATTTTAAATGTATTCTACCGACTCTGATTGTAAAGTGCTACTGAATCTGCTGGTGTTATATAAATAAATGTAATGTAATGTAATGGGTGGTCAACAACAACATAATATCAAAGCACCAAGTGTGTACCATCAAGCCTCCTTAGAGCAGAAACAGTAAATGCCTGGCAGTTCCTAATAATGGCTATAGCCATCAAAATCAGTAAGGGTAACAAGATGATAAAAAACGGTAATTTTACTTACCGTAAATTCTCTTTTCCCAAGTATAGTGGCAGTACCGGCGGGCTTTGCTCTCTCCCGGGACAAGCACTTAAAGAAAAGGGTTAAACTCCGCCCCCCCTTACCCTATAACCACACTCACCGGCGCCCGTAAGCCAGTTAATAACAAGAGGATTATTCAGTAGCAAAAAACTTACTTTATTAACACAATTTGGGAGGGAAACACGTACTGCCACTATACTTGGGAAAAGAGAATTTACGGTAAGTAAAATTACCGTTTTTCCCGGCGTATAGTGGCAGTACCGGCGGGATATACCAAGATCCCCCAAAACAAACAAGGGAGGGAGTTAGCGATTAACGGTGTGAAGAACCTGCCTCCCAAACTCCGCTTCTGAGGCAGAGGAAATGTCCAGTCTGTAATGTCTAATGAAAGTATTCCAGGAGGACCAAGTAGCCGCCTTGCAAATCTCTTCAGGAGAGACTGATGATCTGGAAGCCCAGGAAACTGCCATGGATCTCGTGGAATGCGCCTTAATTTGGGACGGAAGAACCATATCACAGGATTCATAGGCCAGACGGATGGCGTCCGTGAGCCATCTGGCCAACGTAGATTTTGACACTGCGTGGCCTGCAGAACTGCCATGGAACTGAAGAAAGAGATGATCAGATGAACGAAAGGCAGAAGTACGCTGCAAATAAACAGAAAGAGCCCTCTTAACATCCAGCGTGTGCCAGTCCTTTTCTAGTGATGATGTAGGATTAGGATAAAACGTTGGAAGGACTATCGGTTGATTAATATTAGCTTGCGACAACACCTTTGGAAGGAAGGATGGCCTGGGATACAGAACTACCTTGTCTTGATGAAAAATGAGAAAGTCTTCCGAGGCTGAGAGAGCCTGGAGTTCCCCAATACGCCGTGCTGATGTGATCGCAACCAAAAATGCAGTTTTTAAGGAGAGGAACTTAACGGAGACTTCTTGAAGAGGTTCAAATGGCGCAGAACACATAGCTTTGAGAACTAAGGCGAGATCCCATGGTGGAAAAAAGGATCTAACCGGGGGCCTTTTAATCATGATGGCCTTCACAAATCTCCGAATGAAACGATTTGATGCTAAATCGACAAGTAGAAAATGGCTGAGAGCAGAAATCTGACCTTTAAGCGTTGCCACCTTGAGGCCTGCTTCAAATCCTTGATTTAAAAAATGCAGGATGACCGGCATGGAGGGAGGTGAAGCTTGAACGTCATGAGACTGACACCATTCTAGAAATTTCCTCCAAGTTCTTAGGTAGATAGTAGCCGTGGAAGGTCTGACTGAACCCAAAAGGAGATTGGCCATGATGGAGTCTATACCCTGATCTTTCAGGATCAGCCTTGCAGAAGCCAAGCCGTCAATTTGAACATGTGAAGAGTGTGGAGTGGAATCCCCTTGTTCTCCAAGATGTCTGGAGATACCGGAAGCTCCCAATGATTTATCGAAAGTTGGCAAAGGTCTGAAAACCAACTGCGGTTTGGCCAGAAAGGAAGAATTGCCAGTACCCTCGCTTTGTCCGTCTTGATCTTCAGTATCACTCGAGGAATCATAGAGATCGGTGGAAAAACGTATGCCAGATTGAACCTCCATTTGATCTCCAGACCATCCAGAAACGGAGGGTAGTCCGTCTTGTACAGAGAGGCAAAAAGGGATACTTTCCGATTTAATCTTGTCGCCATAAGATCGACTTCTGGTAAGCCTACTTTCGCAACCAACTCCTGAAAGATAGACGGGTGAAGTGACCATTCTGCCTGGGAGCATCTGTTTCTGCTGAGGTCGTCTGCGAGTATATTGTTCCGCCCTCTGATATGGACAGCCGAAATTGCTTCCAGATTCTCTTGCGCCCATTGCATAATTTTGGAACAGAGGTTGTGAAGGCTGGATATTCTCGTGCCTCCTTGTCTGTTGATGTATGCTACTGTCGTGGCGTTGTCTGACTGAATTTTCACCGGTTTGCCCGATATCCATGGTTTGAAGAATGTCAGCGCCTTGAAGACTGCATTCAACTCCCTGAAATTGGAGGATTGACGTGCCTCCTGAGTCGACCACTGTCCTTGGGCTGTGCGAAACTTGAGATGTGCTCCCCAACCAGTTTTGGACGCGTCCGTGGTGACTACAAGCCACTCCTTTGGCTGGAACGATAGACCGCTTGTTAAGTTTACTTTGACCTTCCACCACTCCAGGTGTTGAAGTACATTCTGAGGCAGAAGAATGTTTGTGTCTAGGTGTTCGTCTCTTCCTGACCATTGGGATAGAATGTACCATTGTAGAGGTCTCATTTGCGCTTGCGCCCAGGCCACCGCAGGAATGGTCGATGTCAGTAGTCCCAGGATGCTCATAGCCTTTCGGATGGTGCAGAGAGGGTATGTTTGTAGCTGAGTAATGCTTCGCTGAATACGTTTGGCTTTGTCCTCTGGAAGGTACAGGCGTAGAGACAGTGAGTCCACCAGAAAACCTAGAAAGCGGATCTCCGTAGTTGGAATTAAGTTTGATTTGGCTAAGTTGATAATCCAACCGTGGTTTCTGATGAGAGTAATCGTGTCCTGAAGATCCGTTAAAAGCTTTGCCGACGAAGACGCTTTTATTAGCCAGTCGTCCAGATAGGGCACCACCGCTATTCCTTTCAATCTCAACTCCGCTGCTAAAGGAGTAAGGATCTTGGTGAAGACCCTCGGGGCGGTAGAGAGGCCAAAAGGTAGTGCTCTGAATTGGAAATGTTTTAAACCTTTGTTTGTGTCTATCGCAAATCTGAGAAATCTTCTTGATCTGTCTGCTATCGGCACGTGCAGATAGGCGTCCTGGAGGTCCAGAGACGCCATAAAATCTCCTTTGTGAATCATGTGAGTCACTGACGAGATGGTTTCCATCCGGAAATGTTGGTATGGAATATGTTGATTGACAGATTTCAGATCCAAAACTGGACGAAAGGAGCCGTCTGGTTTTGGAACCAGGAACAAGCGAGAGTAAACTCCCCGACATAGCTGTTTTTTTGGAACATGTTCTATCACCCCCTTTTTTAGGAGTTTTGATGCTGCCTTGTCCAGTGTCATATTCTTTGTTCTTGACGGGTATGAGGAGATCAGGAAATAATCGTTTGGGATCTTGGAGAACGTGATGGTGTAGCCTTCCGAGATTATCTGACGTATCCATGGGTTGTTGGTAGTGTGGAACCACGTTTCCCGATACCTCTGAAGGCGACCTCCTACTTTGTCAGAATCTCCTCGTCCTTTCTTGTCTTGTAGTTTTGAATTGAAATCTGGATTCTTTATTTGGCTTCCGAAAGGAAGATTTATCCGAAGGTCTTGAATATCGTTGCCTATTATAGGGGTATCTCCGATTCCACTTAGGCTTGATGTCTTGAGGAAGAGCTTTCTTAGTGTCAGACATTTGTTTCAACAGTTCTTCTAGTGGAGAACCAAAAAGCTTCTTTCTTTCAAATGGCAGCTCACATAACGAAGACTTTGATGCGGAGTCAGCATTCCAAGATCTGAGCCAGATAGCTCTTCTGGCAACTGTTGACAGCCCCATGTTACGGGCAGCGAGTTTGACCACTTCATCCACCGTGTCAATCAGGAATTCATTTGATAGTTTCAAATTCTTTAAAAGCTGAGATAGATCTTTATCTGCCTCCTCCAGAACTTGATCTTCCAATTTCTGGATCCATAGGCCTTGAGCTCTAGCTACAGCTGCTCCGGCTGATGCTGCTTTGCATTGAAACCCTGACGCTTGGAACATCCGTCTATTAGCAGTCTCTGCTCTTTTGTCCATGGTATCTTTTAAACCGGACACCTCTCCAATCGGCAACGTGGTTTTTTTAGATAACTGCGCAATCTGGACATCCACTTTAGGCAGTTCCTCCCACATGGCATCATCTTGTAGTTTAAAAAGCTGTTTAAAATGTTTTGAAATAAATGCTCTTTTAGTAGGATTTTTCCACTCACGCTGCATAAACTCCAGTATTTGCGGCAAAATGGGAAGACCTTTCCTCTTTGCTTCTGGATTAAGCAATATCTGGTTCACTTCCTTAACGAATTTTCCCAGCTCTTGAGGTGGGAATCCGGATTCAAAATCTGAATCTTCAGAAGTGGTTGAATCCATAGAAGAGCGAGAACATTCTCCAGATGAAAAATCTGATATAGATGAATTCCTCTCTCTTTTACGCTTATTACTTGGCTTGTCCTGAACCGTCGGTTTGGCAGCCTCTTTAAATGCCGAAAAAGTCTGGGATAAATTGTCTTGGAACCAGGACAGAAAGGACTGCATGTCCTTCTGTTTCTCTTTAGCCAGGATATCCGCTAAACACTGCTGGCACGTCTTTCTCCTGTAGCCGTCCGGAAGAGGAGTATTACATTCTAGACAGGCTAAGTGTTTGGATTTACATGAAGCCTTTTTGGGAGGAGCAGGAGGCATTTTCTCCTTGTCAGGTGATGAAGGGGTTAACATTTTGGTGTATCCGTAGATAAGGATCACCAAAAACCGTGTGGGGGGTCAGACAACACGGAAACCTGTCCTGACACACACTCTTGTGGTCAGACAGGTTTGCACAGTTTAAATAGGCATCAAAAAATTCAAATTTGGCGCCAAAATCGGATGATCCGAGCCGCGCATGCGTTGTAGCACGGACGGATCATCAGTGGAACGCATAACCACCCGGGCTTGCGTTCCACCGTACTGCGCATGCTCCTCCCCGGACGTCCTTAAATAACCGCTACAGATTCAATCTGTAAACGCGGTGAAGATGCGGCAGCCGAACTTCCACCCGGGAAGCGAACGGACTGCCTGGGACCCCCTATCAGCCACAACCCGTGTGCTGAATGTCTTCTTCGGATCCGGAGACTACCCGTGCTCGTCCCTGCGCGGGACAAAAAAGAACTGGCTTACGGGCGCCGGTGAGTGTGGTTATAGGGTAAGGGGGGGCGGAGTTTAACCCTTTTCTTTAAGTGCTTGTCCCGGGAGAGAGCAAAGCCCGCCGGTACTGCCACTATACGCCGGGAAAAAGGTCTTCTTTCACTTAAAGGGTTCAAGAATTTGATAGAAGCTATACTAAAGTCATATACATTCATTGGGCAGTTTTGCTGTAAAACATGTACACTGTGCACTATTATAAACCCTTTTCCATTGAAAAGAAAAAGTGTCGGTGCGCTGTTTCCATTGAGCTGCACATTTTTTTGGCTGTTAGGGGAACATCTTTAAAGCATAGCTTAAATCTGTTAATATAACACTTATATGAATGAAAGAGAGAGAACTGTTTCTCTCTAGGTCAAACAGAGCACAGCTTGTTCAGAAAGGATGAGATCATTTTATCCACTTATTTTCTTTGGATGGATATTTGACCGTCGTTTACCGGTGTTGATATGTTACCATCCTACGCTTGACAGTTTTAAAGTTTCTTTTAATGAATATTTTATGTGATTAAACCCCTTTTTCATACCAATTTATATATCATAGTAGTAAACAGTCAATGTTCTGTTGATACTTAAAGGAAAAGTAATAACTGATTAAATCTGTTTTTAATAACCTCCCGCTTAGAGAAATTTTAAGGATGAGCTAAATGTCTTAGGAAAAAGCTCAGAATCAGGAAATGCAGTACATGAGTATGGATGTGTCTGAATAATTGAGTGTAAGCATGGATGTGTGTTTGTATGAGAGCATGATAGTGTATGTTTGTGAGCATGTGTGTGTGTGTGTGAGCATGGATGTGTAAGTGCAGGTGAGCAAGAGTGTGTATGTGTAAGTGCATGTGAACATGAATACGTAAGTGTGTAACCATGGATGTGTAAGGGTTTGCGTGTGAGCATTGATGTGTATGTATGTGAGGTGTAAGTGTGTGCGTTGGTAAGTATATGGTACCTATGCTGACATGAGTGTGTTAGTCTGTGCAAAAGTGACAATAAGTGTAGAAATATGTGACAGTATGTATGCCAGTTACTGGGCTGGCAAGCAGACAAACAAAGAAGACAGAATAGGAAGCAAGAAAAGTGGAGCTGGGGGAAAGGAAGACACATTGAGAGAGTGGGAATGAGAGTGTGAAAGCATGAGAAAGTGAATTAATTAATCATAACATAATAAATGTGTGTCCTGTTTTGGTGGGCGTGGTTGTAGGGGGTCAGCATTTCATCTTGAACCCAGGCCGGCCCTGCGTCACACCGAGACTCGATTTTGGGCTGCCCACTGAAACAATCGTGGCTTCAGACACTCTAGCCCCTTCATAGAGAAACCCTGTCTTTACATGTCTATAGATATACTAGTGAGTTTGCTGCTGCAATGTAAATATACAATTTTATACCTGAAGAAGTCTCTGTCAAACACAAACTTGGCATGGGGCATGGTGGTGGCTGGCATCTATGTTTCATGGAACATATTGCAGTGTGGTGTTTGATAACCCCAGGGAGAATATTTTGTGGCAGACAGAATAGAGGGACATTATGTGGTTTAGTTTGGGTCCCTGGGGTGGAGCATTTTGGAGAGAAGGGAGGGCCAGTGCTCCACTCCACAGTTTACTTCCAGCAGGTGCTGGCAATGAGCAGCTTCAAAGTTCCCTGTGAGGGATTCAGTGGGGGGAATCCAGGCAGTAAGTAAGACTGCATTTCCCTCCAGAAGATTCTACAGGAATATTTCTTAAGAAAAGGTCTGTGCTACATTTTTGTTTTGTTGGCAGCGGGTAAGCCGTCCAACTATAGTCAGCTTCAATTGTTAGTGCTCAGAGAGCAAGGCTTTTCTTTTGTTTGCCAGACCTTTTAATAAAAAGGACTATAACTTCTACAGCAATACAACCTTGTGTGGTATTTCCATCCCTAAGACTGTGTAGTTATATGATATCAGCTCACAATACAAATAGACACAGTATAAACAGTGACGGAACCCCTTCATTCACCTGCCTCAACCTGTTTTAGCCTCTCTCCTCTTTTTCTCAATCTTGGTAATCCCCTTTTCTACACCACCACATTCTATATTTATTTTGCTATTTCATATATTTCTTAAATCCTAAATCTCCCAGATATGTTTTAACACTTTCATTCACTCGCCTTTTTTGACACCACTTGTCATTTTAGTAAAAAAAAAAGATTATTTTCTATTATCCCTTTTAACTACTACAGACTAGGGTGACCACATTTTATTTCTGCTATTCATATTCATAAATGCATTCTCACAAATTTATTCATTCTCTCACTCATTCTCACTCTATTTGAATATTCTTACTACCCCCTTTCTCACTATCTACCCTCTCCCCCCTTTGTAGTTCACTGACCTTGTAGAGGTCCTGTGGTGGGAGCGTGAGGCCTCTGTCTCGCTGCTCTCCCATGGTGCGTGCTGCTTCACTGCTGAGCACTGGCATATGACATCATATTCCAGGACTCAGCATAAAATGCCGGCACCGTGACCGAGCTAGAAGTCTTGCCTCCGCGCCAATCAGTGCTCCCTTGGCTTCCCCTGCCAGCGCCACTGATTCCAGGACATGTGGTCACCCTACTACAGACGCTTATTAATCATTTTTCTTATTCAAACCTCTTCAGGAGTAAAGGCATTTCCTACTTTAAAGTCCTGAGCAATTATATTTTTTTCCATGTTTGTTAAACTACTATCCCTCTTTTCCATAGGTGACGTATCCACACAAATAAGGTATTGTTTTTTATGACAAGTAGGGCCTTCTTTTGAAATCATACAAATACATAAAACATTATAATTATCAGTGTTATGTAAACATATTCTGTATGTTATGTAGCACACTAAATGTAATCAAGTGTTATGTCTTATTTAGTTGCACGTGCTGTTTCCATGTGTTGTTTATTTGCTCTATACCTGAACTACAGGGAGTAAGTAAAAGAGAGGTATGGTTTAAAGGACAAAGGGACTCTGGGGATGATTACGGGGGAGAGGACCTCTCAATTTCACGGTGCAGTCAGAAGGAGGGAAGACTGTACTGACTCTCACAGTCTTCCCCTGATCTGCAGTCAGTGTGGCAAATATTTTTTCTTTTTGGGGTGGTAGCGGAGGGAGTGATTGCATGCTAGGGAGCGTGGAGTGGGGCCCAAGGAAATGCTTGGGTAGGGTCCAATTTTTTCACTATAAAATATATTGGCAACATGGTCTTTATTTATATATATATATATATATATATATATATATATATTTATTTATTCGCAGCAGGGTCTAATATTGATATATATATTGTCAGCAGGGGCTAATATTAATATATATTGGCAGCAGGGACTAATATTATATATATATATCGGCAGCAGGGGCTAATATTTACAAAAAATAAAAACTGTCTGCGCTTCTTACCCTAATAAAGTTGGCAACAAATATATAAACATAATATAAATGAGAGGTTTAGGTTATATGAATTGGCCAAAGCATAATTAAGCTCACCCGCCACGTCAAGGCACACTCTCAATAGGGTGAGAACCTACTCTCACCTCCTACATAGTGGGCACACAAAGCAGTTTATACTGCTACCAAAACCTTTTTAGGGGCTAATATTTATTTATATATATATCGGCAGCAGGGAGCTAATATTAAAGAATGAAAAATAACTGCCAGTTCAGCTGTTATTGTTAAATCATATTTCAATCAAGGTCTTTACTTCAATGAGATAAGTACATATTATGTAGTTAAAAATAAATGTCCAACACAGAGATTATAGATGTTTTTGAGTATGTATCTATACTTCCATAGGGAGTAAGCCCCAGGCAGAAAAAAATATACCTTTCATTGCTAACCCATTAGTGGACATAACAGAGGTCTGTACCAGTAGAGGTTCTGAAACAGCACTGTAGAATCGCAGTGCCCTGCTTTTTTGGGGCAATTTAGGACCGGTTGGGGAGAACACAGGATCTCTCCTGACCAGCTGAAATGTGAAATTGATTACAACTGTGCTGTTGCAGCTTAGACCTCCATTGCAGTTTTCACATGGATGCGTTGGGACATAGTGAAGTTGTGCAGTGGCATATGACATCATATCGTGGTGTTCTGCTCCACTAGACCTCTAGTCCCACCCTGCGTCTAACCACCTCCCCAACAAAGGTGGCCCACTTTCGACTCCTGAAATGTTGGGGGTATATGACACAGGTAGTATTCCCATTAGCATGAGTGACCTCTAAAGCTTAGCTCACTTATGGTGAGGCCGGCACTGAATGCATATTTATGAATTGTAGGTCTTTGTCTGGCATTTTTGGCTGGATAGGACCTTTAAGTACATATTCGACTGTTTTCTGCATGGTAGAATACTTTGAATTCTTCTTGTGGTTTCCAAGCGTCAGTGTGTACACGCGTTTCGTTAGGGCTGTCATTTTCCAGTGTGCTCTTATAACAGCTACAAATATAGTGGCAAAGTTCTTTTCAAAACGGCTAATGAAGTGTGTTAGCATCTTGGGCAACATCCTCTATCCCATATTGAGTTATTAATGTCACAAACTATTTCCCATTAAATGATTATGCAGAATAACATTTCACTTGTACAATATAATCTCCTGATTTTATCCACAGGGACATTGCGTGCAGAACATTTCCAGATGAAAACAGGAATTTTCAGGGCAATGTTTCAAAAACTAAATGCAATTCCAGGAAAAGTGAAAAGGTAAAACCATTTGTGCTGGTGCCATTAACTATTTTAGAGACAATTATACATTATAAATTTTTGATCCAACTTATTTTTGTACACATATTTAGTGGAGAGAAATAAAAATAATCCAAGACAAAACATCCCATACAAAACATAAAATTACAAAGGAACACACACACACACACCTGTCTTCACAAATTAGTATAAAAGTCACCTTGGTTGGCTCACATGCGTACTCACACACATTTTCACACTTACATACATACATCCCCCGGATGGTTCAGTGCAGCTGACAGACACGACAAAGCACATTCAAATCAATAACGAGAAGCTGTCTCCATCAAGAGCTGCACTTTAGCAAAGTACTGAGAAGCTAGCTGGCAGTTTCACCATCTCGTTGTGCAGAATGAATCATGACTTTATTAAAGTCAGGAGGCTAATATTATCCATGAACCCTGAAAATGCTACATTCGGAAATCTCACCAACAAAACACAGGTGCTGTTACAACACATCTTTGGGGTGATTGTACTGAAAACAATCCTCCACTATTGGATAGAACCCAAACCACCACTGCCACTTTTCCACACCAAATTATTTTATCTGTTTAGAATGTACTGGCTGACCGCATAAAAACACACAGTTTTATAACACAATGGCTTGAATACATTAATCCCCTTCCACCGACTACACAAAGCAACTTTCCAAAACATCTCATGGTACATGACACAGTTGCTTCAGCAACGACATCTTATTCAATGGACATAATCTACACTACTGATGGGCAATAGACTAAACAATTATTTACTGTGGTCAGGATGTACACACACGACAGACTACATTGTAAGAACGTACTCACATTCAACGGACTGGTTCTTCTCCGCACTCGACGACTTTATGACAAACGGACACTTTAAGTTATTGTATTGATGTTTATTTTATTGCTGACATTGTATTTGTTCAATGTTACACATTTCCTTTTTGGGTATTCTTATTTCCCAAAACCTTTCCTCAAAACCCTCTCAGCCAACATTCTGTCTAAACTATCTGAACGACAAACAACTTCTACAGCGCATCTTGACTCGGCCAACTTATCCTCATCCAAGCATTCCTCTGCAACTGTTTCACTTCCCCCTCAACCAACCAATTAACAAATTAACAGATATAGCAAGGCTGAACTTGATGGACGCATGTCTTTTTTCAGCCTATGTAACTATGTAACTAGATTGTAAGCTCACAGGAGCAAGGCACTCTTCTTAATGTTCGTGATTTAAAATGTATTCTACTGTATTGCTGGTGCTATATAAAGAGATGTAATGTAATAAGACAAAGCTAGTATACAGAATGAGGATACATACTTATGTAAAATAAACGCACTTGTCACAGCCTAGGGAAATGTTAGCCACAGTTGGTCCACGCTATTTCATTTGCTATAATACTGTACTCATTTTTGTCTACAATAAACAATGCTTTAAAAAAATGGATACAACATTTTCTTTCAGTGTTTTTCAACTGGACCACTTTCAGAGTCTTCTCGCTATTATGATCTTTTTTCATTTTATTTTGACAGTACTTGTAATTCCTTGTTCCTTTCAGCCAGGGTTATTGCATATATACATTTATTTTGTTACATATGTTTCATGTAGCACCATACATTTAAATTTAAGATCCCTGCTACCCCAGTTATTAGAGACAATGTAAAAGAATGGATTAACTCAGGTAAGTAAAGTCATTTAGATGGTCAAAGGGGTTCGGTCAATTAAACTTTGCAACCAAAGCGATAAAACATCCTTTCACCTGTTTGCAGTATTGAACAGTGGGCAGCGCAAACCCACAAGAAAAGAATGAAGCCTGACACATTCTGTTCTTCAGATACCACCGACTCTGAGAAATCAGTTGGTCTATTTATACGTCTACTACACATTAGAGTCTGCCAAAAAAAATTCACTGAAGCTGGCCCTTCATTTCAAAGAATGAAATGAATAGAAATGGAACCCTGTGCAAGTGTAAAAGCTATTCAATAAAAAAAATACATACATGGGTGGTATGGAACCTGGCATCTGGATTGGCTTGGCTCAGATTGTGCTGCTCGCCTTTAGTGTGTTAATTCACAAGCCTTTTATATATAAGCCTTTTATTGGCAAATACGATGTTAATATATCTGCACAGGCATCTCCCTAGCACTGGAATATTATTATGCATGGGTGCTTATATATGAATACTATAACTATACTAGTATAACACTGTGGTTTATAGTAGGATAAACCATGTATGGGCATCCAACATTATTGTTTTAACCCCTTAAGGACAATGGGCGGTCCCTAAACCCATTGAAAACAATGCATTTTGAGCCCGTACATATACGGGCTTTGTCATTAAGGGGTTAATGGTGGTACAAGGATGGCACTAGAAGGATTCATGTTTTGGACACACTTATAAGACTCAGTAGGTTAACACTCGTGAGTGAGCACCATTATGGACTAGGCAGATGGTGGTAATGCCTAATTTTTAAACACAGAGTGAGTTTGGCAAGGGCCAGAGAATAATAAAAAAAAAAAATTCTGAGGCCTATGTAGATATAATTTGAAAGAAATAATCATTTGTTTACTAGCTAATTTTTTGCCATAAAACTGAAAAAGCTAAAAGGTTTCAGCATCTTGCAATTAAACAAAAAAGAAGAAAATGGCAGATCCGTTAGGAGAGTTCTATGTTTTGGTTAAGTGCAACAGCACTTTCATACTTGAAAATTACAGCTTTAGGTGAATGTTATAAGATATTCAGGATACACCTGATTATCGTGAAATGCAACAAACATGGATGGATTATGTAGATTGTCTACAATGCTGTCGTATTGATCATAAGGGTCATTTCCTGATCGAGATGGCGGGGCTCTCAAACCCATTTCTCCTCTGGCGTAACGGCCTGTTAGCATCTTAACTTGGTACACGTATCGCCTGCCAGTCGCTGGGTCTGGAGGGGAATAAGTATGCCTTGTAGAGTAGCTGGCATTCACAGCAAAATACACCCCATTACCAAAATAGGCAGCTATAAAGAAAAACATAAATTGATTAGAACAAAGTTAACAGAGTTCTATTTTGGAAAAATCTGTTGTATATGGTTACAAACTTTAAATCTGTGTTTTGGTCTGACTAGCACTATTTTATATTCATTTTTTAATGAAGCATACATAATTATTATTTGAGATAAAAAAAACATAGTTGTTTTCCTATTATTTTGAAAGCTGCTGTTCCACCTACTCTGTTGAAACACTTTAGTAACTAGATGCAGCGTTAGAAACATAATTTCTAGTACTGTTGAACGCAAAATCCTTCCCAGAAATACTTACTTAACCATGTAAGTTTTTACCTGACTCATTATATTTTGGGAAATGCTTAATATCCAGCAATGTATAAGCAGGCACTGATAGTCTGTTTTTCAATTATCTGAGCAAAGCGTTAGACTAATTAAGTAAAACAAAGATAAGTTGATTTTCTTTGCATAAACACTGTGCACATTGGACCGTGCCATAGCTTCAGAAAGCAATATTATATAGCATTTCAAAATGTATTGATTGCCTTCTGTAGCTTTTAGCAAATTGTGTTGTTTTGGATGTACATTTCTTGGATTGTGATCTCAACCAAATATTTCTTACCATTTGTTCCTGCAAAGCTCCTGTTAAAGCCATTGGAGTTGATGGAATTGCAGTTTTGATGCTGTGTGCCATGGTATAATGTGCGTTCATTCACTTCAGAAGATCCGTTCTTCTTTCTAATGTAGTCTTTTCTTAATGTATATGCAGTATACTGGTATCTGTTTTGGATCCTCTCAATCTAGAGGAGAAAAAGGTGAAAAGATAAAAGATAGGAAAAGAAAATTGTTTCATGAAAGCCCCAACTTTTTACTGGTTCCCATAGCAAGTACACCTGTACCCGTTTAACAGTGTGACTATGACAGTTTTATACCTAGAAAAGTAAACATGAGCTCCAAAGAAGAAAAACGTTTTGTAGTAAAATGAAAATATCCCTTTTAAAAGACCTTGTGGGTGATTGGAAACAAAGAAAGATAGAATTTGATGGCAGATAAGAATTATTCTACCTTTTTTATCTGCTAATTTTTAGGCTACTTCACTCTATTTACCTTTGCCATTTCTGCTGTGAGGCCGCATCGCTTATCTACCACTCTTTTCATAAAGGTACAGCAGGTGCATAATAGAAGGAATGCCTAAAACGCACTTGCTTCACAAACTACTGTGTTTGCTTGATTATAAGACTACCGCAAAATTTGAATAATAATTTAGGAACAAAAAGAAAAGGCCTGAATATAAGACTACCCTATAGGACAAACTGTTTACTAGTAAATATTAATTCACGTGTAACTACTTTTTTCATATTTAATAAAAACTATGATTGATAAAAATGCATTTCTTGTTTTTATTTCTTTTTATTTGGCCAACCCGGCCCCCAGTTATGCACATCTGCCCTTACACAACCGGAAAAAACGAAGAAAAAAACGAACACGAAGAATGTCCACGAATATTCGCCCGAAGAGAAGACGGGAATGGGCAAATATTTGCGGAAGAATTTTTTTTCCCCTGAAGACGAGCACGAACACGAAGACCTCCCTGCCCAAGTCTATTGGGAATGCCCCCAAAATGTTGTTCTGACAAAACAAAAAGGACCCCGAATTCCGTCCGAGCCAAACAGCGGGGAAACGAAATTCATTGCCCGAAAACGAACACTTGTCAAATAGTATGACAGTAATTGTGTAATGTATACAGAAGGATTGGGGATATTTCAGCTATGCTGTCGACATATAGAAAACAAATATTGACATCTCAGTTTGGCTATTCTAGTTGTTATGAAGGAAATAGATCAACAAGAATATGACTTTACCAGAGGCGCCGCCATATTGCCCTAAGTTCAACTTAAGACAAAACAGCGCTTTGAGTGATGTCCTCTACCTCAATTAGAGGGTTAGGGAGAGGACATCACAGGGGGCGTCACCATTTTGGAGCATGTTATGGAGCCAGGTTATGTCTGCGGAGATGCGGATGAAGATAGAAGAGAAGAGATAAAGATGAAGATGATGAGGAAGCGGAAGTGGTCGGCAGAATTAGTAGGTAGAAGTGGAAGTGGTCGGCAGATGTAGGGAAATATTTAGAGAGCATGAGAGAGTAAACTAGAATGAGAGAGTGAGTGAATGTGGGCACTGAATTTTTGGGCAAACCCAATAGATGGGTAATGTAATTTGTTGCCCTGAAAACGAATGACCCAAAAACAGAGCAAAACATTTGTGTGAATAAACTCTGGCCCATTTGCACATGTCTAATAAAAAGTATTTTTATATTTCTGATGATACTACATGAATTTAATGATCTATCTTGAAAATATAATTTTATTTAACTTAAGTGGATCAGCCTTCCAGCAGAAGGCCAATACAACAGGGGAATTTAAACATACATGGGGTAGGCCTATGGCTCCCCTGAATCTAAGAAAATACCAGGGATTGGAAAAACATGGGCCTTATCTACCCTCGATTTCTATGTCTTTATCACATGTTCAATAGAAGAATGTTGCTATTATTAGAAGAATGTGATAGAAGAAATAATGTGAGTTGCAATATAAAGCTCACCACATCCTACAGGTGTTCCATTTTGTCATAATCAAGAGTATTTTAGAAGCCATTTTTATATTGCTTTCAGTTAATTAATGAACATGGATATTATCAAAGACATGATAAAAACATCCAATATCAGGTAACTATATCATACCGATTGTGCTAGAAAAAAAAGTATATGTATTCTTCAAACTCCTAAAAAAATTACATATAATCCAGTTGGATATTTAAGTTGATTTCTTCATATATAGCACTTCAAATTCAATAAGCAAAAAAAGGCTGTATACACAGGATAGCTAAATATGAAGGCAAGCTTGCAATTGAAACTGGAGGTGCAATGGTTAGCTAGCAAAAACAACTGCATAGTCTAAGTTTTTGGGGTTAGGACAAAGTGCTGGGTCACAAGATGGCCTTCAATGAGTTGCATCTGATCAGTATCACGCTACCTTTACCGTAAGATGTGATGTCACTCTGCAGCATCGGGAAAACTTTGAGTTGGTAAGTGAACTCAGTGATGGAACTGCAAGAACACTGCATAGTATTCTACAGTGAAGGTAAGTGCACTCTATATTTCTTACAATAGCATTTAACACTGTAATTCGTGTTACAGGGGATTTCTAAGGCAATGAAACACAAACAAATCTGATCCTTATTTAATTACTGTTTTATCTACCTTTTCAACAAAGATGTTCTTAGCTGTTCGCACAAAACCACTATGAACACCTTGATATTCTGCCGAGTTTGGATCCAGACGCACCAACATGAGAAACCGTCCGTTCATGTCTTCCCAGTTTTCAGGTAAATGAATATCTGGGGGAATACAATTTATCACACATCAAAATCTGAGGTTTTAGCAATAGGAATTTGAGTATTATCAATGTGAAAGTAATATCGCTCATGTTCATATACTAGAGGTAGTGTAAATGCTTACATTATAATCATACACTATTATCAAATGTATGGACAACTCACCTAATTATTGGGTTTATGTGTTTGAGCCACACCCATTGCTAACAAGTGTATAAAATCAAGAACACATGCATGCAATCTACATAGACAAGCATCGGCAGTAGAATGGGTCGTACTGAAGAACTTGACTTTAAACATGGCGCTGTCATAGGAAGCCACCTTATCTCCCCGATCCAGTGCAACGTATATGAGACAAGGTAGAATATTGGATGTATCTCCTGGGAATGCACCTCGGGCAGAAGGGATCATTGGTAGCTGGTTCATATGGTTCATATGGATATTGACTCGGATGACCGATACTAGGCAGTGCGGTGGTGTGCAGCACAGGAACAATACAGTCCAAAGGGAGGCAGCATTCCTGAGGGGGATGGTTTTGACAGCCCCAGATTATTGTGGAAGCGTTTCAAGGGAGACAGCAATTTTGGCTATGAACTATGAATTGCGGTTCTGGGAAGTTTTGAGACGCCATTCGGTCAATCTGGCTACACAAGAGTGGGAGCTGAAGAAGGCTGCTAGAATAGAGGCTGCTAGTGGATGACAACCACTGGAGAGTGAGGTGGCTTATCTCCCGTCCCTGTAGAACTGAGTGAGTGTCTGGAAGATGGTGTAGGTGGCCAATCTCCCCAGTGGCAGCAGGAGCACCAGGGAGGGGATGTAGCTGGCATCATTCTTTAGTGGCACAGACCAGTTGGAGGTGTGGTACCTGGTTAGTCTACCCTTGGGGGGCGTGAAATGTAACAGAAGCCTCCATTACCTTGGCACATGAAAGGACGGCGGCCCCGCCTCCTTCCTACAGGAAGTCTGGGCGGAAGGTTTAGTATAAATATCTGCGCATGTCCCCTAATAAAGTGAGTAGTTCCTGGCTGACCCTTAAGCATTCAGCCCCAATGAATGTTCTGATAAAACATCCATATGAGGAATTTGCTCATGTGTTTGATGATTATTATTAGTTATTGTTTTATATAACACCATCATATTCTGTAGCGCTGTACAAGGGGTAGACAGGACATAAGTAGTATATAACAAAATGTAACTTACAGAAACAACAGGTAAGGAGGACCCTGCTCAAACAAGCTTACAATCTAGAGGGAGTTGGGGTATATTACACAATAGGTAAAAGTGAACCTCTTAGGAGGGATGGACCAGCCACACTAGTATTGCAGGAGATTGACTAGGAAAGGTGAGCTAAAGTAATATGGGAGGGTGTTAATGTGTAATGTTTTAAGTGCTCTTAAAGAAGTGGGTCTTGAGGGACCGAAGGCAGGGGGAAAGGCAGAGAGGCCTGGGAAGGGTATTCCAAAGGATAGGGGCAGCCCTTGAGAAATCTTGTAAGCATGCATGAGAGTTAGAAAAAC
Organism: Spea bombifrons; assembly: GCF_027358695.1. Taxonomy (NCBI): domain Eukaryota; kingdom Metazoa; phylum Chordata; class Amphibia; order Anura; family Pelobatidae; genus Spea; species Spea bombifrons. The sequence continues at coordinate 81,632,466 of NC_071087.1, read as the reverse complement.
GGAGGAGAGGACAGAAGGAGATCATTGGATGAGCGGACAGACCAGTTAGGAGTGTATTTAGAGATGTGTGATAAGATGTAAGTAGGGAAAGTGCTGTAAAGGACATTGAAAGTAAGGTGAGGATTTTGAAATGAATACTGAAGGGCACAGGCAGCCAGTGAAGAGACTCACAGAGAGGAGAGGCGTTAGTAAAGTGTTGGGAGAGAGATAAGTCTGGCAGTAGCATTCATGGTGAATTGTAGAGTGACGAGATGGGTTAGAGGGAGACCAGCTAAAACAGAGTTACAACAATTAAGGTGGGAGATAATGAGGGCATGGACAAGAACCTTAGTGGCATCTTGTGTTAGGAAGGGATGCTGCAGGCAATATTTTTAGGAGGGAGACAGAAGGTTTTCGAAACAGGGGGTGAACGAGAGGTCAGAGTGAAGGGTCACACCAAGACAGCGAGCATAAGGAGATAAGGAGATTATTATTATTTATTGTTTTATATAGCGCCATCAAATTCTGTAGCGCTGTACAATGGGTAGACAGGACACTGACACATAACAAACTGACTTACAGAGACAACAGGTGAGGAGGGCCCTGCTCAAATGAGCTTACAATTTAGAGGCATCACAATAGCAGAATACACAATAAAACAGCACATTTGGTACTCAATTTATTTTTTATCTAACAATAACCAGAGCACTCTGTAAATATGTTCCAAAATATCACTGTATATGGACACATTGTATAATAAACACTGGTACTTATTGAGTGCTCTGGACTTTAACTCCTTAGTCTGCATAATGGCCCCACTCACAGCCATGACTAAGAAGGAGGCGGACTGTAAACATCGGTCTGAGGAAGCAGTTCAACCCTTCCACTTGCTCAAACGATCCTTTGCCCCCGCACAAGTTTCAACCCATCCAGATCTTTCCAAGGGTGGCAGTGCATGCCCCCTAGATTGAAGTGGGAGCAGTACAGTCCCAACGAGTGGAACTGCGCGCAAACCACCGTATTTGCTCGATTATAAGACAAGGTTTTTGTCAGAGCGAATTCTCTGACTACAAGACTAAAATCCAGCTCCCTGCAGCGCTGCGGGGGACCAGGATCCTCCTCACTGGCAGCCAGTGGATGACTCGTAAAACTTTTTTCCTATAGGGTAGTCCTATATTTAGGCTTTCTTTCCCCTAAATCAATATTCAAATTTTGGAGGGTCGTCTCATAACCAGGGTCGTCTTATAATCAAGAAAATACGATACATCCGTTTGTCTACTTTTCTAAGAAATTCACGTCTACAGAAACCAACTATGACATAGGTAATCGAGGATTGGGATTGGGAATAATTTTGGCACTTGAAAAATGTCAACATCTGTTAGAGGGGGTGATAAGCCCAATTACCATTTTGATCGATAACAAAAATTTGGAATATCTCATCAATGAGAAACCCTAGACAAGCTTGTTGGTCATTATTTCCTTCTATATTTGATTTCATTATATATATTGTCCAGGATTCAAGAACATAAAAGCTGATGCATTACCCAGGCAATTTATCACAGACTCCAACAAAAAGAACACTCAATAACCCATTATCCTTGCTTTGCAAATGACCACCTCAGTTACCACCTATGTCATCCCTGTTAGTTAACCTTGGGACTTTCAACCCCCCCTTACCCTGGATACCTTGTGGATTCTAGGAAAATCTGGAATACCTTCCCCTACCTGGTACACTGGAAGGGAAATGGAAGAAAGGTCATGGGTCCCTTCCAGTAAACTGCATTCCATGCTGACCATGTTGACCATGTTGTCACATTGTCTGGACCAGCTGCCTGACTGACTACATTGTGCCAACTAGACTCGTTACTTCCAGTGAAGGGAAATCTTCAGCATACCGAGACATTTTGGACAATGCTTTGCTTCCAACTTTGTGGGAATAGTTTGGGGAAGGCCCTTTTCTATGCTAGCATGACTATGCCCTAGAACACAAAGCAAGGTCCATAAAGACATGGTTGGATGGTGTGGAAAACTTGACTGGCCTGTACAGATCCTTGACCTCAACACCATCAAACATCTTTGGGATGAATTGGAATGGAACTTCCAGACAGACCTCACAGATACTTTACTGGATGAATGGAAAAAAAAATGTCCAAAATATTATGGAAAGCCTTCCCACAAGAGTGGAAGCTGTTATAGCTACAAAAGGGGGGGGAACAACTACATATTAATGTCGAAGTATTTAGAATGCAATGTCTTAAAAGTCCCTGTTGGTGTAATGATTAGGTGTCCCAACAGCTGTCGATATAGCTGTATTTAGCAGGAGCTGTGCTAAACACAATTGTTGCTGTCTGAATTTTTTTGAATAATGCAAGATTACTTACAAAATACTTCAAATATGCATTCATATTTCATAGGTCACATGGACACTAAACTGTCAGTTTAAAGTATGTTGATAACACAGCAAAATATTTTAACATGTAAACCTTTCCTGAGCAGCAATACAGAAGATACTGTAGATTTGTGGTTCGAAACATTCAGTTCAAAAATACTTAATTCTAATATAGTGGAAACTGATAAGCACAAAGTAAAAGTAAAATTGACTCTTACCCGCTTCCAAGTCCTTCCGGACAACGGTCACCTCCTCTCCCATCCCATCCAGCAAAGCTTTCATAGTGTTCAAATTCACTTTAGCTTGTTTCCCATCTGCAAGCTGCACTGTGATATCAACATCATCTTTGTTCAAAAACTTGTCTTCCAGCAGCTGACTGGCGTTTACTTCAAAGGCGACCATCTCACTGCCATCATAATAACCCCATTGAACCAGTAGCCCTGCCCGTTCTTTATTTGCTTCTTGAAGTCTCACATGCAAAATTTCCCTAAGACTTTCCTGTACTTTTAAATAAACTTCTGTAACATCTGTATTGCAGCCATTCAGGAAGATACATTTCTTCACCCTATCCAAAATCATTTGGACTCCAGGCTTTTCTCTGACTAATGAGAAGAGCTTTTGGATTTCCTCCAATGAAAATCTGTAAAGTAATGGTTCCTCTATTTTCTGCTCTTCATAGTTACGCTCAAATAATTCGTTCAGATACACCTCTACGGCAGACACATCTTCTATTCGGCTTCCAATGATGTTAAGCAAAACTTCAGGTTGATGGGGAAATGGGTGTTCAAAAATGTCAATATCATTTATGGCTTCAGTCTGTGGGGTAGGTTGTTTTTTTAAGCGTGATGCAAGTACAGCTGTAAGACACAAGACAGACTGTACATTTTAAGAGTAAATAGAAAATGTTGCAGTATTGCTTTGTTCTGATCATCTATTATTGCTCACATTACTAAATAGGCAGTATGGTTTAACATATCAGGACATACAATCAGCTGTTCCTTAGCAGGTATAAATAGATAAATACAACCTCAGATGAACAACACCACATAACATATTAGACTGTGTCATGATTTATTCAACAAAATGGAGAAGCCATGTGTGAAAAACTAAGTACACTTACATGTATGAAAAACCAAGTACGCTTACTGCTTCCATAAGAATTAAAATGTAAGTAGCTACTTGTACAACCTCAGATGAACACCACAACATGACATATATTCCAAACAATTTAAAGTCCATCATTCTTCGGTGAGAAAGATTATTCAAAAGTGGAAAACATTTAAAACAGTTGCCAATTTTTTCTGGGAAATTCACTACAAGGTCAGACCGTGCAATTCTCAAAGAAATTGCACAAAACCCAAGAGTTACATCTCAGACTCTACAGGCCTCAGTGAGCATGTTAAAGGTCAAAGTTCATGATAGTACAATTAGAACAAGTATGGTTTGTTTGGAAGGGTTGCCAGGAGAAAGCTTCTTCTCTCTAAAAAGAACATGGCAGCATAGCTTAGGTTTGCAAAGTTGCATCTGAACAAGCCACAAGACATCGGGAACATAGTCCTTTGGACAGATGAGGACAAAGTAGAGATGTTTAGCCATAATACACAGCGCCGCATTTAGCGAAAACCAACACATCAGCACAAACACCTCATACCAACTGTCAAGCACGGTGGTGGAGGGGTGATGATTTGGGCTTGGGAAACCTTGCAGTCATTGATTGACCATGAACCCATCTGCATACCAAAGTATTCTAGAGTCAAATGTGAGGCCATCTGTCCAATAGCTTGGCCAACATTGGGTCATCCCAAGCACACCAGCAAATCTACAAAAAAATTGGCTGAAAAAGAAAAAAGAGTCAAGGTATTGCAATGGCCCAGTCAAAGTCCAGAACTCAAACCAGGACCTTAAGAGAGATATGCATAAACAAATACCTGCAAACCTGAATGAACTGAAGCAACGTTGTAAAGAAGACCGGGCCAGAAGTTCATCCACAATGATAGGCTGAAAACAGATTACTTTTAGGTTATTGCTGCTAAAGGTGGTTGTACAAGATATTGAATGATAAGGGTTTTTTTGCACGTGGCTTCTCTATTTTGGCTTTATTTTTGTTGAATAAATCATGGCGTGGTGTAATATGTCATGTGTTGTTGTTCATCTGAGGTTGTATTTACCTAATTTTTTTAAAATTCTCTGCTATGGAACAGATTGTTATTGATTTGTATGTGATATGTAAAACAATAGACTTTCACGAGGTTGTACTTTCTTTTTCATATGAAGATATATATAGTGTGAAGTTATATGAAAACCGAGATGACACTCACCCTGTACATTCCAGGAATAGTCACAAACTGGTTTAAACCTTTCCTGAGCAGCAATACAGAAGATACTGTAGATATGTGGTTTGAAAGCAATAAGGCGCACACAGGACAGGACTGACAATTCGACATTCCGGGCAAGAGAAGAGATAACATCTATTGTGCATTTAGCCACAATCTGTGGATCTAATCCACATTCACCTGACAAGAAGAAAGAAATAATGAGAACATTGTTGAATGAACATCTGTAGATGACTGTGACATATAGGGAAGATATAGGGAAGGCATGATGGGTGTGCAAGGAAATGGGCATCTTAGGAGCAGCCAGCAAAACAGGAATTCACTGAAGCAATGAAAAAGTAAATGACAGTGTGCTCACTGGATGCAGGTAAAAGATCTTTTTTTTTTACTGCCATCCGGTGAGAGCGCTGTCTTATCCTTATTTTGCTTTTGGTCTGGTGTGGTCCCTAATAAAGTATGTGAATGTCCCTGTGAATCTGCCTGGTGTGTTTTATTACATGGCTGGTTTATAGAGTACCCTTTGACTCCCATTCCAAGATTGGACCGACATGGCTGTCCCCTGTAGCCGGAGGAAAACTCGGCCATGGACTATTAGGGTTGCATATTTCCCATTAAAAAGTGAAATCTCCTAGTTACTTCATTTTCATGTGTTCCTTAATTTCAAGAAATTGTTTTACTTTTTATTTTACCTTCCTCCATTTCAAGCCCCCTGTTTTTATTAGAAGAATAATTCTCTAATAAAAATTACCCTGATCAGCTTATTTAAATTGATCTACATCCCATGATGATAAAATATATAGGCATTTGCAGGGGCACAATACATTTTATTTAAAAGGGACATATTTAAAGTTCCTGAGAAATGCAACATCTTTGCAATATGCATTTGAAATAAATTCCAATTATTACAACATATATTCATAGGTTTTTCTACCTATCCACTAACTTGAGGCCATAGTAGATGCTCAAATCAGACCTATCACCAAAAAATGACATGGTATCTCTTTTTAAAGTTTGTCATTATACCCATAGGCATCAATGTTGCTAGTATATGCTTATGCAAGAAGCTGAGTTAGCTGAATGTTGAAGTACTCTGCGTCAGCATTAAGATGACCACATTTTATTTCTGCCATTCAGGGACACACTATGAACCGTACGAGATTAAACACAAAAGGTGTGTATATATTTCACATACACACTAACATATACTATTATATATTAATGATTAGGAACCATGGGATTATTGGGAACCATGTTGGATTTAATAAACACACTTATATTAAAATATGCATAAATCATTACAGACACGAGCAGGTTCAAAGCATTAACTTCTCTATTACTCCTCTATTACCAGACATTACACACAATCAGACAAAGTCAAACAGACAGACACAGTCACATATCCACAGTCAAACCCACATACCTGGTGCTGGCTGCAGCCTACACTGAGCTTGGTGTGAAGGAGGGACTCAGCCTATCAGGAGAGGCTTCTGAACTCACAGGCAATCAGGAAAATTAAGAAATCTCTCCTGATTGGCTGAGACCTCCTTCACTCAGACTTCTCATTACATACCGGATTGAGGCTGCTCGGGAGTCACTGTGGGACTGTCCCGGGCAATCCAGTACATGTGGTCACCCTAGCAGCATAAAGTATGCGGTCAGATACTCAAACATCTTCAAAAGCAGGACTTATTTTTTGGCGATAAAATGTACTGGACTGTTGAGGCAGCTTAGTTTGCAAAGTTTAAGTTTAGTTATTCTTCTTTACAAAGGAAACAACAACCTCAGTCCTGTGTGACGAGAGCAGCCCATACCTGTGCCAATAGCAGGAAGAGCCACAGAGCTCAATCCCATTTTGTCACTTTCAATCAATATGTCCTTTATAAATATCTTGATGTTTTCTATGTCCTTCTGGCAATCACAGTGGAAAATCCATTTGCACTTCAGTTTCCCAGCTGTCGTCATCACTGGTTTTTTACCACAGGCTTTGCCTAAAGAGGACAATTAAGGGGTCCAGTCATTAAAATAGCAGTTGGCAGGAGACTTTGCATTAGAGTTGTGTTTCAGCTGCCTTATTTCACTATACATTATGAAGGGCCAATGTATTTGGGATGGGCCCTCATAATGTATGTTAAAGTCAAACTCTCCTACCCAAATATTTTATAGATCAAACTTTTATCTTTAAATTAACATACAGAAGTTGTGACACGTTAGTGGAAGCATGTGTGCCACAAAAGGAGAACAAATGTGCCAAAAAACGAGAACAGGTGCCCCATGATCAGTATCAGCACACACGGCGGTCTTACCACCTAACCTCGCGGCCGCACCATGTGAACGTTGGGCCGGCAGACCAATGTTAACATAGTGCGGCCGCGAGGTGAGGTGGTAAGACCATGCTGCTGAGTGGCAGTGCCTCAGTGAGGCTCTTCGTCCCACCCCTTTCAAGATGTGACGCTCGAGGGGGCGGGGCTCACAGAAGAGTTCCTCGTGACGGGGAGAGGATCGTCACTTCGGAGGAGAGCGCGAAAAAACGAAAAGCCAAAATGTGAGTATTTTTAAAAAAGATAGTTAGGGATTTGAGGAAAGTGGACCTATATTTAAGGGAGAGGGGGGGGGGATTCCCTTGGGACATCATTAAAACTTAAATAATACAAAAGGGGGATGACTGGGTTTTGAAATTACAAAACCAATATAAACAGGTGTGTGTGGCTGGGGGTAATACACAGGGCAGTGGGGGCATCAATAGACAAAAGGGTGGATGGGCATCACATAAATTAATACTAAAGGGGGGCATCACATTAACCACTATAAAAGGGGTGGGGCATCAATACACAAGGGAGGAGGGCTGGCTGGGGGCAACACATAAATCAATGCACATGGGTGTGGTGGCATAAATGCACAAAATGGGGCAATACACAAGGTTGTGGGGCAGAACACATTAATCAATACTAAAGGGGGGCCTGGCTGGGGCATTAATACACAAGGGGCAAAAATATAAATACAATCACAAATACAAGGCATGTTCATGGCCACAAAAAGCCAAGTGAAAAACACTAATATTATATAGGAAATTTGGTGTGTCACATAAGAATATATTAAATTATCTGCATAACTTAAACATGACATTTGGTTCTAGTCTTAAATACGTGTAAATTTAAGATCTGTTATTTGTGTCATTGAAAATAAAACTTTGTTAGTCTAAAAAAAATAAAAATCCTGGCTCCGAATTAGAAACATCCCCCAATTTGCCTGAAAACAAATGGGCCAAAAATGAACCCGGGAAATGTGTCCTACTCCTTTCTGGCCCATTTGCACATGTATAACAATTTAATAAACCCACAAAGAGCAGTGGTGTTCAAACTTACCCTGAGCCTCCTTTACAATTTCTTTTCCACCTGCTGTAAATATGGCATGTGCCACAGCTGGGAAGATAAAACATTTAATTAAGACATCAGAGAAAAATGCAACAGAGGCCATATTCTGATGAAACCAATACCAGGGCCTAAGATTGTTATCTTGTTATTATAGCCTTAATCCATCTCCTATAATGATGTGCGGGTGTTCATCATGGTCATGTGACGGTGTTATTTTACCCTGTGCTACATCCATGGATGCTCTCTCTCAATGGAAGAAGGGATAAGTGGGTCCCCGCGCCATATGTTCAGTATGCGTGTATACGCAGCTGAGAATGATATGTTAGTTGCCAACATTTTAAAAACAATTACAGGGAAACTTTGCAGCACAGCTTTAAAATACTTACTTGAAAATTTACCACATCTAGTTCCCCAAAGCTCTGCCTACTCTTCTCAACCCAAATAAATTTAGCAGTTATTATGGTGCAGATTAACTCGCCAATTTCACAAACTGACTTGCCATTGCACCTCTAGGACTTGCCTCTGTACCCAGAGGACTTGACATATCACCCTAACTCCAATCTGTTGATTTCCTAACAATAATTTTCACACCTGCATGTCAAAAGGACCTTTACCTCATTGTTATTATTTTCTATAGCACCATCATATTCTGAAGCGACGTACAATGGGTAGCTATTATATACCAACTAGCATACTGTATAAGATAACAGAAACAACAGGTTGGAAGGTCCCTGCTCAAAAAAAGCTTACAATTTAGAGGGAGTTAGGGTGTATTACACAAGAGGTAAAAGTGCCACTGTTAGGGATGGACCAGCCACACTAGTATTGCAGGAGAGGGACTAGGGAAGGGGATCCCAGGAATATGGCAGGAAGGGCGTTATCAAACCAAAGAAAATTGCTACCACTGCCCCTATCACATAGTTATTTATTTCAATATAATGGTATTAATGCAATAATACATACATATCCAAGGAAACTTATCTTGGATGATGTCTAGTTTGGTTAAAAAAAACAAACAAGTGGCAACACTGTCACTGACAGATAATGGAAGAGCAATATCTTAAGCTTTCTAATGCAATCCATCCCACATTTATAAAACCTTGTAAATAAATGTTCTTTACACTGTTTGCTCCATTGATAAAAATTTGTAGAATTTACGATGACATCTGTGGATTCCGTCACAATATTCCCATAAACAACGTATACGGACAGGCGTCCAATTTCGAATTTCAGCTCTTCACTTAAAGATGGTGCTTGGAAAGGCTCTGCAGCAAGAAACAATGGATTAGTCTGACTATGCTTTGTTAGTTCTGGTTATGGCAAATGTAACCAAAAAATGTAATGGCATAGTGAATACACATGAAGCCCAGCTTAAAAATAAGATTGCCAAACTCTTTTTTGTACCCCGCCCATTAAAGGATAAATGACAATATAGAGCACCATGAACATGTGGGGTGGTCTGTGTAGATTTCTGGGGCTTTTTGGAGTCTAACACAGAGGGTTATAATTCTCTACTTGGATTATTACATACTTGGAATCTTTCATACGGACCATATATTTCACAGTGTTACAGGCAAGGAGGAGGACACAAAGTAACAAATGTCATTTTCACAAAGTTGTGTGTCTTATGGCCAAAATAATGTAACTGCGTACATTGATTTTGTTCTAATCTACAATATATAGATTAGCTGCTAGACAATTTTACTTGAAACAAAAACTGTAAAAAAAAAAAATAACTAACTATACTTCTGGTCACAAGCATTACAGATAGTAATAAACATCCAAAGTCTTCAAACAACTTAATAACTAGCATGTTTTTACATAATAATATTCAGTTTAAATATAAATAGTTTTAATTTAAATATTTACCTCCATCTCTGTTACATACAACAATTTGATCTCCTAAATCCATTTGTAACAGTGTATCTTTATATACCTAGTGAAAGATAGCACCATAAGACAATTAGCTTTATGACCATCACAGGACTAGCTACCACCAATATCAAAAGGGAGGTGAAGAAAAAGCAAGCACGAGGAGTATAAATATATAAATATAAAGTGAAACAAACTCAATAACAAGGGGTTACACATGCAGGGGGCAGCATTAGATATGATAATTATTTTATTTTTCAGGATATCCATATGTGAATAAAAGACACAATTCAGCATTTTGCCATAATACGTGTCACATTAAAGTTCCAACAGATTTGTGTGTTAAACTGTTGGTATGTGTCAAATGTGTCATCTTAGTACAGTAGACATCTTGTGAAGGCCTTCAGGGTCAGGGCATACAGACCAGGGTAACACACACCCGGGTGACCCGTGTAGGATAACTCCATTTGTTTACACTCGTCTATGATGAGCTTCTTGGTCATGTCCAATATATGAACTGTTAGACGCTATGTCATGCTCAGTGTACCAGAGGAGATGTTGGTGCAGGGTACGACACTGTCTCCATATAAAGAGAATGCCCCTCTTAGATTAGAATATCCCTCTAAGAGTTCTTAAAACCCAACTGGTTACCCCTTGGGTTGTGGCTTTTGAGTTCTGATGATCCTCCAAGACCAAGGACAAGCTAAGGGTGCACAAGCAGGATAGTCAAAAGAAGCAGTAGTCAGGAAGCTGGAGTTCAGGGTAATCAAGATATCAGAGCCGAGGTCAGAGAGCCAAAGAAACAGAATAGTCAAAGTCAAGCCTGGTCAAAACACAGGAACAAATAATAATGAGTATACTCTAGCATAGGTACAACCATTTGAGGCAATTATGGGGCAGGGAAAGAGAAAAGGTACCAAATTCAGAGGTCACTCTGTTCAGGACATATACCAGCGACCATCTTGTGTTTGTGGCTGTGCAAGAGGCCGCAGCCAGGCACTGTAGTGCGTGGTCACAGGAAAATGAGAGGAGTGGGAGGATCTATCGGACGGTATGGGACACAGGATGGTGATCTACCCTGATGGAGTGGCAGAGGGGCAGACCTTACAGTACAGGGGAAGTCATCCCCGGCAGCAGGTTATTGTGGTATACAGACTTTTCGTCGCTTTCACACCATATGTCGCCTGGCTCCATCTCAGAATCTGTGTGTTAGCTAGCACGTCTGCCAGTATTACCTCAAAGACCTCTGTTTTGCTGTAAAGGTTTCTGGGTGTTGTGGGGCTTGTTTGCTTTGCCCATTACCGCCACTTGAGTGTGTTTGTGTGTGATTTCTGCACCTTCTAGACGAGAGCTCCTTGTCACACGTTCAGCTTGGTTGACAGTTGTCACAAGGTTGGTAATTTTGATTGCATGGTACCTCCTAAGTTCAGTTACATGGTTACTTGTGCAAGTGATGGCAATGTATGTGTAATAGTTTTTGTGTATATGTGTGTCTCAGTGTATGTATATATTCCTCATGCATGTCACTGTGCATATGCTTTAGTGTATTGATGTCTGTATGCGTCCACATGTACATCACCATGCGGCAAGATGAGCCTTCTGCGTGACACAGGCATTCTATTGTTTACCACAAGACGGCATAATAAGAACTAAGCGTGGTTAGTGGGCTAACACAACAGAGCTAGCATATGTACATATAACTGATATGCATTTATCAGAAACACTGCAAATGTATGTAAAATCTAAAATTGTTCTGAAACAGAAAATATGATACTATGACGGGAGATCCTGTCTCAGTGACACAAAACTAAGACTTACAGAAAATAGCATCTGGTTGTCCTGAGGAATCACAATATGTATTTTCCTTAGGGGGGTGGTGGGTTCTTTAGTCACAAAGGATTTCACTTCTTCTCCAAGAATGGTGGCCGAGGTCATAGAGGGGAATTTCAAGGCTAGGCCAGGCCCAATAGGTGGCATAGCCAGTGAATCTGCCTTTCCCTTGCATTTCTCAAGGACACTGGAAATCCCCTTTCTTAAGTCCTTTTGAAAGAACAGCACAGTTTAGTATATAAAATATTAACCAACATCCTTGGAGGAACTATAGGCGGTTTCTGTATAAATAAAGTTGAAAATATGTTTCATGCACTCACTATACACTTTATTACTAGTTACATAAACAATATGTAAATAAGACTACATTTCATCATATAACCCCAGTTGTGGTTTTAAGCAGAATGACAGGAAAGGGAAAGACCAGGCCATTTCAGGGTATAATAAAGTACAGGTTGAGTATCCCTTATCTGAAAATCCCTTTTCCGAAATGTTTTTTCCAGGTAAAAGAAAATTCAGATAAGGTATAGTCATGACTGAAGGTGGTCAGGAAATGATGCACAACCTCTTTCGGGGTTCTCCCTCCTGTCCGCACAGTTGCTCAGGCTTCTCCTCACAGTCTCCCTGGACTCTGGGTTTGCAGGGAGAAGTCTGAACAACGGAGTGCACACAGGTAAGAAGACAGATCCATTATCCAAAAATATCCCTTATCCAGAATACTTCTGGTCACAAGCATTACAGATAATAATGCTCTAAATTCTAGTAGGAAGAGCAGGGAAATGTACATTTCTAATATTCTTCCTTGCACCACAAGATACAAAGAGTATGGGGGTGGATATCACCAAAGACCGAGTTCTTGTGGTTTCTGTCTGAATCAGCATTGATTCACATCTTAGAATACTTATTCACAAGGTAATATCTCACCTTAACAGAAGAGCCATCAGATCCATTCCATGGTGTGCAAGCAATAAAGATCACCATGTCACAGTTAATTCCATAGTTGTTTCCAGTGACATTCATCTGCAGAAGGCTTCCAGGGTTAAGGTATTTACAATTAGTACATAAATTGGAGAACAGGTTAGAAAAATGGGACCCCGCTTTTAATTCCAGATCTTTGGTTATATTCAAACAAGCAAGAGAAGGGTTGGTAGACAACAATGGTGCAATGAAGATATCAGCCTGAGGAAAAGACATAGTTTTTTCATGCAAATATACAACCGTTGGTTTGAGACTACAGTTCAGTTTTGTCCTCTTAGCACTAGAATATCCCTAACTTTACATGTTTTTTCTGCCTTTAAATAAAATTCCCAAATAATTTGTACTGCTTACCAATTTATTGCAAACCTTACACTGGCTTCTTAATGCATAGGGAATTTATTATATGACAATACTGTCATACAGCAACTCTGCCAAAGGACCATCTTCAGCACTTGTTCGAGATGGTTCATTGGTGGTAAACGCCCCAAAATTTCAGATTTAACGAAATTTTACTTTTAATGTAGAAATTCCACTTCACTTGATGTCACCAGTATGTATTGTCTGTTTCAAATTGCCTTCTAACTTTAATCATTTTTAATCATTTTTACATTTGGTAGTTCTTACCATTTAAAAATAACCATTATATAAAAAATGATATTTGGAAATATTTTGGGCACATCTGAATGGGCTAGTTTAGTTACCATTTTCCATGTCCCTTGTTGTTTTTCTTTGCTTTTTTTCTTGCATTTGAAATAAATTATATATATATATATATATATTATATATATCCAAACCTATATTTGTTTTAACCCTTTTAAATGGCAGAAGTCAGGGCACATTTTTCTACATGGAGACAGGGCCAGTTTTCATAGCTATAGTTAAATTTATACTAAAAATATATACACAGCTTACAATTGACACCAGGAAACCATTCTATTCACTCTAAGATAAAGTCAGCGCGATTAACACTAAACATATGCCTTTCTTCTATATGTCTCAAGCATGCAACAGACTTCATCTGAGTTTGAAGCAAGCTTGACTTGCGAAGACGGGGTAGCCCTGGCTCTTTAAAGCCAGCTGTCTCCTGATGACATACGTGCAGCCGACTGCTGTATATGCAGGGCCATATGCTACATATTTATGCTCAAATAGCTCACGGCCAGGCATATCCAGCAGGATGGCCAGTATGGGTTTATAAAACCATAAGTTTCTCTTACAAACAATGCATTATCCCTATTATACAATGCATTAAGTCTCATTGTTTTAAGCCATTTAGACAATTTAAACATCTTGACTAATATTTGTGTATTCATGTACAAAGATATTTTTTTTCATTTATGTATGTTGAATAACATGTTTAACTTATTCGCAATAATAAGTAATGCATTGTTTCACTTTTATAAGCAATTTAACAAAAACTGCTGAAATCAATAATCACTGTACCTTTTGCTCTTCAAGTTTTCCTTGTATTAGGATTAGTTGAACGGGAGATAGATGTTTGGTAGCACCTGCTATTGGTTGTTTATCAGTGTTCCTGTAGCTGGCGGCAGCTTCCCTTTGGTCTGATTGTTTGGAATTTGATGTATACGGATTTGTTTTATCAATATTCACTTTTTGATAGGTATCTTTTGCTTTACTTTTTGATGCACTCGCCATGATCTCGGTAACCTCAGGGATCTCCTCATCACAAATGACGGTGACTCTGCATTTATATTGCTTTGCTATGCGGTCTAATTCTTCATTTCCTTTATTTTTGAAATAATGCTTTGCTCCATGTTTTTTAATAGATAAATGCTTTTGGCACAGTTTCTCTAGCACCTGTTTTAGTACATCTTTTGACTTTGCCACATCTTCCTCGGATCCAATCAAAGTAATTGTCTGGTCTTGGTCCGAAGGAATTTCTACAGTAGCTGGGATTGGCCCAATTTGAAGGTTCTGAATGAAATAATCTAGATTTTCAGCTATTCCATTAATCCCCATATTAAATGTTTCCTTAGTTAAGGTATGTTGTCTCAGATAGTCTTCAATCCACTTAACATTTTCATCAACATCTTCTCTGAAACCCACCAAGGACAGCCATGTTTCATTTTGCAACGTGGTCACAATCTTTCTTTTGAGTTGCAAATCCTTCAAGAGATTCTTTAAAGTTTCTAAAATAATGCCCTGACCTTCTCTTATTTCAACCACAGACTCTTTAAGAACCTGACTCAGAACATGTTGCGCTCTGTCTAACATGGCACTAGAAGAAGCATACAAACACACACCTCTTGATGTATCAACAATTACCCTGCCTCCAGCTTCCCCGCCAAATATCTTTTTTGAAATGTCTTCCTTATGCCACAGGCTAAGAGCCATCGATGCATATGGTACATTTGTAACGCAGACCATTTTTACAGAATCCAGTTTATCCTTGATGATTGGACGTGCAGCTAGCACATGATCCATATCCCCCAAAAGCGTCACCTCTCGTTGGCCAGTACGGATTTCTAACGTTGGGAATAATGTGCACTTTAAATTTTCAATTTCATCTCTAATAGCCAGGTATTTAGAATCACTTTCCACAATGAGGGTAGAAGAGATGCGACTGCGCCTTCTGTTAAGCTGAACATTAGATGATATTGAGTCCTCAGCATCATCATCATCATCAGGGATGTACCCTCCACTGCCTGCTAGAGCTTTAAAAGAATATTACATTACATTATATATATTTTCGATATTCAACGTGCACAAATATTTTCTACATGATTTCTAGAAAACTTGGATCTGTGTCCAACTACGTGTAACTGCATGGGTTTTAAAGTATCTCGATTACCTTCATATCTGGGGTACTTTTTTCCCTGTAAAGTATAGAATGCATATTAAAATACTTACTAAGGTGGGTCTGCATGGTGCTTTAGTGTGTTCCTTTTAAAAGGAGTCAAGAGAATGCATGTACCAATGAATTACAGCACATGCACAACTGACTCTACATTAAAAATAAAAAGAATGGGGGGTAGCCTTTGTATCGTAAGGCTAGATTCCTTTGTGAGTGACAGGAGTTAAAAAGGTGAGTGTGGCTAATATATGATCATATATGTACAGTAAATGAATTAAACATTTAAACACTGTAGCTCTAGCTTCCTTGTCCATCCACTTTTCCCATCTCAACTGCATCCTAAGTAAATGTTTTATATATGTTTACTGCAATATCACAAGTTTTAATGCTGACATCAAATCCTCAGAAACTACACGTTAAAGTGTATGCTACTTACTGGGCATTTCATCTTCAATGGGTGTTGCCATCAGGTCCTGGAAAGCAAAAAAAGAGGTGGTTTTGGTAAATACAGAGTTAATAAAACTAAGGACCTTCATAAAATGACCCATCTAAAACCCAATCTTTTGGTGGAAATGAAGATTGCATGCTAATATCATACGCACAAATAGGCAATTTAACTCCCAGTGCACAAATCAACAAAGTTATTGCTAACTACAAAAAAAAATGAATACAGTTAGCTGTGTATATCATAATCACAGCCAAGTGTGAGGCGATACTAGATCTTAAAGAGCTACTTTCTGTTTGTGACATTTATATTATCATTTAGGTAACTAGCTAGGTAGGTTTTTGTTACTTAAATGCAGAAGAGCAGGACACTTACATTAGGTTTTGCATAGGCTTGTTTTATCTGCAACTATTAATGCCAGTTAAGGTTCAGAAAGATCACCGAATCGTGCCCCCGAAATCTAAAATCACCATTAATGAGGCACCTGTGTCGCAGGAGGGGCTGCTCAACTCAAAGTTTGGTCAGAACTTGCAAATATGCACAGCACAAAAAAATATACAAAGATAGAAGAGCGCACAAGTTAAAAGCATGGGGCACTTTGACATATATTGTGACGGAATCCACAATGTTTATGCTCTATACAATGTTTTTTGCACGGTATTCCCTGGGTAGGTGCTGAATTCAATCTAAGAATCTGATTTTTTTGTGCCTTTTATTCTTTTTAGGTTGTGCTCTGCTCTAGTTAAGTATAGTATAGCATCATATAAAAACCATGGAAGGAACTTACCTTTTCAGCGACACCTTCCAAGTACACTACCAAGGAAACCAATTCTCCATCCGACTGTATACTATGCTCTTTGTGACTCAGCACTCTCTCCATCACTACAAAAGGCAACAAATACACATCCGGTAAGCATAGGCAGCATGACATATAAAAAAACCCCTTATCTTGGATTAGTTAAATCTATAATGTTTTAACACAGAACAAAACTATGGACACTGCAGGCACCTCTTTTGTCATTTGTTCATCTGGACAAAGTGTTGGAGTGCTTTTTTTTTAATCTCAATCAAAGCAATGTTTCTAGCTTTTTTCATTACACAAGGCATATATAATATACATAATATATTTAAGTGTAAATCAATGTTTATTAGAGTTTTTCAAATATGTGGGATACAGAAAAGAAAAGTGAGGGGAACAAAAAAAACAAAACACGTGACATCCAAGTTAGTACATATCACCCCAACAATCGTCCTTCCAACGGTCGTCTGCATGGCGACAGAATACCAATGGGAGACCCTCGACAGACACATGGTATGGACAAAACACCAAAGAGAGGGAGCGGGGTGCTTCAAAGGCTACCGACTTCAGTTTCGTAGCAAAGGGCGTGAGAAAGCAGCAGAAGAGCGGCGCCGAGCGTAACACGCGACTTCAAAGGCTGCCGACTTCAGTTTCGTAGCAAAGGTAGTGAGAAGAGCGGCGCCGAGCGTAACACGCGACTAGAGGAGCGCAACTACTGTCGTAGAGGCGTCAGTACCGGAGCAGACTGGCAAGGGCAGTCCCGTCATGGGCACTCGGCCCACATAGCAGCAGAGAACGGGGTGGGGGGGTCGAAAGGACAAAGTCCAGAATGATGGGTGATCGAAGGCAGGCCACAGGGGAGGGGAATGGCACGTGGAAAGGAAAAAGAGGGAGAGACACAAGGGAAGGACACAAAAAAAGGGGGGGGTAGGGGGTGTGGACCAGGCCGCAACAGGGCGTTCGGGCAGTGGTTTGTAGTGCAGTAGCCAAAAGCTAATCCGCAGACGCCTGGGACAGAAGTGAACGGGCATGGGGGCCAGAGGCATAGGCCAGCCAGTGGTACCAGGTTTGTTGATATCTCTCAACCGCATTTGAAGCCGACAGGGCTAATTCCTCCAGTGTGCGTTTGTTGCCCACCCAGAGGAACCATTCCCTAAAGGGGGGGGGGATCACCCCATTGCAGAGGTATGAGGGCCTTAGCAGCCGTGACCAGGTGCCTAACAACCCTCCTTTTGTACCAGGAGAAGGAGAAAGTCATGTGCTGAAGGAGGTAGAACTCCGGGGTGAAGGGAAGGACCTTATCAGTGAGGGACTGTGCGCAGGCATGAACAGCGGACCAGAAGGGAGCAATACGGGGGTAGTGCCAACAGAGATGGAGGAGAGAGCCCGGGGACACCCCACACCTCCAGCACTCGTCCGTCGACCCAGGCTGGTAGCGCGACAACACCGAAGGGGGCCGGTACCAATGAGCTAGCAGTTTATAAGACATCTCCTGGTCTTTAGCGCTGAGGGAGCAGCGATGCGTTAAGATACATATCTTGCGCCACTGTTCCTCAGTAAGGATAACCTGCAGCGCCGTCTCCCACTTCTCCATGAACGCAGGGGGTGTAGGGGCCAGGGCGGACAGGAGAAGGCTGTACAGCTTGGAGATACCATGAGACAGAGGGGCATACATCACACATAGGGACTCAAAAGGGGAGAGGTCACGCAACACGTTATGTTTCTGCGCTAAATAGCAGTAAATGTTTCACAGTTGCAGGTAGCGAAGCCTATCCATCAGAGAGGGCGTCCCCAGTCCGACCAGGTGCTCCAAGGGCTTGAGCCCCGTAGGGGTTACAAAGGAGCGGAATCTCGGGGCTTCCCCCGGAGTCACAGGGGGAAAAATATCGGCTCCCAACCCAGGCGGAAAGTGGGGAAGGGACAGAGAAAAGCCGCGTGGTGCGGAGCAGGGAGTGCCAAACCCGTAGCCTAGCCCGCAGAAAGGTAAGACGGCGTGCCCGTAGCCTTGCCTGCAGAAAGGCAAGACGACGTGCCGCAGCCACAACTAGCCAAGGGAAGGAAGAGAACGGGAGGCCCAGCGGCGCGCTCTCGACTCCCACCCACTGCTTGTGGGCCAAAGAGCGGGTCCACTCCACGATGCGCAACAGATGACAGGCACGGTAATATGTTCGCAGGCAGGGCGAGGCCACCCCTAGATTTGGGGAGGATCAGCGTGACCAAGGGCCCCACAGGAAGCGGAGGAAGGCGGAACGGACAGATGAAAAGAAAGAGGGTGGGATGAAGATCGGCAAGGTTTGGTACAGGTATAGAAGGCGAGGCATGTCATCTTGATGGTATTAACCTTACCCAACCAGGAGACCGTAAGTCTCGACCACTTGAGTAGGTCAGATTGAATCGATGTCGGGGGGGTAAAGGCTAAAGAGGCGGGAGAAGTCAACCGTCAGCCAGACACCCAGGTATTTCAGTTTGAAAGGGCACGATGTAAAAGAGAAGGAAGCAGCCAGTGGGTCCCTGTCCGCTGGGGGTAAGTTGACATTGAGAATCTCCGACTTAGGCATGTTTATTTTAAAATTAGAAAGTTTCCCGTAGTCGGAAATCTCCTGCAGGACGACCGGCAAGGACAAACAAGGCCGGGTACATAATATATTTAAATAGTGAGACTAAGTATGGGAGTAGAATACATGGTTTTAAAGGGACACTCTAGCCATCACAATGAAAATGATAGCTGAGAGGTTCTTTAAATGTACATGGTCTCCCTTTTGCAAATGAATGGGGGATTCTGCAGAAACCATCATTAGTGTCTCTCTTGTTCAATGGCATTAGAGTAGCCTTTTATATTATTCCAGTCTTGTTATTTAACCTTCAGTCCCAGGGGTTTCGGTGCCTAATTTTTACGGTATGTCAGGTCAGCGATTATTCCCTTTCCTGCGGGAAACTATACCCATGTAAACTATATATATTGTTTTTTCAATGAGAGAGAGGGCTTTCTTTTGATAAAATAGTTAGACAATTAGCTGAAAATTTAGGATTTGAAATTTAGTAAGCACTAGTGAAAATTAGAGAAAAAAAAATAAAAAATATATATATATATTTTCCCCTCTGAATCCTCATAAAATTAGGTAAAGTGACAGAAAATCCTCCTCCAAGTGTCCTGATTTCAGAAATACCTAATTTATATAGAATTTCCATACTTTCCCAGCACTTGTAGGGAACATACTATAAGGTGTACATTAGGTATGATTGCAACTCTAATTTTAAACAAATAAACAATACCCACAAAAGTATATATTTCTGTAAAGCAGACAACCCAGACTATCCCATCAGGGGTAATTGGGCACTCTTCACGCAGCTATTTGACCACCAATCACTGTCAAAGATGGCCGCAGAAATTATTTCCTGCGCTTTTTTCCCCACCAACACTTCTGTGTCGCTTAGATTTTTTGCACAGGGTATGCATTATGGCAGAGAAACCCAGCCAAAAATGTTTAGCTGCATCTCCTGATTACAGAAATACCCCACATCCTTAGTTTTTTTTCTTTCTAGAAGGCCATATACATCCCTTACATATAGTACCCTATAGGGTAGTATTTTTTATACTTATGGCTTAACGGGTTTGGGGGTTGTGAACGGGGGCAGGAGGGTTATACCTTTTAGATGTGGTGTTAGGGCAATGGCATGTAAGGGTTTTTTCATTTTTTTTTTATTACACTTATCAGTGCAGTATGGTTAGATGTCCTCTTAGGGACCTCTTGAACATGTTATTAATGCCAGTGATGTCACAATGACATCACTTAGCTCATTTTGTTTTTTTATTTTATTTTATTTATTGTATTATTTTCTTTTGATTCGTTTTTCAGGATGTGAAAAGAGTAAGAAACATGGTTTCTCAATCTCCTCCCTGTGATCCCCCTGCACCGATCACACTGTGATCTCCATGTAAGTCCCCATAGACTTGCATAGAGATCACATTGTCTGATCAGTGCCTCATTGGAGCGTTCGGATATCC
Organism: Spea bombifrons; assembly: GCF_027358695.1. Taxonomy (NCBI): domain Eukaryota; kingdom Metazoa; phylum Chordata; class Amphibia; order Anura; family Pelobatidae; genus Spea; species Spea bombifrons. The sequence goes on along the minus strand of NC_071087.1, from coordinate 81,611,649 downwards.
CAACAGGGGATATCCTGTCCTCCGATGACCTTGCGGGTGATGTCAGCAGATCGGGCATTCCCTTCCAGATCGAGCATTTAAAACTAACAGTTTTCTGGCGCTTGGTGGGAGTCCAGGCTGTCGATCTCCCGTGTAGCAGCAGGGATGTGTCCCTGCCGCTGCAAGAAGGTCAGGATGTACCGGTACGTCCATAAGGGGACTGAAGGGGTTAAATGAATATGTCCTGGCAGCATCAAAAGAGAAAATATGTGATCTCAAAAGAAAACTAACAAGTGCATTTCCAAAAACAGGCACAAGATGGCATAAGTTTTCCAATGGTTTATTTTATTATTATTTTATTGTTTTCTATGGCGCCGTCAATTTCCATAGCGCTGTAAAATGGGTAGGCAGGACATAACAAGTAGCGTGTAATATAACAAATTGAGTAACAGAGACAACAGGGCCTTGCTCAAACGAGCTTACAATCTAGAGGGATTTAGGGAGTATTACACAATAGGTAAAGGGTAAAAGTGCCAGTTTAAGGGATGGACCAAGCACACTAGTACAAGTATTGCAGGAGAGGGACTAGGAAAAGTGAGCTAAAAGAATATGGGAGGGCGTTAATGTGCTATGTTATAAGCGTCCTTAAAGAAGTGGGTCTTGAGGGATTTTTTTTTATAGGAATAAAGGCAGGGAGAAAGACAGATAGGCTGGGGGAGAGCATTCCAGAGGATAGGGGCAGCACTTGAGAAATCTTGTAAGCATGCATGAGAGCTAGAAATCAGAGGAGAGAATAGAAGGAGATCATTGGATGAGCGGAGAGACCAGTTAGGAGTGTATTTAGAGATGAGTTCCCAATGTTTTTTTACTTTTTTTCTGTTTTTGTTTAAGTTATTTGACAATAAGTACAAGTAGTATTTTGTTATTTCAAAACCATTTTTTTATGTTTCAGTAAACTTAATGCAGCAATGATCTCCTAACGCTCCCCACAGAGCTTTATAGATCAGGTGATATAATTTCAAATAAATATCCAATAATTATCACCTTGATGCTTATTAGTACATGAATAATGAAGAAATGTAATAATATTAACAAATAAAAAAAATAAAAAGGTAGAAAGGCAATGTAACTGGGCAGCAGTAAATACAAGCAGGATTTAACCCTTTAAGGACCAGGCTGCTTTTTTTTTTTTATATATACCCTTTGTGACCAAGGCTGTTTTAACACTTTTGAGGTGCTTGTGTTTAGCTGTAATTTTTAGCTTGTGTCCTGCACCCACACAGGGCACCAAACAGCACGTTTCTCTAGGGTATTAAAGCCACAGTCTCAGTGAGGTAACCAACCACAATTTATTTGTAATCCACATACTCAGATTTTAACAGGATTATACGGAACACAATTTCCCTATAAACAAAAGCCTAGCTCGTCTGAGCACTTACTAACATAGAAGTCCCTCACTACTCAGGGTCTAAACTAAACAGAACTTAATCTCACCAACCTTTTTGATGGTCTCTTTTGTGCAAACAAAACTCACTCTCTTCTCTGTCCAACAGGTAAAGCTTTATCGCAGTCAGTGCCGCTAATTACTTGCAGCTGACCAGTGCATTAGAGTCAGCCTAAACTCCTGGCCTGGATCCTGTGTCAGTCCATGTGTATGTAAACTGCGGGGTGGAGCACCAGCCCGCCCTACTCTCAGTATGCTCTACCCCAGGGGCCCATATAGAAACATATTATAATCTGGTGCAACGCACACTCCCCCTGGGGCTATATAATCATACAAAACCCTGTAAAATCGAGGGGGAATGTAGACGCCATCCACAACAACACCCTGCACCTTGTTACAGTACCCATACAAGTTATATATTGGGGTTTTTACAGAACAAGGGCTTTCTTCAGATACTATTTTTTTGATCATATCATCTAATGTCCTAAATTAAAAAAAACCCACTTTTATTTGAAGATTCTTTTACTCCTGAGTTTAAAAATACCCAATGTTTTTTTTTTTACTTTTTTCTGCAAGTTATTTGACAATAAGAACAAGTAGTATTTTGTTATTTCAAAACCATTTTTTCCAAATCTGGTCATTCTGCCCCATGTGCTATTTCAGGTATCTTTGAAGCCAGCCAATACAATGAATTTATCACTCCTAGTGTATGTCACTGTCAAACAACACCCCAATATGTGTTCAGCAACATCTCTTAAGTACAGTGATACCACCCATGTAGGTCAGTCTGTGCCAATGCCTTATCTTTGAGCCTGCCCACTCCAATTTACCCATTACCCAAAAAACCAAACCAAACCATTCAATACCCCTGGGTATTTAAAATGTAAGGATTTTAACTCTTTCCATGTCAGGATTTTTGGCAAGATGCAGCGCTAATTTTACCACTTTCTCATAGTAAACTATTTTTTTACATTTTGCTGGAACTGGATGGTTCTACTGCACAGCATAAATATTTTTAAATGTTACCACATTTTTATTTTTTTAGCTATTTTTATTTTTTTTATAAATTTTTTTAATATTTTACTAATCACATTGTGATTAGAAAGCTGGGCTACATTGACTTGCATGGTTGAATGCAGTACCTGTATTTAACCTGCAAGAGGAGCCAGAGTTCTCAGGATGCCGCCATCTTGCAAAGAGTAGCAAAAGATCGTAGATCACTTTCTAAGCTTACTTAATGCCATAACATGCCAAGCACGTAATTGGTCGTTAACGGGTTAAGAGAATATTATTAGCAAAAGGTGTTTGTTTATGCCATTTTGTGATTTACTAATCAAAAGTCATCTAGAGAATTATGTGCTGTGCTGGAGAACCACTTTAAAAAGCTTCTGCTGATCACTTCCCTGCTGTGCTGATGAACCCCCATGTTCAGAAGGTTTCGATATTTTGGAGAAGTCCAGAGTACAACTACCAATTTCGTTTAATGGACATAAGAAAAAAGATAAAATTAAAGACTAATGACTCACACAGTATACCCAACCATAACATTATGACCACTGGCAGGTGAAGGACACTAGCGGGAGTAAAAGTGAGATCGGTAACTTCCACATGTTTTATAATCCGAATAATAACCTCCCAGAAGGGCCTCACCAAGGGACACTCCCACCACAGATGGTGGTAAGTCCCCTCAGGGGAACCACACCTCCAACAATCAGGTGGAACCTGCGGCAAAAAGCGGTGGAGCACCGCTGGGACCCTGTACCAACGTGTCAGCAATTTGTAGGCGGACTCCTGTACCCTACTGGAGGTAGAGCAGCAATGGGTCAAAGCAATAGCCTTATCCCATTCAGCCGCCTCCATCGTCAAGCCCAGGTCGCCCTCCCAGAGACTTAAATAATATGGCTTAGTGGAGGTTTGAGCATCTATAAAGATTTTATACAGCCGGGACAGGAGATGAGAGGAGCTGGCGGAATCGTCACAGGTGAGTTCAAACGGCGTCAGAGGCCTGTCCATCGAGCAAAGCGGGGCGACAGAAGAAACAAAATGCTTAAGCTGGTGGTAGAGGAACTGAAGTCGAAAGGTCGGACGCACTTCTCGTAGGAGGTCCGTAAGAGGGAGAAAGTGCCCCCCCCCCGGAATAGCCTAGAAACCCGAAGGACTCTGTCGCCCGGTAAAAGAAACAGGCGAGTAACCGCACCAGTCATGTCAGCTGGGAAGGCCGGGTTAAAGGACAGCGGTAGGAGAGGACTAGGAAAGGTAGTGAGATTGTATTTACGCTGCGCTCGTTTCAGAACCGTGAGGGTGGGTCCTATGGTGGGATGCGGACGCACAAGAGGGACCCAAAACTTATCCGCCACCCAAGGCACGACCGAGATGGGAATATCAAAGAAAGAGGCCTCCAGCTGTACCCAGAGCGCAGGGGAACAAAAGGTTGAGCTCATAAAAGATAAAAAAAAATATGTAAACAAAGCCCCTAAGTGAGGTATATTTTAAAAGAAAGAAACAAAATGAGACAAGGGCTACACATACACATTACTTTTAATTTGTCGGGTGAGCTGGAAGTGGAAAAAAAAACAATTTTTAGCTTTTAGTTTTACTTTCTTTTACTTTGAGGGGAATCCCAGATATCACGTTCACCGCCCAAGCAGGAAGTGTAAAGTATTTCTGCAGTTCAGTTAAGTACAATGTTTATTAGGTCTGTGCTGCTGGAGAAGAGGGTAAAGGTTATACAATTTGTTCATGGTAAACAACAGTTACAACAAAGAATACTTGCAGCACAGGCAATGAGATTTTATATTTAAGTAGGAACATACTGCACCACCTAAGAAAACTGACAACAATAAAATCAGAAATCATTTTGTCAGGGACACAGTTGCCAGTTGGATTTTAATTTTGGCAACTGCTTACATAAAACACCAGAGATTGTGTTATACCAAAGAAAGCATACTTAATGATCACATTGATGACCTAATTTTTATAGCATTTATTATAACCTGCTCATTTAGAGTGAGACTACTTCTTTTAAATCGCATTATACATCACACAAGTTTTAAATTAAGTTTTAAACTTTACATGTTGCTCAACCAGAGCCCCATCCTGTATTGTGACTTGCTGGTCCCTCAGCAACAAGTATAGGCAGTGTTGGTTGCATATGCTACTTCCCTTAAAGGAGCCAGATATTTCCTTTTGACACTTTTTTCAAAACCCTCAACTGTTGCATTAGATTTGCCTTCCTTAATAACAGTTAACAGTTTACTGGGAATCATTTTTGGACTATACTTTGGTACCTTACTCTGACTGCTTATACCACATTCCGAGCTGGCCTGATTCTGCTACTGAGAACAGCCGGAAGCTGTTACGGGCGATCGGACAGCAGAAAGCCGGCTTCTGCTGTCAGTGGGGAGTCCAGGCTGTCAAACGACAGCCTGGTCTCCCGTGCAGCGGCAGGGATGTGTCCCTGACGCTGCACGAAGGGCTGGACGTACCGGGACGTCCATAGGGGTTTCTTTGTGGGCGTTTTTTGGACGTCCCGGTATGTCTATAGGGGATTGAAGGGGTTAAAAGGAACTAGAGATGCTCAGTCAAAATGTAGGTTTTATTAGTTATGAGGTTATGCTACAAAATGAAACTATAAACATACTCTTACCTTTTTGTTCTTGGAAGCTCACTTTGAACAGTTTAGAAGAAAGCATAGACACTTTATTTTCTCCTCCTCTGGATTTTCTTTGCAGGGAAAAGTACCGCTGTAGATGTGAAGTTTGATTATCGCTCAGCTCCTTAGAGCATCTAACATTTAGAGAATAAGGATATTCCTCCATGTTGTGTCTGCTACACAGACAATTCCCGGAAATAATATGAAAATGAAACTAAATGGATTTGGAGCATTCTTCATTGTGAGATGGAAACTGAAAGTGAGTGAAATGAAATACCAGGAATTAGCATTGTTTAACTCTTTGAGTGCCAGATTCCAAAAATAAATCGATAATAGTAGTCAGACTAGTAGTCAGATAATATTATCGATTTATTTGTGATCAGCAAATTTGTCTCCTGAGGTAGCAGGACAGCACCTGGGGAAACACATAGAGAGGCTGATCATTTTATCTTCATCCATTCATATCATCACTTACCAGTGGATTCCTCGTGGATTGCCTTTGCTTTTATGCTGTTGCAGCTCACTTTGTGGGCCACCACGTCTTGTAAGTTGCTCCAATAAATAGGGGACACACTTTTTTTAATTGCTATACCATGGCTGCATTTTAGATTGTCCTGGATACCATCCTTTTACCCTGCGCTTCCCTACTTGTATCCATTACTCTGTATCCCATCACACCCTACAGTTAGTGCTTAGTTGTCTGATGCAAGTGGTATAATAACCATGGTCGCAACTACAACAGCTTTTCTACGCACGCACTGGCCCGCAAGCTTACCTCACAGAAGCCCGCTCATTTATCTAACTATGGTATCAAAAGAAAGCCCCCTCTCTCCTTGAAAAAACAATATATAGTTTACATGGGTACACTATTCTTATTGTTCTTACTGTGAAGAACCCTTTCCTATGCTGATGCTGAAATCTCTTTAAGTGTGTGTCTGTGTGTAAGTGTGTCTGGCTGTGTGCCTAAGTGTGTCTGTGTTTTAATTTATTCATTTAAAAATGGAGATTTTATTTATTTTTATATAGATATATTTGTATAGACACTAGTGATGGGAAGTTCGGATCATTAAAGTGAATCGGATCATTTCGACTCGTTCACTGAAATGATCCGATTCATGATCCGAATCTTCGGATCACTCAGTGTGACTCACAGGAGTTACTGTTTTCCAGTAACTCCGTGCAGGCACACTAACGATTGGGCCCGCCCCTTTCATTACTCAATGAATCCTCCCCCCTTCCTACTCCAGTGATGTCAATGAAGGCAGAGAGTCGTTCAAAGATTCGGATCTTACAGGGATCCGAATCTTACAGTGATCCGGATCTTTGAACGACTCTCTGCCTTCATTGGGATTCGAATCAGTCAGATAATATTACCATACTGTTATAAATAATACATTAATAATCACTGCCCCCAGGATTTACATTCCCCTTTACCTGCAACTGCACCTTAAGCTAACTGTATTAAATTAATTAAATTAACCCTCACCATTAAATTAACCCTAAACACCCCATCAACCATGACTGCCCCAAAAATTAACCCTTAACACCCCATTAAGCATAACTGCCCCCAAATTAACCCTAAACACCCCATTAAGCATAACTGTCCCCAAATTAACCCTAAACACCCCATTAAGCATAACTGCCCCCAAATTAACCCTAAACACCTCATTAAGCATAACTGCCCCTAAATTAACACGAAAGACCCCATTAAGCATAACTGCCCCTAAATTAACCCTAAACATCCCGTTAAGCATAACTTCCCCCAAATTAACCCTAAACACCCCATTAACCACAACTGCCCCTAAATTAACCCTAAACACCCCATTAACCATAACTGCCCCTAAATTAACACTAAAGACCCCATCAACCATACCAATTTATTAGGTAATTTATCTGGAGTACACGCAATTAATTTAGGGGCAGTTATGGATAACGGAGTATTTAGGGTTAATTTCAGGGGCCGTTATGGTTAATGGGGTCTTTAGGGTTAATTTCAGGGGCTGTTATGGTTAATGGGATCTTTACGGTTAATTTCAGGGGCAGTTATGGTTGATGGGGTATAAGGGTTAATTTTATGCTGATGACTGAGGGTTAATTTAATTAATTTAATAGAGTTAACTGTAGGTGCAGTTATAGGTAAAGGGGGGCAAACTCAGGGGAATCTAAATCCTGGGGGCAGTGTGAACATTATTAATGTATTTATTTATAAAAGTATGGTATCAGTAATATTCTCTGAATGATTCGAATCTCTGTAAGATTCGGATCCTTGTAAGATCCGGATCCCAGTAAGATTCGAATCATTTGAATCTTCGGATCATTCGACTCTTCGGATCATTCGAATCTTTGAACGACTCTCTGACTCTATGAGTCATCGTTCCTCTGTGAATTAATGAGCTGTAACCTGACCCCAGAGTCTGTGTCTGAGTGCTCTGCAGATGACTCACAGCTCTAGGATCAGGTTACAGCTGCATGATTCACAGACTGAACCGCTACAAATGAATCGTTCAGTCTACTGAACTGATTCATCCGGATCACTAAAAAGAATCGGATCAAATGAACGATTCGTTCATGATCCGGACATCACTAATAGACACATACTTTATATATAAACACTTATATATAGACACACAAGTTTAGCTCCCCATTGTCACCTCTGTCCCCATTCAGCCCCCCTATGTCATTGCTGTCCCCAATTAGCTCCCCAGTGTCAGCTCTGTCCCCAATCAGCCCTTCCAGTGAATTAATATTTGAGAGTGTATGGGCCCCAGGCCTTAGGCTGCCAGCCCTCCCCTGTGACCCTGTATGTATTTGTACAATGTGATCAGATCCCCTCTTAGACATCTTTTTTTAAGTACAAACAAGTTCCGTTTTCCTAGTCTTTCTTCATAACAAACATTCTCCATTCATGTAATTAACTGTTTACTTTCTCCAGCTCTGTAACATCATTCTTTCAAAACTAGTGCCCAAAATTGAACTGCATATTCAAGGTGAGGCCTCACCATTGCTTTATAAGAGGTAAAATTATATTTTCATCTTGTGATTTAATTCTCCTCTTTATGCATGCCATTACCTTACTGGCTTTTGCAACTGCTGACTGGCACTGCACTGTATTGCTAAGTCTATGGTTTACAATGATACCTAAGTCCTTCTCATTGTCTGCTTTGCCCAATGCAATGCCCATTAGAGTGTAAGTTGCATGCTTATTTTTGGTACACTTGCCTGTATTGAATCTCATCTGCCACTTATTTGCCCGGTCCCCTAGTTTATCCAAATTATTCTGAAGAGAAGCTACATCCATGTCAGACTTTATAACCTTACCTAATTTTGTGTCATCAGCAAACACAGACAAGTGACTTGCAATATCTATTGCAAGGTCATTAATAAACAAGTTAAAAAGAACTGGACCCAAGACAGAACCCTGATGCACCCCACTTACCACAGTTGTCCAGTTTGAGAATTTACCATTAACAACAACTCATTGCACCCTGTCACTAAGCCAGTTTCTAATCCAAACACAAGCATTTCGTCCAAGACTGATTTGTCCTAGTTTGTAGGTTTTTTTGGAGCTGTTGTTGCCATTGGTAAAATACAGACAATGCACTGCAGGTAGTTTTTTATGTGGCTGGAGGGAAGGGGAGCAGGCTTACTCAGGAGGACAAAACCTCCATGCAAACCTTCTCCCCCCGATTGGAAGAGAAACGGGTGCACATTAAGCCAGGACAACAACCTATCTACCCACCATTTTCAGACTCCAGTGAGGTATCAACCATAGAGGTATGGGATACATGGGTCCTCCTCACTTTTGGTGCTTGTAAGGACCAGTGGTGTCAGCAGGGGGGGCAAAGGTGACCATCAATTGAAACTCTCCAGTTGGCCGTCCCATCACCAAGACCAGGGCCATACCAAGGCAGATGCATGGGATCCGAGGAGAGAGAGAGGCACCGAGCAGTCGATCATGAAAAAGTTTTCAGCAACTGCTTGGCACCCCTCTGTCTCCTCCGTTTCTTGCTGCCACTCGCCTCAGCGCTGCCCTGAGTGCGGTGGTAGCAGCGCAAGGCCTCGGCTGTGGTGAAGAGTGATGTCTTATCTAGACGCTCAGCAGTGAAACAGGGCCCCCACGGCCAAGCAGCGAGACAAAGGCCCCGGGCTCCTACCACAGATCTTCAGCAAGGTAAATGAACTACAAAGGGGGAGGAGGTAGATAGTGAGAGCGGGGAGATAGTGAGAAAGGGGGATAGATAGTGAGAAAGAGGGGGTAGTAAGAATATTGAAATAAAGAGTGAGAGAATCAATGAATTAATGTGTGGATGAATTGCTTGAATGATTTGTGAGAATGCATTAATTAATATGTGTAAATGACTTGTGTGAATGAGTGAGAGAAATAATGAGTGTGTGAATAAATTGTGTGAAAGAGAGTGAATGCGTGAGTAATTGTATAAGTGTTTCTGTGTATCATTAATGTATAAGTGATTTGGGGAAAGGCAAAGATGGCACAAGCCGAGTGTTTATGGGACAAAGGTGGCACTGGGCGGGCTTTGGGGACAAAGTACTATGTGTGTAATCTGGGTGCTGGTCAGGTTCTGTACTGGCAATGTGGATGCCAGGGCTGGCCTTTGGAGTATGCAACCTGTGATCAGGGGCGGGCTGGGCAGGGGGGCAAATGCCCCCCAGGCTGCCCTGAATCATTCAAGGCAGCTGCAAAGTTTAAAACTAAGCGGCTGCCACCGGGACTGGGGTGCCGCTCACTGAGGGGTGCCGACACGCCTCGAAAAACGATGCGTGCGGCAACTATGGCTGTGCGTCAGGACTTGATGTCAAATCCCGGCGCACAACACTGAAGCCACGCCCACCGTCTTCCGCGCTCTCTGCACCGGAAGGACGGGACATAGAAGAGGAAGAACGAAGAGGAGGAGGAAAAGTGACAGTGACAGAGGAAAGGTAGGAAAATATTAGTAAGTGTGTGAGAGTGATGGGTGTTATGCTGTAGTTTATGATGAATGTTTGTGAATGAGGGTTTCAGATTGCATGGAAGTGTGGGGGGATAGCATGGCATGGGGAGGCTGTCTAGGCATGATAGGAGTGTGATTGCTGTTATCAGTTATTTTTTTTGTCCAACTGTGGTGTGTTAACAACACTTTTATTAAAAGTAAATTACATACCAAACAATGTGATCAGATCCCCTCTTAGACATCTCTTTTGAAGTGCAAAGAAGTTCAGTTTTCCTAGTCTTTCTTCATAACTAACATTCTCCATTCATCTAATTAACTGTGCACTTTCTCCAGCTCTGTAACAAATACTCTAGGTACGCCCCTGCGTCGTGCGGCAGTCAGGCCCAATGGCCATGCCTCAGCTCTTCATCCCACGTCTTAAAAGGGGTGGGATGAACAGCTGAGGCACGGCTATTGGGCGGCGCGGTGCGTGCACGCCGGCCGCTTTCAATGTCGCTCGCAGCTGCTTTGGTGGCGCAATGGGCCACTTGACTAGACTTGCCCCCCAGGCCTTAGGCTGCCAGCCCTCCCCTGCCTGTGATTTATGCCTGTATGTTTTTATGTGATTTGCAGTTGACCCAAAGCTAAGTTTGTGTGTTATTCTGTTGATCTATATCTGCTATGCTATTTTTCCATACATTTTTATTACAGTATATACATGCAAATACAGGATTTGTACCTTCAATGCTGAGTTCACATGTGATTTTCATTTGATCTATACATGCAAAGCTGGGTTTGTGTGTAATTCTGTCGATCTACATTATATATAGTGTGTGAGTTTTATAATTCCCACACACACACTTTGGTCCCTGTCCCCCATGTACCCTCCCAAATATGAAAGCTGGAGATGCCACTGGTAAGGACTTGTATATACATCCTACAAAATATGGTCCATGAGGACCATGCAGATATATACCCTATTGGCCCGATTACATGCCTTCCAACATTTCAAAACGTGAAAGAGGGACTCTCATGGAAGGCAACAATACAAGCAATTGCACTTTACAATGTTGCGCTTGCATCGCCACTTAAAGCATTTTTGTCAGCACAGTCATGCATATTAAAAATAACCAGCACATTGAATTTAAACACCTGGCTGGCTGAGAACCATGAGAATTATAGTTCACAGCTAACATCTGCATCTTTATCTATTGTTAACTGCACTTCCCATGATGCTCAGCCAGCATCATGGAAGTAGTATGTCTGGCTGAGCTTCATGGGAATTAAATTCAATGTGTTGATTATTTTTAATATGCATGACTGTGCTGACAAAAATGAAGGGTGTTTTAAGTGGCGATGTAAGCGCGACATTGTAAAGTGCAATTGCTTGTATTGGTGAGTTCCGCGAGATTTTTTTAAAAAAAGTGTCCCTCTTTCACATTTTTATATGTTGGGAGGTATGTAAATGTAAAAAACAAAAAAACACACACACAGTTTTTAGTGATGACTTCGGAACATTTGCTAATGATGTTGATTGTTACACAGGGGAGAGGATGAGGACTGCTCCCACCGGCCTCCTTTTGATTTACACTCTCCCTAATCTTGAAAGGAAGGGTTGTCTTTCTAAAATATGGTTCTGATATTTGTTCCCTTTTATTTGTCTTCTCCCTATCTCTACTTTCCAAATGTCCATTCCTTTCCCCTTCTTTATTCATAACTACTAAATGGTTTTCCAAATTTTTGTTTGTATATAACATGTGCTGTCAAAAGCATAATAGATACCAAAAGTGTTAAAATACATGTATTCCTGTTCATTAAATAAAATACTGTTTTACTATAACACTTATGGGTATTTTTTCTTTAAAATAGCCCCAACTATATGGGTGTGACCTATAATCGGTTGCATCCTATAATTGGGTCAATACTGTATATATGTCCTGTGTTAAAATGTAGCAGGCACTCCTGCCTGAGACCAGCCCCAACCCTCCCCTGCTGCCCGATCACTCATGAGAGAAACATGTAAGTGTTTGTGGGGCAAAGCTAGCACAGACAGGCTCTCTGCAATGTAAAGCATGTTTTGGAATACAGTAAACACACACAAAAAAATCCCCACTTCACTTGAGCACATAGATTACACATATGTGTGGCATGTCGGTAGTACATAGTCACAAAAGCTCCCCAAATCATGAGTGTGCAAAGTGGTTTCAACTTACTTTGCATCTCATGATTTTTCAGGGTTAACTACAAATAAACTAAACAATATATCATCTTTAGGGGCCCAAGGCTGTTACTAATCTAATCAGATTAGTGTGCCTTCTTTTTCCTCTTTTTCTTGCAAATATGATTTTCATTTGATCTATACATGCAAAGCTGGGTTTGTGTGTAATTCTGTCGATCTACATTATATATAGTGTGTGAGTTTTATAATTCCCACACACACACTTTGGTCCCTGTCCCCCATGTACCCTCCCAAATATGAAAGCTGGAGATGCCACTGGTAAGGACTTGTATATACATCCTACAAAATATGGTCCATGAGGACCATGCAGATATATACCCTATTGGCCCGATTACATGCCTTCCAACATTTCAAAACGTGAAAGAGGGACTCTCATGGAAGGCAACAATACAAGCAATTGCACTTTACAATGTTGCGCTTGCATCGCCACTTAAAGCATTTTTGTCAGCACAGTCATGCATATTAAAAATAACCAGCACATTGAATTTAAACACCTGGCTGGCTGAGAACCATGAGAATTATAGTTCACAGCTAACATCTGCATCTTTATCTATTGTTAACTGCACTTCCCATGATGCTCAGCCAGCATCATGGAAGTAGTATGTCTGGCTGAGCTTCATGGGAATTAAATTCAATGTGTTGATTATTTTTAATATGCATGACTGTGCTGACAAAAATGAAGGGTGTTTTAAGTGGCGATGTAAGCGCGACATTGTAAAGTGCAATTGCTTGTATTGGTGAGTTCCGCGAGATTTTTTTAAAAAAAGTGTCCCTCTTTCACATTTTTATATGTTGGGAGGTATGTAAATGTAAAAAACAAAAAAACACACACACAGTTTTTAGTGATGACTTCGGAACATTTGCTAATGATGTTGATTGTTACACAGGGGAGAGGATGAGGACTGCTCCCACCGGCCTCCTTTTGATTTACACTCTCCCTAATCTTGAAAGGAAGGGTTGTCTTTCTAAAATATGGTTCTGATATTTGTTCCCTTTTATTTGTCTTCTCCCTATCTCTACTTTCCAAATGTCCATTCCTTTCCCCTTCTTTATTCATAACTACTAAATGGTTTTCCAAATTTTTGTTTGTATATAACATGTGCTGTCAAAAGCATAATAGATACCAAAAGTGTTAAAATACATGTATTCCTGTTCATTAAATAAAATACTGTTTTACTATAACACTTATGGGTATTTTTTCTTTAAAATAGCCCCAACTATATGGGTGTGACCTATAATCGGTTGCATCCTATAATTGGGTCAATACTGTATATATGTCCTGTGTTAAAATGTAGCAGGCACTCCTGCCTGAGACCAGCCCCAACCCTCCCCTGCTGCCCGATCACTCATGAGAGAAACATGTAAGTGTTTGTGGGGCAAAGCTAGCACAGACAGGCTCTCTGCAATGTAAAGCATGTTTTGGAATACAGTAAACACACACAAAAAAATCCCCACTTCACTTGAGCACATAGATTACACATATGTGTGGCATGTCGGTAGTACATAGTCACAAAAGCTCCCCAAATCATGAGTGTGCAAAGTGGTTTCAACTTACTTTGCATCTCATGATTTTTCAGGGTTAACTACAAATAAACTAAACAATATATCATCTTTAGGGGCCCAAGGCTGTTACTAATCTAATCAGATTAGTGTGCCTTCTTTTTCCTCTTTTTCTTGCAAATATGATCTGACCTGATCATCACCGCCTACTTATTAGAGTGCAGGGCTTAGCTGAAAGCAACAGACCTGGAAGCATCCAGCATCGTTTGTGTACACTATGTTGCACTCACAATCTTGTATTTTTAATTTAGTAGTGCCATCTAGTGGCCTCTAGTTATGACTATCATTCATGTTCCAATAGCTTTGCTGAGTTACTACTTAAAGTGACACTTAAGCAACCAAATGCAATGAAACGCATATAATGGCTGTGAGGTCCCTTTAAATTTTAGTAGCATCCATCTTGCATTTGACATTACATCATCCTCATGACGACAATAGACGTGCCAGGCACATAATGGACATGCATCCCCTTAACGACAATTGGTGTGTCTGGTACTTCATGGGTTTGTACGAGTGTAGAAAGCAATCAACGATTGCTTTCTTCACTCAGCTGGTGTTGCGGCAACGCCTTGACATCAAGGCATCAAGCCACACTAAAAAAAAATGCAGGGGCCCCATACACTCGCTCCTAGGAGCTGTTGTATTCACCATAATAAAAGTGGCTAAAAACATTGAAAACCTCAAAAAAAAAAACACCAATCTCCTCATAAGCTTAGCCAGTGTTGCTAAAGTGCCTCTATATAAAGGCATTCAGCGATGCAAAAAAAGAAATTCAGAGGCCCCATTTGATGATCGCTCCTAGAAGCGTTTCAAACTGCCACCTGTTCCAGAGGGAACAGATGCTCCTGAGAACTTTGACCTCCCCCTGTAGGCTTGAGGTCCCCTTACAGCCAACCATGCAGGTCAATGGAGCCCAGTTCACTAATCCCTATGTGATCAGTGAGATACATTTAAAAAAATGAAAATGTAAAAAGTTTAAAAATAAATAAAAATGTATTGCAACTTACAAATAAAAAGACCTCAGTCATGTCACCATGACATCATAAGGGGAATCATCCAGTTCAAAGAAAATATGTCTGAACAATGTAAAATTTAAAATTTAATAAAAAAAAATTGCAGCTGTATCTTCTCAAAAATCCTGGCGCAAAAAGAGTTCAAATACTTTGAAATACCCTGGGGTGTCTTGTTTTCAAAAATCTATGGTTTGATGGGGTAAACTGATTTGGCTGGTTTCAAAGATGCAGGCCCGGTGTCAAGCTGATAGGAACTTGGTGAGGAACCCAGTATGAAGCTGCGGGAAGGTTTAGAAGATAAGGCAAAACCAGAAGCAGTCCGAAGGTCAGGGTGGGAGAGAGCAGCGACCAGGAATCAGAATCTGGGAGAGCAAACTAAATAGCTCTGTATAGAACAATAACTGAGCACTGAGTGAAGCTCAGTGCCAGTGTTTAACCCCTTAACGACAATTGCCGGTCCTGGCACGACACGGAAAAGCATGTGCTTTACGACAATTGACGTGCCAGGACCGGCACGTCTTTAAACGGGTGCAGAAAGCGATCTACTTTCGCTTTCTGCACCCAAAAAGCGTTGCTGAATGCCTCGACCTCGAGGCATTCAGCAACGCCGCGATCGGCATGAAGGGGCCAACTCTGGCCCCTCCACGGGGCGTCAACATCCGCCATACTTTGTATGGCGGCGGACGCCCGTTTTAAAAGCGTTTAGGAGGCGATCAACGATCGCCTCCTAAACTTAAATGGTGTCGCTGGAATGCCTCGATCAGGAGGCATCCAGCGACACCAAACACTTACCTTGGGATGGACTGTGACCGCTCCGGAGAGCGGTCACAGCCGCCGCTGCTGGTGATCTTCGCCATCAAGCAAGATGGCTGCCGCCCTGCAAGAGATACAAACAAGTTTTAAAGTTCGCTAGATGGTCTCCAGACATCTAGAGAACTCTGGCTCCACTTGCAGGTTGAATACAGGTACTGCATTCACCATGTAAGTCAATGGAGCCCAGCTTTCTAATCACAGTGTGATTAGTAAAAATAAATTAAAAAATAAAATAAAATTAATAATAATTAGAAAAAAATAGTAAAAAAACAGTAAAATGTAAAAATCATTTACCACTGATGTCACCTCCAAGTTGAAAAAAAATGTTACATTTTTTTTAAAAAAAAAGGCAAAAATAAAATATATATATAAAAAATATATTTTTTTGAGCAAGTCCTAAAACTAGCATATTAGCTTAAAACAATTCTCGCATGGAAAGAGTTAAAATACTGGCATATTAAATGCCCGTGGGGTGTCTACTTGTATGATTTGATGGGGTAAATTGAATTGGCCGGATTCAACAATGTCCCAATTAACACCGGGGGGAAGGATGGCCACACATCTAATTTCCAATTAGAAAAATGCACACGTACCAAATGTGGCCTTTTAGTTCCCCCCAAAAATGACAAACCCATGCATGTGGGGTATCACTGCATTCAGGAGATGTTGCTGAACACATTATGGGGTGTCGTGTGACAGTGGCATATACCAGGAGCTGTAAATTCATACATAAAGTAGGTGTGTGTGGGAAAAATACACACACAAAAATACTACTGCAAACTTTGAAAAAATGCTGGTGGTAAAATGTGTGCATGCAAAGAGTTAAAATACCAGCATTTAAAATACCCTGGGGTGTCTAGTTTTCAAAAATATATGGTTTTGTTGGGCACACTGAAATGGCCCGGCTCAAAGATGTACCAAATAGGGCATGGGCAGTGGATCCCCAAATGCCAAAGTTCAACATTGAAAAATGTGCATGCCCCAAATGTGGCCCTTTTGCCCCCAAACAGCCAGGCAAAATCATTCATGTGAGGTATCACTGCGCTCAGGAGATGTTGCTGAACACATATTGGGGTGTTTTGTGATAGTGACATAAACGAGAACATTTTAATTCATACCTGAAGTAAAATGTGTGTGGCAAAACAAATGCAAAAAAATGACTACCATAAAGTTTGACATAGGCTGCTGGTAGAATAAGTGCATGGAAAGAGTTAAAATACCAGCATTTGAAATACCCTGGGGTGTCTAGTTTTTAAAAATATATGATTTGATGGGGTAAATTTCATTGGCCGGGTTCAAAGATACCCGAAATGGCACATGGGGGGAAGAATTACCAGATTTGGAAAAAATGGCTTTGAAATAGCAAAACGCTACCTGTACTTATTGCCCCATAATGGGTAGAAAAAAGCAAAAAAACATAAAAACATTGGGTATTTCTAAACTCAGGACAAATAGTAGAATCTATTTAGCAGGTTTTTTCATTACCTTTTATAGATGAGTAAAAGATTTTTCAACTAAAAGTTAGAAATTTTTCACCATATTTTATACTTTTTTTAATAGTAAATAATATGATACAATCAAAACAATGTCATCTAAAGAAAGCCCTTCTTGTCCTGAAAAAAACAATATCTAATGTGTGTGGGTTCAGTAAACGGGAAAGAAGAAAATTACAGCTAAACACCAGCAGCGCAGAAATGTTAAAAAGGCCATTGTCACGAAGGGTACAAAAAGTAAAATCAGCCTTTGTCACAAAGGGGTTAAATCCTCCACTAGATGTCGCCCCACCCCCTTGCGTGGTGCAGTTGATGTGCGCTCCCAGGTTACGTCCTGCAGGGAGCTAGAAAAGGCAGGAGGGGGCGCGCGCCTCGCCGCGGACCCTGACATTCGGACCGTGCGGCCCAGTAGCAGCAGTGCCTCAGATCTCCGTCCTGCCTCTTTTAAGACGTGAAGTTCAAGGGGGCAGGCTCACCGAAGAGTTCCTCCTGACAGGGAGAGGATCGTCACGTTGGAGGACAGCAGGAAAAAAAACCCTACAAAAATGTAAGTATTACCAAAACAATTGTTTGGGGTTATAGGAAAGTGGACCCATATTCAGGGGGGGGATTCCCTTGAGACATAAATTAAATAATACAAAAGAGGGGTGGCTGGGTTGTGGTATTACAAAATCAAAAGGGGTGGGTGACTGGGGGTTATACATATGGCAGTGGGGGCATCAATAGACAAGAGGTTGGTTGGGCATCACATTAGCAAATACAAAAAGCGTGGGGGCATCAATACACAAGGGAGGGGTTGGCTGGGGCATCACATAAATTAATACACAAGGGTGTGGGGGCATAAATGCACAAAGCGTGCAATACACAAGGTTGTGGGGAGGACACATTAATCAATACTAAAGGGGGCCTGGCTGGGGCATCAATACACAAGGGGGCAAAAATACAAAAGGGGCAGTTAATGACAAAGCAGTGTAGAAAATACATTTTGTATGCTTCAGTGTGGCAGAGCCTGTCCTGGTGTGTGTGTTTGGGTGTCGGTGTGGCAGAGCCTGTCCTGGTGTGTGTGTGTGTTTGGGTGTCGGTGTGCCAGAGCCTGTCATGGTGTGTGTTTGGTGTGTCGGTGTGCCAGAGTCTGTCCTGGTGTGTGTGTGTTTGGGTGTCGGTGTGGCAGAGCCTATCCTGGTGTGTGTGTTTGGGTGTGGATGTTGCAGAGCCTGTCCTGGTGTGTGTGTTTGGGTGTCGGTGTGGCAGAGCCTGTCTTGGTGTGTGTGTGTTTGGGTGTCGGTGTGGCAGACCCTGTCCTGGTGTGTATTTGGTCATCTGTTTCCTGGGACTTTACTGCATGAATAAATTGAACTTTATAAATGGAATTTTGTTTCCAAATCATTAAAAAGCCCTCGAAATTCATAGTCCGAAAAAGAACACTGCAAAAAAAAAAAAAATATATCAGAGGATTCAGTGTTTCTTTTATAAAGGTGTACAAAAGGTTGTGTGGTTAGCTACATGAAAGTTACATTTAGCAGGGCAGGTGAACAGCGCAGATGTTGCAAAACCCATTTACAATTGGAATGTAATAAATATGCAACAGACACAAACAAAATAATAAATGTTCTTTTTAACCCCTTCACAACAAAGCCTGTACATGTACAGGCTCAATGCATTTGAGTCAAAGCCCGCACATGTACAGGCTGCTTTCAAATATCTGCAATCTCTGCATTTTTGACATGATCAGCGGCTTTGCAGCATCCACGGAAGCCTTACTAGCCATGGATCAAGGGAGGAAAGCCCTCCTTCCCAACAAAAACAGCTAAAAAGGCTAAAATAGAGTTTAGAAAGCCATCAGCAATGGCTTCCTGAGCGTAATCGGTGTTGCTGACATGCCTCGAACTTAACCTTCTGGTTAAATACAGGCACTGCATACAGTTTTTTGGCGTGCCAGGCACCTCATTGATATGCATCCCCTTAACCACAATTGACGTGCCTGCAACATCATAAGTTAAACAAGCTTAGAAAAAATGTTGGGGCCCTGTGTGATCCCTCTGCGGGGCAATCACATTTGCCAATCAAAGATTCAGCAACATCAAAAAAAACTCCTTGGCACCTTGTGATCACTCAACGCCCAGAAAAAAATAAAAGCAAGTAATGCAATCAACCATGCAGGTTAAATGCATTACTTACATTTTAAATCACTATTAGTAAAATATTAAAAAGATGAAAATGTTTTTTTTTAAAACATAGTTAAAAAAAATGCTCTGGTGATGTCACCATAACATCATAAGGGGAACCATCCAATTCCAAGTACATTTATAAAGACATTTTCCAAAAATAAAGTTTGAAAAAATTAAATATTTTCCAAAAATCCTGGCATATAAACTCTTAAAATACTAGCATATGAAATACGGGGGTGTCTGTTTTTCAAAAATACATGGTGTGACGGAAGCCTCCATCACTGGGACCACTGGAGAGGCCTGACTGCCAGCCTCCTCCCTATTGACTATGGGCCCTGGGTTTGCAGTATATCATGTCATCACTGGCTGAGGGGATTATCTCCAACAGACAGGATCTGCCACCAGGGAGTGACCGTCATTGTTTTAATTTAATATCAGACCCCTCCACCCCATGGTGCATTATTAAGTTGTATAAATCAGTCCCCCCCCCATTGTATTGTTAATCCCGTTACTGCCCCTGTTGACTGGGGAACCCGGGAAAGTGTGGTGTCCCAGGCTAAGGGAGCACAAGTAAGCAGAGGTAGTCGGTCGGACTAGCCAGCTCAGTGACACATGGTTTGACTGGGTAAATAGAATTAGCCGGCTTCAAAGATGTCCCAAATAGGGCATGGGCTCAGAATCACCAGATGTCAAAATTCCAAATTGAAAAACTTGCACCATTCCAAATGTGGCCTTTTAGCCCCAAAACAACCCATCAGTCCGATGCATGGGTGGTATCACTCAAGAGATGTTGCTGAACACATATTCGGCTGTAAATGCATACCTAAGATACAACGTGTTTAAAAAAAAAACACACAAAAATGACTACCACAAACTTTGACAAATGGTGGTGGGTAAATTAGTGCATGGAAACGGTTAAAATACCCTGGGATGTTAACTTTTCAAAAATGTATGGTAAATTGATTTGACCACCTTAAAAAATGCCCCAAATAGGACATGGACGCAGTATGACCAGATTTGAAAGAAATGTTTTTGAAACAGCAATATGCTAATTGTACTTATTGCCATATAACTTGCAAGAAAATAAAAACATTATAAAGAAAAGTCAGAAAAGTTGGGTTTTTAAATTTGCTGCCATATTTGTTTTTTTATTTATTATAGTAAATGATATGATATTATAAAATAGAGAAATAAAGCCTTTCTTCTGAAAAAACACAATATATAATTTGTACAGGTAAAGAAAAGAGAAAATTAGAGGATCCAAAAAAATATTTCTTGTCAGAAAGGGGTCAAAATAACATATATAAAATAATATATATGTTTTAAAAAACACCATGTCAACAATAAACATAGTCTCAGGTCTCTTAGTGATTATCCCATTAAGCTATCTGTGCCCTTTTGTTGTCTTTAATTGTTTGAGACAGCCATTGCAAGGGTAGGGGACGAGAAGGGAGATAACTTCTAGAAAGGTAATTGATTATATAATGCTAGCTCTGCCACATGATTAATCTTCCATATGGTGATTCATTTTTAAGTTAAATATCTTTAAAACGGGTTTTAATGATTGACACACCAGAAGTACATGGTATAATGAGTTATGGTAAATTAATGTATTTATGCTAAAGCTGTTTGATGCTTTAGATGGTGACATTTCCCAATAAAGCTGCCATTTTGTTTTGGTATTTTGCAAGAATATTAAGCAATATGTTGTTTAACTTTCACAGTGATTGAGTGCAGAAAAAGCAAGTTTACTAAGGTCTGAGCCAAATATTCTTATCGGAGTATATTTGAGATGAGGAGAGGTTTTGGTGCATAGCTTTAAAAGTCTTCAAGAGTTCTCTATTTTAGAATCAACTTAAAACTGTCATCTTTAAAAAGCACTTTAACTCAGGCTGTGCAGCTGTTCGTGTGTGATTAAAAGAGATTTTGATCAATCCACCATAATCAAGGGGCAACCTGAAGGCTAATCTAAGGGGTTTTGAAATGCAGGGCCTGGTGTCTTGCAGTACGTGTAAGTGATGCAGGCTTTTGAATGAGAATGAGCTGTTCTCTGCTATGGATACTTGCTTACCCACTTATCTTAAGGCTCAGGGTGACATAATACAAGTTTAGAGACTAGGGTGCAGCCTAAAATAACATAACATGCATCTAATCAGGGCATCCCAATGGGATGCGGGGCCGAGGGGAACTTTTTTGCCAGGCCCCATTGAGGACAAATCATATAACAGCATTGCCTTTTCTTAAATTCCAGTCCTTTTATAAATGCATGTAAGAGTACATATTATGTAATACCGGTAAATGGTATTAATAGTTTGCATGTAAAAATGAAGCTGGCAAAAATAAAAACATAACAAATATTACATAAACCCTATGTACCCTTTTAATTTACCTATAAGCTGCAGTAGTACCCAGGTCTATGTCCTATGCAACTCTGTGAAGTCCCTTTGTTCAATTGTGTTGATCTACAGACAAGGCCGTCATCAGAACTTTTTGGACACAGTAAGTGCCTGGGTCCCCATCAGTGTTGCAACCATTCCTCCTGCTCTCTAAGACCACACCTCTGCCCCCTTCTCTCCTGTGTCTACAACTATCCATCCCCATTTTAAATAGCCCTGTGGCAAATCTACCCTTGCCATCCCTGCTAATAATGAATCTTTGGTAAGGTTGTCTGACACATGGCGCTGAAACTTCAAATATCTTTTTTATTTACCGTATTGGCCCGAATATAGGCCGCACTTTTTTCCCCCACTTTAAGACTTTAAAGTGGGGGTGCGGCCTATATTCGGGGTCTAGCGCCCGACGCCCGGGACATGCAGTCCCGGGCGCCAGGCAGGCAGCGGGGTTAGGATACAGATCCCCCGCAGCGGTGCGGGGGACCTGCATCCTACTGTCTGATACGCTCAGACAGCCTCCCCTGCCGGCACTTTCCACGGGGGGAGTACCGGCACGGGAGGTTGTCTAAGCGCATCGCACGGACGTTCACCGGCAGCGGCGATGCGCCGTTGCCGGTGAACATCCGCACGATGCATTTTAACCCCCCCGACTTACCAGGGCAGACTCCCGGGTGTCTTGCAGGGCCGGCGGAAGACACCTACGCAATACGCGTATACAACTTCCGGTGCCGGTACTTCCGCTGAGCGCCGGCACCGGGAGTTGTATACACGATGTGCATAGATGTTCCCCTCCGGCCCCGTAAGACACCCGGGAGTCTACTCTGGTAAGTCGGGGGGGAGGACAGAGTGGCAGCATATCTCGGGGGGGGTCAGAGTGGCAGCATATCTCGAGGGGGGGAGAGGACAGAGTGGCAGCATATCTCGGGGGGGGAGAGGACAGAGTGGCAGCATATCTCGGGGGGGGGAGGACAGAGTGGCAGCATGTTTTTTGGTGCTTTTTTAAAGAAAAAAACTTTTTCTTTAAAAAAGCACCAAACTTTTAGGGTGCGGCCTATATACGGGGGCGGCCTATATCCGAGCCAATACGGTATTTACATAGTTGCTCGATGGCTCAATTAGATTGTCTTATATACGCATTTAAATAAGGCAGGTAAACATTTACAAACCAAATGGTTTTACATATCAGGACATAATAACAATCATCTGTCTCTTAGCAGGTCTAAAAAATAGGTAAACACATGACATATTACACCTTGCAATGATTTATGCAACAAAAATAAAGCCAAAATTGAGAAGCCATGTGTAAAAAACTAAGTACACCATTACTGTTTCCATAGGAATTAAGATGCTAAGTAGCACACAGGTGCTGCTAATCAAATGCCCTTGATTAATTGATCATTAGCAAGTGTATAAAGGCATTTAGCAGCTGAAACATTCAGGCAGGCATTAACACAATGCCAAGGAGGAAAAACATCAGCAACGATCTTAGAGAAGCAATTGCTGCTGCCCAGAAATCTTTCACACAACTGTAAGAGTGAAAGACTGTAGCAAGGGTGTGGAATTTTCCTGAAAGTAGTTATTTTGCTCCACAAAGACATAGTAGGTATCTTTTTGGGTCATACACTCCTGTATTGTACCTGACTGGATATATATATATATATATATATATATATATATATATATATATATATATACTGGAGGGATAATCTGACCAGGAAACAAGGCCAATAGTGCTTTGGTCTTTTGAATAAGATAATAATCCACTAAAATGTGGAATGGGAGTTGTTAACATATGAATAAAACGTAGAGTCTTGTGTCAAAAAATAAAATCTTAGGACAGCCTCGGATTTTTGATTCAAAAGTTCTAGTAGTTTGGTAAGGGATCAAGTGAAGTTGATGATCAGAGAACGACAAATTGTCTACCCTTCATCTGGCAGACCTCTACAAGTCTCTATCAAGAAAAGATGTGGATAATATAAATATTCACTCTAGACAATTCCCACTTTAGTGCACACCACACAAACAATGTAACTCAGGTCCCCTATTTACCGTACACTTGATGAGGAACATGAACCTCAACATTGCATAGAGCACATAAATTACCAATAAACACATAACATAAATATCACGTGAACACTGTACATGTGAACATAGTCAGGCAAAGACTATTAATAATCTAAATTTCCTTACAAAGGATCTGCCCCTTGTTGATGAACATATATAATGGGTAACTCAAACTTATCAATATACAGGTGAATGTCATTTCTAAATCTTAGGGGAGCACTTCAGCAAGTTATTCTTGCTCAAAGACCTCTACCTCCCTTGGGAGAAGAACCTGGAAGAGTCTTGTCCAGTGCCTGGATGTTTTGTTTGAGTTGTTGAGTGATTTCTGACACATCAGTTTAAATTGCTTTCTTGAGTCTCTAAGTAATTGTATCATTGTCTGCTCAAGTACATTAGTTTTCTTTTACTAGGGAATGTTGGCAGAAGAGATTGCAGGAGAGTTGTGGTTTCAACTCCTTAACGTCAGCACCCAAAAGCTTCTTCTGTAGGATGTACTTTGCTGGCTCTGTAACAGGGCCACCTAATTCCTTCTAGCTGGAGGAACCTGCCAGTGTTGGGCCTTCTTAAGAAATAATCAAGTGAAGGAGTCTGTGGCGTAACTAGTAACCACAGTGCGAGAATTGCCCCGGGCACTCCCCTCCAACTTCAACAACCAACATATCCAACAGTGCCACCTATGCCCCAAACAGCTTGTGAGTGCCTTTGCCCCAAGCAGTTTATCAGTGCCATCCTAACCCCCAAACAGTGTCATGGTTTCACAGCCACACTTGAGATTTCTCTAGTAGAGCTCAATGCCTTTTCACTGGGCAATACTTTGTAACTCCACCTTGCTCTGGCCTCTGTAAGCCTGCAGGATTCCATTGCCCTTGTGTCTTGCTCTGGCTACCAAGTGCGTTTCTGTGTTTCTGATTTTCCTGTGTATGACCTGGCTTCGTGTGACACTTCCACCTCCTGATTCCTGGCTACTGTACCCTGACGCCACTAACTTCTGTATTCCTGGCTCTGGCTCGTCTGACTACTCTTTCTGGTTACTGACCCCAGGTTGTTTATAGGACTACAATTTTGCATTAGGTTTTTGCTACGTTATTGTTTATTCAATAAAGGCCTTTTTGTGCCACCCTTGCCCCAAGCTTGTCAATGTCCCCAAACAGTTTATCTGTGCCATTTGTGCCCCAAACAGCTTTTCTGTGCCATCACTGCACTCAAACAGCTTGTCTGTCTTTTGTTGTCGCCTTGGCAATATAACAGGAGATCACATGTTGAGCACAGTTAGGAATGTCTTTTAAATGTTAAAGATATTAATATATCATAATTATAACAAGTTTAACATTCATTGGATAGGTACCACATACACAACACTGGGAGGTGAGTTTGAAAAACTTGGGCCAGGAGTCTACACGCAGAATTGAACCTGGACAATTTACAATTATAAATATTTGTATGTACCTTAATATTGGACAAGATGGCAATCATTTGTGGGAGGTTGGGCTGATAAAATTGATTAGCAAATTGTTTGTTAAAGTTCTAGAGGGTTGAAGGTTGGAGTCCTGTGCTAGCTCAGATAGGATTAAGAAGTTTGTCAAAATGGTAATGTATTCTTCACAGTGCTGCATTTAGATTCTTAGAGGAACATTTTAGTATGTTACTTATCTTCTCCCGCTGAACAAGATATTAGCATCATGCACCCACTTAGTAATCTTTGTCCCTTATACTTTAGTCCTCATAACTAGCGGCCATTGCATAGTTTAAAGTTCAGTCTGGTCTTTCAATATTACTGGGAACAGCTAGTATGAACTAGAGACTCCCATCTCAAAATTACAACCTTGTGCATCTGCTCCATTCATTACTTTCTTATAATGAGTATAGGTCACGCATATTTGCATACTTTTATTTCCAATGTTACTCCCTTTTCTTTTGTTAGTCCTACTATTCCTTTGTGTGTAAAGGTGCTGCAATTATAAAATAAGTGTATCCATAGCAGATATACATATCCTTCAGCCCATCGGTAGCCAAGTATATTTAGAAACTTTATCAACAAAACAAAATAGAACAAATTGATGCACAGGAGAAAATTCTATGAGAAATCTAGTGTATAAAGGTTTGTGTTTATAAAGCATGGTGTACTCTTCAATATGTTTCACAAAAATGAGCTGGACAAATAGCAATCCTCCCATATAGGGCTGCAACACTTAATTAATAACATTAATAATAATCGATAATGAAAATCGTCAACGATTTTTATTATCGATTAGTTGAATAGATTTTATCGGATATAACATGAGGGGTTTTTCAGAGCAAATAATTGTCGTATAATCAGACCTCAAATAGAGGTCAGATTATAACACAAAGATCCAGATCCCCCGCAGAGCTGCAGGGGACCTGGATCCTCCTCTCTGGCAGCCAGTCAACATCTGTGTGATGCACGCAGACAACCTCCGCTACTGCCCTCCCCTTCCACTGGGGCTTCTATGATGGAGAATCGGTGTCACATGACCTTCCGGTGCTCAGTCATAGAAGCTCCAGCAAAAGTGCCGGGCAGCAGCAGAGGTTTCTCAGGCGTTCACCGGCTGCCCCCACTAGGCACCAGGGAATCTGGAGTACAGGGGGGAAAGTCGGGGGGGGGGGTGAGTGGCATATCAGAGGGCACAGTGGCATGTAGGGGGATATAAGGCATCTCAGGGGGTTATAAGGCATATCAGGAGGTAAAAGGCATATCAGAGGGCACAGTGGCATGTAGGGGGATATAAGGCATATCAGGGGGTTATAAGGCATATCAGGGGGTTATAAGGCATATAGGGGGTATAAGGCATATCTGGGGGGCAGAGTGGCAAGCTGGGGCTCAGATGTGCATAACAGGGGGACAGGTTGGGAAATATAAACAAGAAATGCAAGGTTTTTTTTCTGCTGTTTGTTGTTAATACCCACTTTGTTCATTAAATTATTTTAAATAACAAAAAATTTTACATTTTATTATCCGATTAATCGAAAAAATACCATATTTGCTCGATTATAAGACGAGGTTTTTTTCCGGAGCAAATGCTCTGAAAAATACCCCTCGTCTTCTAATCGGGGTCGTCTTCTAATCAGACCTCAAATAGAGGTCTGATTAGGAGACTAAGATCCAGATCCCCCGCACCGCTGCAGGGGACCTGGATCCTCCTGTCTCACCCCCCCCCCCATCATACACACACTTACCGGTGCTTCCTGCTGTGTTGCCGGGGAAGCGGGTTGACGTCTACGTGACTGCAGCGGAACGCGACGTCAACCCGCTGCCCTGGCTGGAAGCACCGGTAAGAGAGGGGTGAGAGAGAGAGAGAGTGTGTGTGTGTGTATGTTAGTTAAATGGGGGTATAGGGTGTGTGTGTGTGTGTGTGTTAAATGGGGGCATAGGGCATTTCTGGAGTGGCGTTAAGGGGGCATTTAATAGAGCACTCTGCCTCCTGAAATGCCTTATACCTCCCTATATGGCACTCTGCCCCATAATATGCCTTTTAACCCCCTAAATGCCAGAGTGGCATATAGGGGTATAAGGCATTTCTGGAGGCAGAGTGCTCTATACAATGCCTTTTAACTCCCTTAATGCCACTCTGCCTCCTGAAATGCCTTATACCTCCCTATATGCCACTCTGCCCCATAATATGCATTTTAACCCCCTAAATGCCAGAATGGGATATAGGGGTATAAGGCATTTCTGGAGGCAGAGTGGCACATAGGGGGTCAAAAGGCATACCATGGGGCACAGTGGCATATAGAGGGTTAAAAGGCATATCATGGGCCACAGTGCCATATTGGAGTGGCAAGCCTGGGGGCAGATGTGCGTAACTGGGGGACAGGTTGGAAAATACAAGAAATAAAAACAAAAAAAATATTTTTCTCAATCATAGCTTTTATTAAAAAAAATAGTTTACATGAATTAACATTTACTGGTAAAACTTTTTTCCTTTGGGGTTGTCTTATATTCAGGCTTTTTCTTTTTTTCCTAAGTTAATATTCAGATTTTGGGGGGTCGTCTTATAATCAGGGTCGTCTTATAATCGAGCAAATACGGTAATCAGCAAACTAATCGATTATGAAAATAATCATTAGTTGCAGCCCTACTCCCATAGACTGCATTAGGAAAAGTTAGATTTACACTTCTTAACAAACAAACAAAACAGGTGTTTCAATTAGATCCATTGCCACAGGTGTAAAAATCAAGCACCCAGCCATGCAGTCTGCATTTACAAACATAAAAAAATGGGTCGTTCACAAGACCTCAGTAAATTCAAGCATGGTACTGTGATAAGATGCCACCTTTGCAATAAGTCAGTTTGTGAAATTTCATCCCTGCTAAATATTTTACAGTCAACAGCAAGTGGTATTGTTGGAAAGTGAAAGCATTTAGGAACAGGAGCAACTCAGCCACAAGGTTGTCTGCGCACATTACACAGACGTGTACCAGCTGCCCCCACTCGACACCAAGGAGTATGGAACAAGGGGGACCAGTCTAGGGATGTATTGGTAAGTCGGGAGGGGTATAAGGCATATCGGGGGGGGCAAAGTGGCATATCAGGGAGGCAGAGCGGCATATAGGGGGGTAAAAGGCATATCTGGGGGGCAGAGTAGCAAACCGTGGGGCAGATGTACATAACTGGGGGGGGGTAGGTTGGCAAATAAAAGGAAATAAAAACAAAAAATGCATTTTTCTCATAGTTTTTATTAAATATGAAAAATAGTTTACATGTGAATTAATATTTACTAATAAAATATTTTTCTTATATGGTAGTCTTATATTCAGGCTTTTTCTTTTTTTCTAAATTTTGGGGGGTCGTCTTATAATCGAGCAAATATGGTATGCTGCAAAACAAGGGATGCATGTTTATTTTTAGCAGGGTGGTGTCTGTGGTTGCTGTTGAATTTTGACAGCTCCATGATTCCTTTATGGTGTCCCTGACTTATTCATGACATAATTGTTCAGAGGTACACATTTAGATACTCTAATGTTAATGGAATCTGCAACAACTGAAGGAACATCAGGGATCATCTGCGGACCTTAGCAGTGGACGACTTCTGCTTGATTTAACTTGATGCTACTTGTATGCACCTTCTCATACCTTTGCTCCAGTGTCACAGATTTCAGTTTCAGCTGCATAATACTCCATGACCCAACAAAGCAGAGGAAGGTCCACCTGTGGTAATGCAGGGATACTCACTAATCCCCCCCAGCATACCCCTTGTCTTACTCTACCAGTAGCCACAGCTTTTAGAAAAAGACGTTAGGACTCCTGTAACAAACATAGCACCCTAAAATGTAGCTTGTTCACTAATCAATTAGAGTAACTTAAAACAATGATACCTGCAAATTCCACAAGCATCCATATTGCCTGTGATGAATGAAGCCCTAGGAGAATTTACAATTGAAACACTCACAAATAGTTTAATTATACTAGTGCTTGAATTCAATCTCTTAATTGGAGTTCATTTACTAAAGGGTATATTGCAGCATGTATCAAGCATAGGTATCTGATATTAAACCTGCCAGTCAGAACACTAGAAACAGCAGTGCAGATTGGATACAAGATACCACTGGGATGCTTGGGGCTTGGAGATGCACCATCTACAATCACACCAATATCTGTAGTGAAAATAGCTGTGGTTTTCAAAGAAAGACACTGATGTCTTCCTCGAGTACCTAAAGTAAAATAGGCTATTGACCTGGACCAACTCTTTTGATAATGTACCATGTTAAATAAGACTTAATGGTAGCATAAAAAGCATGTACCAACTGTATTGTAAATTTATTCAGAACATGACTTTTGGTTCCAGTATATTTACACTCTGACTGGATCCATCCTGTGGACCCTTTTTTGGTTTTCCATGCAGTATCATTTTGTGCATGTGTGTCAGACATACACGTTGACAATTGCTCAAGCTTTCTGGCCATGGTGCGGAAACGTGCCAGTGATTCTCTACTCTAGTTTAGACTTTAGAGCATTACGTTGGTTCTATAAGAAATCAAGAAGAACCTAATGCTTCTTTGGCTTGTTTGTTTTCATTTAACATGTTATATTTAAAATGCCAATATAACTGCCTATTATAAACTTTTCTTCCCAAAATCAAGCAAAGACATTCATAGAAATGATTTGTTAACAGTTTCGACCCCTTTCGCAATGCTAATCTTGTAGTTTCTATACATTACAGACACATGCGAGGCCCTAACCCCTGCACTTGACAATGAAATATTTAAACATGGCATCTCTTAGCGCCTCTAAACAGGGTTTTAAGGTCACTGGGCCCAGCACCTGCTACACCTGTGGGAGTTCTACTAGTGGTGTGTATTGTGTTACTTTTCCAGTCTGCCCATATTATGTGGGCACATAAGCTTGCGACAAGGTTCATGACTTTTAAAGATAAATCCGGTGGCTGAAACCTGATGAAACACGCACTGACACTTGGCTCTTACTTTAGGTCTAAATAGTATTTAAGTGACATACTGAATTACTGTAACAGATATAAAGAGGCTTAACTTAATGATTAGACGAGGAAAGTACAAGTTGTGCACATAACCAAAAGTCAAATATTAAAACATCTAAGTATAGGAGATAAGGAGTTAAAATAGTGGGGATTAACTAGTTATTTGACAATGTAGTGAAATGTACAAAACGCATTACCTCCATATATTATAGGATATCATATGCGCATTTGAAAACTGCAAAAGCATTCTCATTTCAAAAATCTTAGCACCTATTTTGCACTTTGATTCTTTTGCATTGTATTATGCATCTAGCATATGATTTAGAACTTTAGAAGTAGGTATATGTGAAAGGTTGAACTCAATGGACTGAAGTCTTTTTTTCAACTTATTATTCTATACAATAAACATGAAAATGAGTTGATTTCTTAAATAAGCAAACCTCTCACCAACTCATTGTCACAATGCAGTTTATGAGACGGCTGTTTCCAGGGCAGCAGCCCCTCTGCGTCTGCATTTAAGATTAGTAATCTGCAAAATCTTTAAATACAAAAATTACACATTTGTGAACATTACATTATCCATCAGACATGTTAACTCCTAATGTGTCATGTTGTTTAGCGAGACTTTTTGTTGTGTTTAGTGCTTTCTTAGATAAAGAGTTAATTACAAGCATGCATAGCTCTTCTTCTTTTACTATTTACTTATATGTGTGGGCCTTTATTTGGTCAATAAACTATATTAATAGATTAACCCCTTCATGACTTTTTTTTTTCCAGGACCAGTTTTTTTTTTACCATGTTTGCACTAAATGACGAGATCAGTTTTTTTGTGTCTTTGCTATGACTTTAATCAACTCTGATTGCCCACTAACTATTTAGTGCACCCCACACATTATCAAAAAAAGGAAATATTTTAAGTTTCACCTATTATATATAACAAGTGCAAATGGTTGGAAAAAACCTCCAAAAGTATATTTACATATTTGTCCTGTTTTTTTGGAAACACCACATATACCTGGTATTTTAATGTATTTTGGTAGTTACAGGGTTAAATATAAATGACGCACATCGCTGTTTCTAAACAAGATTTTTAAAAAATGTGTTATGCTGAGAGTTGTACCCTAATAGCGGCCAGAAAAAGAAAACTGCTAAATAAAAAAGTATATATTTTTTGAAAGTTGACATCCCAAAGTATTTTACTAGGGGCATTTTAACACTTTTGATATAACCATTTTCGGGCCAGTCTGTCCTAAACATTGCAGTAAAATTTAGATTTTTTTCATTTTTAACAAACCCATTCTATCCAAACACAGTATTTCAGTAAATGTTTTTGCTGGGTACATGAAATTACTGAAACAACTTGTGATTTGTATTCAGAAACACCCCTTGAGTACAGGAATACCCCATATACATGGGTAGGGTAAGTCTCTTCGGCACTGCGGGTTCAAAATTGGAATATCCGCATTTCAGTTTTCAAACATGGAATTTTGACAGATCAGTTTGTTAGATCCAGGTCTCATTAGAGGTCCCATATTTAATTTTAACCTATACTGGCCTGTCCCATGCAGCTGATTATTTTTCTGAGTGGATATATGAAAGAACAAAATAGGTCTTGATTTATGTTCAGTAAAACCCCAGAGTACAGCACTGAAACGTGCATTTTTTTAACTTTTTTTCACTTGTAAGTGACCGATCAACAATCAGTGACTTGTTACTGACAAGTACTGGCAATAATTATGTATTTTTTTATTAATACTTTGTGGGTTTTTTCATTATTACTTTAGACAACCCTTCTCTTTTTTTAGGGCAGGGTCATCCAGGGGCTGCCATGATGATCACATCACTCCAGGGCTCTTATTTTGCTGTTCCTGGTCTGCCTGGGCTTTCCCTGAAGCTGCCTGTGGCAGCTGAAAATGTGATCGCCGGTTTACCGGCAGTTGCGTGTTGAGCCTGCAGAATCGCTTCTGTGGGAGTGATCAAAGGCTCAGGGGGCCTTGGGGTGACTGTGCTGGTCTGCCCACCTGAGCAGATGGCAGCAGAAGTGCCCCCACAATTTTTGGATGATGTACCAGGTACATCAAAGAACAGATGAGCCCACTTGGGCATGGTGTACGTCACTGTCACGGAAGCCTCCGTGCCATGGGCTTCTGCCAGCCTCCTCCCTACAGACTATGGGCCCTGGTAAGGAGTGCCACATTATCTCAATCATAAGAGACCTCTATGACCAGTATTTCCTGGAGCCGCCCGTATTTACCATCCTCTCCCCACACAGGCTACAATAGAGACCCCCTACTGGGCTGAAGTGGGCTGAGTGGAAATACTGAGCCGTGTGCAAAGGAGGGCAGGATGTCTATTGGATGTAAACCAACCCCTTGTACTGTCTATTGGATGTAAATCAACCCCTTGTACTGTCTATTGGATGTAATTTAACTCCTTGTACCGTCTATTGGATGTAATTCAACCCCTTGTACTGTTTAAATACCTCTATGTTTCCAAAAGCGGTAGAGCAATGTATTGCTATACTTCCGTATACTACAGTGCCGCCGAGGTTCCTGAAGAGCTTTGTCATCTGCTATGATCCTTTTCAGGACAATAGCCACACTGTGTAGCTCAGCTTAGGCTAGCCACAGTGGTAAGGCAGCCCCTTCTCTCTGTACGCTGGTTCTGTCTGGTGCTGAAGGGGTTAATCGCTGGTGTCCCGGCAGAAAACAGAAAGAACTACCAGACATGGTACATATGTATAAGTATTAACACTCCACCTTTGTTTTTCATAGTGCTCGTGTAATAAATGGACACAGATATTTGTGTTATGCAAGTTATTCTTTGTTATTTTGGAAGTGGAAGGTAGAGCCAGACAGTCTGACATGCGTTTGGCTTTCTTCTACATTACACCATTTTTCTATTGTACGCCTCTTTCTAGTAGTTTATTTTAGAGATATCTAATACTGTATGGGAGAGGATTTTTGTTATGATTCCTTTTGTATCTTTTGACATGATTTTCACACTGTCTGCAACTGCATTTATAAATGTAGAGCAGAGACCGGCAATGAGATTCTTTGAGACAGACATTTGATTAAATGTCCCATAAGCACAATGAACTTTAACATACTGTACCATGTTAGGTAAATAAAAACATATAATTTTACCACAGATAACAACCATTTGGTCAATCTAGTCTGTCCATTTTAACTAATGTATAGACTTAGACCGTAATCAGCCCTTGGTTTTGATGCAATGCAGCTTTATGACTATCCCATGTATGTTTTAATCCCCTCATTGTATAAGACTGCCATGTCTGCTGGGAGTTTGTTTCGCTTATCTGCCACCATCTCAGTAATGCAACAAAATCCTTATACTCCTTCTAGGCCTCTGAACCTCTGCTTTGACATCTTCTTCTGACATTTCTCCTCCTTTGAAATAAACTTATCTCACATACTTTGTATGTATGTATGTAAATGTTACTCTCTTTCTCTCTTCTTTACTCCAAGCTACACATATTGAGCTCTCGTATTTGTTCTTGATAATTTTGTAACCTGCAAATCATTTGCCATTTTAGTAGACCTCTTCTGAATTTTATGCTTTTGGAAACCAGGTCTCCAGAACTGTACATAATACTCTGACTGGAGGACTGTAAAGTGTTAGGACCACCTCTCTCTTTCTGCTACCAATTCCCCTAGCTATACAACCCATCATTCTGCATACTATTGATGCTTTACTGAATTAAAAGTCCTCTGAAATAATTATTCCCAAGTCCTGTGGGTATTATTGTACATTTATCAACATTAAACTATATCTGCCACATTCTTCTAATGTACTCAAAACACTTGCCATTTGGCTTGTTCCACCAGATATGTTATCAGCTGCAGACATTTGTAGCATCTGTAAAAAGACATACCTTGACTTTGAGACCTTTTGTAATATTACTTCAAAAATATGAAAAAGTCACATTATTTATCACTGAGGTACTACACTAGTAACCAGAACTTCCTCTGAATCTACACCATTAACTACAGGCATCTCCTGTCACTTGACCATTGCTTTAATCATTTAACTATTTTAAGATCCAAACCCAAACAACGCAATTTATTATCAGTCTTCCACGAGCACCAGTGTCAAATGCCTTACGGAAATAAAATTGTGATAGAGGCCAGCGTGTGAACCAGCGAAACTACAGGTCTTACCCGAGATTACCAATTGTCCAACTCTCTATCATAATCCATCACTCAAAAGGTTCTGAATGTAAATTACATAAGCCTTCCAGCTTTTGATGTTTTTCGACTAGGTCCATCTGTTCACCAAGTTATAAATATTAAAATGATTTAGATGAAAACACAACTAGGTAAATTACGAATAAAAAATAAAAGTTTTTGATATTCTTCTTCCCAGTGAAACTGCTTTCATGTTTTAAAGATATTCCAGTGACAAACTGTCCAATGTATTTAGAACTAAGGCAGCCACCATTGACTGCCAGGGCTGTGTTGCCACAATTAGCTTTTGTTCATATGCTTTGGCAATGAGGTATCGCAATCGTTTTAAAGGCCAGCAGATTACACTGTACAAATATACCCAGATATGCTAATAAACCTTATCTATGGCATGTGTTCATTTGTCGGCACTGTTGCTGCTGTCAGAAGGTTAAAAATGGAAACCAAATCTTTTCTTTTCTCCTTTACAGCAAAATCAAGTCCAAATAAGGTGATTGGTTACGGGATGTGGATTGCGAAGTTGAAATCTGTCCAAGACTCTCCTTGGAAAGGATGTAAGAGAAAAGTATTGCAGTGTCTCAGGGGACTAAGGCATCCAATGATATTCTTTGTGAGTTTAAAACTGCCTGTAGTTTATCCACCTTCAGTCGAGCTCAGCACAGTTCAGCTTCTCTGCCTCCACGTCTGTCTTGCTGCAACAAGTCTGCTAACCCAAGGTCAAGATGGAAGCAATTAAGAAGAAGATGCAGATGCTGAAACTGGATAAGGAGAATGCCATAGACAGAGCAGAGCAAGCTGAAGCAGATAAAAAAGCAGCAGAGGACAAGTGCAAACAGGTATCTGCCAGTCAACAGCCTCTCAGTAGCTTCAAGAGCAGGCTGGACCAGACGCCTGTGCTTTTACTAGCGCTCATAAAACCTACATCCTATTATTTTAAAATAGTATAGGTTGTTCAGGTTACCAACATAACTTTCCAGCTTTTGTAGGACTACATTTAAGATGCCATTTCAATATATTTCAATATATTTTTTAATGAATTTAGTAATGGGAGTAATGGTTATATGTAAAAATATAATACTAAATATTTTACCTCCTTTTATTAGTGCATTATTAAAGTTTACCCTAATCTGCACACATTGTATTTTGCACACAGCAAAAGCAACATACATCAGCGTCTTCTTTAAAAAATGTACACATAGAAAAAGACAATGCTAAAATATATATAAATACTTATAAAATGTGTAAAATGTTTTTTTTCAAAATAGTTTAATGCCTGAATGCATATAATACAATAAATGTAACAGTATAATTATTTTTATTTAAATAGTTTCTAGATTTCTGATTTCTTTCCAAGCCTTCCAAGCTTCAAGAAACTTTATATTTCTTAATGAACACAAGTATGTAATTTCCCTGTGGCCTTACATAAAGAAAGATTCAGATGAATGCCATGTACGTTAGCAGAGTAAACTCAAAAGTTTTCTTTAATATATTCATTTTGAGTGCTTTTAGTGCTTTGCAGACTGCATTGTTTTACATTATTTCACTTAACACACAGCTGTAAGGCTATTGTGTGTATCCACAATTGTCTATGTAATTTTTTTTACTGGATTTTTCTGGACTTGTTGGGTGTTCCTACAGGGATCAGTAAATACTCAAACTGAACCTCTTAAGCAGCGGTATTTAGAAAAAAATGTTAGTTCTGGGTTCCAGAATTTCTGTACACCTGTGGTTTGAACTCACATTACAAACTGGAGTCTTAGTTATGTGTGCGGATAGAGCTTGAAAACTATCACGGAAATTCACAAGTGTGATTCTGGTGCTAATTTTTCAATTATCCTCACAGCAACCAAAGAAACGATGCCTCTAATTGGGTTATTCTGTTGGCGGAAATGGTTGTTAGAACACTTTTAAAATGTTGCACCAGAATAATTTTTCATTTTTAATTGCAGCCAATCATTTTAGAAGGCAGTCTAGCGCTGCATCTTTGAGATGTATTTACTGCATTATTAAAAGAGTTGTGCCCCTCAAACACATGTCAACATGTTTTACCATATACTGGTGGTATGATGTGCTGCATGTTGTCTAAGCTAGAGAATAGTACAATGGCTCTAACTATACAGTTCCATGGGGTTTGCCATGTATATGAGAAACAGTATGTTTGCTTTGAAGTACCTTTCCATCTCTAATGCTGGCGTCCACAGTTTCTGTGCTGATGTTATTGACAGGGCACTGCTGGGGTGAATTGTTGAAAGACACTGGCAGCGTATGGATGCAAGGTCTCACCGTCCATGTGTAAGTGCATGAACAAACCTTGCTGATAGCAGGAGGAAACAGGCATAATTAACGAATGCCCTTGTACCAACTAAGGTGGTAGCAAACTAAGGAGATTTGAGATGGAGAAAGGAAAAAAATGGATGCTAAAAAAGAAGGAGAGGTTATTAGATGATAGAAGAGGAAGAATGGGGAACTTGCGAGGTCATAAAATCAGAGACTAGCCCGAGACCCCATTAACTTTAGGGACTGCCCCACACTAAAGTGTTTGCTTGACTTACTCATAAGTCATATTTATTTATCTTATACAAGCATTAACGAAAACATTTTACTCAATTATTATATTTTGTTTATATAGTGCCAACAATTTACGCTCCTTACTATACATATATTCAAGGGGTATGAGAAGACTAGCATTGACTGACTAAGATAAACCGATACATTAGGTGGAGAGATCTTGAGAAATATGCAAAATATCCTTTCCAGCCCCCCCCCCTCCAAAAAATCGGAATAATTTTTTTCCTTCTTTCATCCATGGTATGGAAGCTGAAGAGTTAATATCTGAATTTTTCATGCCACTTTTTGTGGTTAATAGATATCTGACACTGAAACAGAACATTCTCTTCCTTATTTGGTAAAAAGTCTGTCTTGGAGTTGAAAGTTGAGTTCTAGCCAAGTGTTTAAATCTCTGCTATGTGATCTGACCAAGTACAGGAATTTCTTAATAAAACAGGTTTTGTTTATTGATTGTATGGTTTTAACACTGCACATATCATTGAGCCTTGTTAAGTTACTCAAAACATTAATGTGCCGTGAAATGTATACATTACATTCTGTTCTATCAACTAATGGCACACTAACCAACTGACACCAACAGCACTGCCCTATTTTAATATTTGTTTTACATTTAGCAATGGCCTTTACCACTTCTGTTGCAAATTAGTTCTATGAATTCACTTCTCTTTATAGAAATTAGTACATATTTAAAGTTAGAATAAAAAAAGATGAGTAGGCTCAAATCAGTAAATGGAAAGACATTTCATGGCCGATTTGGTGCTGTGGAACCAATGGCTCACCATGTGTTTTAGCATCTTTAATGCACAGTCCTAACGCCCAGCACTCTATAACCACAGTAAACATGTACCACAGCAGGGATTATAACAGCTGTAATTATACTATTACACATGTCAACACATTAATCAAACAATCACCCATGGGGTTTATGTTTAGGCATGTGTTGACGTGTATTCTGTGTATGGAGGCGGTAATATTGTTAAGACATACTGTTACAAAATTTGTTGTAGTGTTAAGAATATTTCCTTTACACCAGAGAAGTCTTTTGCGGTTTACATGTTAAAAGCTGTCATTTTCTTAACCTCATATATTACAGTTTATTATACTTAATGTATCTATGAAATGGATCTTGGTAACAGCATTACCTTTACATCCACTTTTAAACATTTGCATAATTTAGTTATCCCTAAACTTTTTTGGGTGAGAGTTCATCCACTTGATTTTTATATTAAATACTGAAAAGCAGAATTCTTGATTGAGTGTAAGATTCTGCTCATTTTTTTGGCGGTGAGATTTTTGTCCCATTGTTTTTATAAAATAATATTAATAACCTGGTTGTTCCCCCTCCTAAGTTGAACTGCTCTTGAAATTCAGTTTCTGCGTTCTAACAAGCCCACTCGCACATGCCTTTATTCACTAATGCAAGCAACCCGCTCATACAACCACAGCTGTCTGAAGTCCCTGATCATCTTTCCAGCAGAATCTCAAACATGTTAAATCATCTGGCTAATTTTACAATAACCAATGAACCAGACAATGGGGGGAATTAGCTGTCTTGGAATAGGAGCTAAATGGTATTATATCTCAACTCAGAATGAGATTTAGAGTCATTAAAATGTGACATCATCTCTGATTTTAGTATGGTTAGGATTAATTGGGGTTTTCATAGCAGTAATGTAATTCACCAGTTGTCCTTTATAGAAAGACAACTGCATTTTTAGCCTTAGCCTAAACTAGAGTGATAAGCATTGTTAGACTTTGGGAATAGAAAATATCTTCATACGAATGATAATGGCTAATTTTGCCCTTGAGAAGAATTGGAGCATAGAGTTAGCTTAAGTACCAAAATTCATGTACAATACAGTTGAAACAATTATTCTGTAAGTCGATATGCAAACAGATATTGCTGTATCTTGGCAGTAAACCACATGAAGAATTTTAGACATAGTTACATTGGACCAGATTCTACTACTTAAGATATGTTAAGATATGTTTACCAGCAGTAATAGAATACCAATTTTCCCCCTAGACTGCAAAGGGACAATTTACAGTGATAAAAATTATGTTAGGCAATAAACTAGATAACATCTAATTCAACTTAGTTCAGCTGTATGCTATTCTTTTTCATGGATACAATGGCACAACCCTTTTTTGTACCTTGTACTGTCTTCTTTTTTCAGTTATGTCATGAGTTAAAAAGGATATCAAACCATAGAAAGCAAAGTTCAATGAGAGAATAACAAAAAAAGAAAAATATGCATGTAGCAAGAACATAAATTAAATTATTTTTATGATAATCAAGAAAACTATCAAGGTAGCAATTAAATATCTGCATCCATTAAGCTATACATGTGAGTATATGTCACTGTATTTATTAGTATTATTTCATTATGTACCCATATATGTGACACACATTGTGAAGAGACACATATTTGTAATCTTAGAGATAATGTTTTTCTGTAACATTCCATTGTACCAAGTGCTTATTTTGTGTCTTGTCAGGTGGAGGATGAATTGGTGGCGCTACAGAAGAAGCTAAAAGGGACGGAAGATGAACTTGATAAATATTCCGAAGCTCTAAAGGATGCTCAGGAAAAACTTGAGCAAGCAGACAAGAAGGCAACTGATGTAAGTCTCTACAGTACAGTAATATAATAATGTCTATAATGAGGCCTGTTTACAAATGCCACTGGTGGAGATGATGTGATGACCACCATTTCTGGGTCTTTTTACTCCTCGAAGGTCATGTCTGTACAGCAGAAAGCTATTACCTGGACCACTTAGTATACAAAGCTATTTAGGAAAGGGTGACAGGCACACCATCTTGCATGGAATCAGACATATTATTGTGGATGAAAAACATCAGAGGAAATAAATCAAAACTCCATAAGCCACTAAGGTACAAATTAGGTACATTCTTTTTATTATATTTACAGTTGTTTCGTGAACCACTGCACTATTACAATGATACCAAGAACAGCATTTTAAATGCTTTGATTATAATGGAAAAAAAGAGCAACAACATAATAACATATCTTGTAGTATCAACCATGAGTTATGAAATGGTCCAGTCAGTAGTTCGAGTAATAGACATTCTGTTGCTTGAAGTCACTTAGTTAAGAACACAGTCAAAAGGGTAAAGTACAACTTAAAACTGGCATTGACATATTATTTGTAGGTTCAATATTAAGGTCAAAATGTATTTTCTACCCAGAGTGCGTAAGGTGCTCATGACTGGAGATGTGATTGGCAAATAGAATAGAGCTTTTTTTGACAATTTTGCGTATTTTTTATAAGCTTCATAAGCATACCTGGGAACATTGCCAGGTGAGCGCTGCTCTTCCAGTTTTCCGGGTCAAGACCCGATCC
Organism: Spea bombifrons; assembly: GCF_027358695.1. Classification (NCBI taxonomy): domain Eukaryota; kingdom Metazoa; phylum Chordata; class Amphibia; order Anura; family Pelobatidae; genus Spea; species Spea bombifrons. The sequence goes on along the minus strand of NC_071087.1, from coordinate 81,571,311 downwards.
TCCAGGTTGTGGGAGCGGGGTGTTTCCCGCTGCCATCAGCCCTGGCCGCTTCTCGCAAGGGAAGCCGAGAAGTTCCCAAGTATGTTCATAAGCTTCAAAAGTGCGTCATGGTCCTCATGATGATGCAAGAATTGTGGCGAGGATATATTTGTGCACATTACAGAAAATATGAGTAGAGAAGTATTTGTATTAGGTTTTAGCTAAAGCTGTGCCTATATATTTATATGTGCTCTGATCACAGTCACTGGGCTATCACAGAAGGAGAGGACACTGAAAAATGTTGTGGACAGCTTGAATTTTGAAGAAATGTTTCTTCCACTTTGGTCCTACAGCTTTCTCTGTATAGATGTTTCTGCTAGCATACATCTGATTATAAATGACGACCCTGATAATTGTGCTGTATATCAGTTGTCAATCAAATGTTATGACCGTTGTTATGAAATGTAGTACAAAGAAAGTTCTGTTTTTTTGCCAAGGGTTTCAGTATTTGGTTTAGTGACACACACATAGAAAAACAGTTATTTATTTGTGAGTTCAGGCTTTCTGATTCCAGAATTAGGAGATAAACTCTCTAAACTCTCTAAACTCTGAAAGAGATATATGTGGATATATTACATTTAAGGTGATCACATTGGCTATGCTTCCCAGGACACATATCATTTTGATATATTGCTGTCCAGCACAGAAAAAGTGCTGCTCTGCAGTCTGCAAGTTGTATTACTGAGCAATTTGGTCTCTTTGCTTCCATTTCACTTACCACAAGGCACCACGGTACCTGTACGTGAAACACTGTTGATTTGGTCCCTCTACATGCACACCTAGCCTTATTAATACTGTTGTAAAAACATTGTTTACCTTCAATTTCTTGGTGCAGATAATTATGCTCTGACAGCCACACCAAGAAAATTCAGATGTGCCGAGGTCTTTGTTTTACCTTATTTCCATCATTAAAATTTAAATTTGAAGGTGTTTTAGTGTACATCACCACTTAATGGATCAACATATTGCATATAACACAATTTAGTCATGAATTCAGAAATGTAAAAAAAAATACATTTAAGAAAATTCCAGTGTGATCAACAGCACAGTTGTTGAAGTGTAGTCCTCAATGAAATAAAATATAAAGCGTACATGTGGTTCAATGAAAACAATTTAAACTGATTAGCAATGATGACCCCAATATCCGATAGCTGAGATTTAACTCCAGCAGGCAATAGTTTGTTCTGTTTGTATTAACTCTGATTGCTGCTGTATTTAAATTGTAAGTTTGTTGTGTATCCACTAGAGGGCACCAACTGGAAAGTTCTTGTACGAAATAAATTAAAAGAACTATGAGAAATCTAACTTATATTGGGGCAATAGAATACAATTACTTATAAATACAATTTACTACAAAATACTAAATTAAGAGAAAATACACTTTCATTGCCACTTATGTTTCCACACCAAACACTGAATTAATAATATTTATTGAGACCCTTAACCAGTTGTTTATTATTTAAATATGAGGTAACCTCAACTTACTTCCCTTTCCTTAAATCATGTTTCTTTTACCTCCAGTAATTTCTACAACATCAGCATACCAGGGAACTTGTGGGCTCGGGGCCTACCGTTGCGGGACATGCCAAGGTCTGCCCCCCGACGTCGGTGGGCGGTCCCACTGACATTGCTGGAAACATTCCCATTTAAGGGAGAATGTGCGGAGAATGGGGCATTGCAGGACCCCACTCCCGCAACCTGGAGGATTCAGGTGTCGACCCAGAGAAGCAGCGCTTCTCCTGGAGTCTCTGGGCAAAACCTGGAGAGTTCCCAGGTACGAACATCAGGGTCTTTGCATTCAAGCGTTTGCATGTGGTACTGGCTGTTAAAGGCAAACCTTACCCTATGTGCCAATATTTTCTTGATGTTTTCAATACATGGCATCCACAGTGTGCCAGGTTTCTCACCACTATCCCATGCTTCATTTATTAATATCTAAGAGTTAATTTACCATTATAATCTTTACACTATTTAGGGGTATATTGTTCCTCACTAAACCTTCGTATTTGAGCAGGCTGTGCTTTGTTCAACCACATGTTATTAGTTCAACTATGAACTCTTGGAAACTACCACATAGATAACCTCTTGGGATACACTAGCACAATACACCAACATTGCTATTGTCTTTGGCTAAGGGCTGACAATCAGGTCAGATTTTTCAGAATTTTACAACCCAATTGCTGTAGACGAATGTGCTGCCCCTCGAAATCCGGACCAGGAATGCGGCCTACCTCACAGTCAAGGGACACTGCCGCCAACCTCCAATGCTTCCTGTTGTGTGTAAGCGTACCTGAGGCCCATGGGCATACGGAACCTGAAAGAGGTCATTGGTACCCGGAGCCCCCACTTGCAAGATGTGACCAGAACAACACGCTGACTTTAGTGGGCAGTTCCTCTGACCTCGCAGGCAGTCAGCGGGCATTTCTGCTGATGATGTGGAACACACCTCATATAAGGGGAAAATGGACTATATTTAATGTACATTATTGTTACCTGTGTTTCCAGTTATATATTATTGTACTTGTTTGCACTTGCACATAAATAATCTCTAATTAAAACATTGTTTTTTTGCTTTCTTTTTTGTGGGGTGGGGGTGTCAGAGGAGTCGTCCGCACAGGGCGCCTGAACACCTGAATGCTGTGAAACCTATACTAATATTAAATCTCTTAATGGGGGTCTGTCACAGCTTTTAAACATATATAAATTAATTTAATAAATGGGGAGGACTGTGTCTTTTGGCTCCATACCCCTTTGAAAACTTCAGTGGATCCTCTTTTCAGGGAGGGGTCTAAAAGACCTGGTCCTCCTCTTGCGTCAGCCTGTGAGCAGAGCGGCCCCAGAAGAAGACAGGGGACCTGGACTTACAACTTGTGGCACCTCAATTACCTGTGTTCACACAACAGAACTAATAGAGAGCTACTATCCCGTGCTTCACATAAAATAAAAAATAACTTTATTAAGACTACCCATATGTTATGCTTTTTTGTTTTGCTTTTTTGTTTTGTTTTGGAGAAACAGAAGTAATATTCACATGCAAAGAAGAATTTAAGATACCATTTCCCATAGTATAACCTGCTAAAGTTGTTTTGTGATGCATTTATTTATTTTAATCTGTAAATACCATCACAACTGTAAAATACAAGATTTGGGGAAAAAAGAGCTCATACGTTGCTTTTTCATATAGGGATGCATATGGTTTATGTTGAGAATTATAAGGCCACCGGTCAGTCCTGTGGAGCAGAGTTGAACTTATCACAAAGGGAACAGAATGTATGGGCACCTAGAATTGTTTTATACCATTCAGTAATCTCATCAGAAGAATAAATCCAAGACTTGGATTGACAGCGACAATAAGGCCAGCTGTACAATTTTCAGTGATTTTGGATTAAAAAGTTTAAAATTGTGATTCATACTTTTTTGAGACATGAATCCCCTCACCCTACGGAACTCAGAGCTGGACAGTAGTAAAGTTCTGTCAAAATTATCTTTTTTTCCAACGACTTGCACAGTTAAATAAGGCTCACTTCCCAATGCAGTCGCAATATAAAGTTTTATAAAAAGGTGGTGTTACGCAGTAAAGTTTTAACAACTATGCTGCTCCACAAAAATGTTCTATAAACTATGTATTTCCACAGCAAAGCCTATGAAATAGTGACATTTATCAGTGGTAACAACAACAAAGCCATCTCTCTTTCGTGCAAAAGCCACAGGAATGAGAAGAGAGCCTATGTAAATGCTTATTTGGAATAAGAAAATATGATTTCAGTGGCACTGGCCCACAAGGCACACTTAAGAAATTATATAGGGGCCATAGATTAAGAGATTATAAACAATGTTGATATAAATTCATGAACCCATAAATGGATGGAAAATAAAATAATTTATCACTTGGATGGTCATTAGAGTTACATTACAGCCATCATATATCCAGCACTTTAATACATATGATAGCTGTGTGGTCCCTTTACATTTTCATGGTGTCTACGTTTACATATGCATTTGCCTCTTCCCCCACTATCTGCAGTGCAAAAGACGTGTTTGGCTAATCGTACTTCACTGCACTTGATATACTCGCCTCCTTTTATCAGCGAAAGTTGAGGGCAGGGGTCTCTTCGGCCCAGTGTTTATGGGTGCCAAGTGTTCCCGTTCTTGGCAACAATTGTCAAAGGGCAGCTGCTGCAGCATGGCTGCAGCCTCTAAGATAAGTAAGTGCTTTTTTTCATTTTGGAAAGTACTTACAGATAACTTTGATGTGTCTTTATCTTTAGAGTGGGTGTCAAGGATGTAACACTGTCATAATGATCTGCATGATTGTTGCTCACTAGCCTATCTTTTCACAATTTTTAGGTTTCTTGTTTGGTTCAGCTAGCCTTTGTAAGGCAAGGAGAGCTAGTAGAAATTTGGGACTGGAAACTGATTGCCACAGGCTGCCCCACTGACCTCAGCTTCCATGAGATGAACTTTTCAACTCAATATCTCCAAAACAATTGCACTGATTGACAAACAAAAAGCACAAGCTATAGCAGTTGCAGTAAATAAATGTACGGATGATAAAAGCCAAAACAGCAACAACTCTGCTTTAATGAACCAGCCTTATTACTAGAGAACTCTGTGTTATAAATTGCGCTTAGGTGCTGTGTATTCCATATATTGAGCTTTTCGCACTTTATCGTTCTCTGTTAAACCCTTGGTATGTTTTATATGAGCTCTATGTGTTTACAAAATACAGTATCTTCTGAGACTCTCAATTGGCCCTAAACCAAACACCACCCCATGTATGAGGTAAGAAGAGGGTAATGTCAGAGGAATGGAATGTTCAGAAGGAGGAGCTTCTTGGTATTAACACCCGTAGAATCCAACCTCTGTAGAAAGCTCACTTTCTCAAACGGTTCCAAAGATGTTTTTATATTTTAGTCAATGCTAGCATCCTTGTTTTATTTATGCATCTTTCATTTTTGTAGCTTTTGCTGCCTCCTCTCCATTGCTTGTTGGAATGTGTCACCTTATCTTATATTTAAGCATGTTACCCTAAATTGAATGTCTAGTGAAACCATTAGTCGTTCAACTTTGAGCAACTCCAAGGAAACAAAGGGTGTGGTTGTACTGATGCCTGTTGCCCATGGAAGTATAGTACAACTATAAATGAGCAATCCATCAAAACAGTCTTGGTCTTTCATTTAGTGGCCCCAAGCTACTGGATTGATTCCCCTTAAGCACCTATTAAAGGTAAAAAAAAAAAAAAAAAAAAAAAAAAAAGTAATGACAAGATCCAGAACATCTGGATGCCTATTGGTGTGTGAGATGTAAATCTAGCTTTAGACTCTCATATCCCTTAAGCAAAACGCATGTGTCAAGGAACAAGGAACAAACTGTCTACATATCTGCTAATAGAAATTAATTACAGGTAGGTTCACCTACAGATAACTTTCATAGACAATTAACTATTTAGTTTCCAAATTGTATTCACTTCTACTATGTCTGCTAAAAGGCTTTTCCACTCATTTACTCTCATGACATTATCTATTCATGACACACTGTGCCATATCCTCTTATACCAATATTTATTTTAATTTCTTATGTATTATGTACTTTGCCCAATTCCTTTGACAGTTTCCATCATGGCCAGTATCATCCCCTTCATAATTTTTATTCTGTAACACCTCAGGCCTAATTTGCTATTTTATTTTTTAGCCTGGGGCTCAATAAAAGTTTCGGTGTCTGTATGCATGATATTGTTTGCATTTTCGCAACCGTTTCTTTTCTGGAGCCAGAGGCAGGGCCCTCTATGCCTGATTGCTTACACATGTCTCCCCGGCTCACATACCAGCAGACTTATGCACAGCAGGGTATATATGGAACTTCTACAACCCTGCAGAAGCAGGAGAATGTGAAGAATGCCAGTTATGCAAACAAGCGGTTTTGTCTTCCAGTGCCTTGAAATCTTGAAACTATTAAGGCAAGGCTTTTATTGGTGCAGTGTAATGACTCAGGCTGGAGCTACATTTAAAGTAAATTGTTTGGTCATGTAACATTTAGATTTTTGGGGGTGGGGGTAATATATAGGATTTCTCATAACAATCATTAGTGTTTTTACATGTTCTCAAAGGTCCAGGGTTTAAACGCTAACTGTTCTTAATCCTTCCCAGCCTTAATAATGGTTAAACAGTGGCATGTTATTTTTTTGTGAACTTATGTGAGAATTTTAGGTGGGGGATCTCTACCAATAAAGAAACACTTTCTCTCCCTATCATTCTCTTAAGGTGCATCCCTTAACCAAGAGCAGCCTTCAGGTGTTGCTTACGCGGGAACTCAAGATACCACATTTTAAAGCTGCCTACATTTAGCCACTAATGTCATTAAATTTTAGTAAGCTTAGTCTTTCAAAATTGCATCTATTTCTATATTTAAAAAAAACACAGCCTGTCACCATGGGCATCTGCTGGAGGCTGCAAGAGGCAGAAAGAGGCAAGCCTCTTCCCCCAGAAATTCTCTTGCAGGGCCCTGTTACTGTGCCAATACCCAACCCTTGCACAGGGCTAACAATGTACCCCCAACTGAACAAAAATTCCTGTGCTTTCGCCACACGTCATTTCACATGCTACTTTAATATTGAGCTTATGGTCTACAATACCTATTTAGCTGCAATATCATGCCCCTCAACTATCCTGATTTAGGCGGGGCAGTCCTGATTTTGGGTCTCTGTCCCGCTGTCCCGTCTATCCCTTCCTCTGTCTTGCTTTGGAAGGGCAGAGGAAGGGTGAGGCGAGAGCTGTTCTCACCTCAGGTGCAGCTGTGGGGGGCACACAGCCCCCCAATCAGCAGCTGCAGACTAGCTGAGAGATCCCAATCTCCCTCTAGTCGGCTCAACATTAGGGAGCGAGAGGTCTGCCGCTTCAGACCTCGCTTTACTGCTCCCTAATCACTACCGCCGGCAAGCGCGGGTACATGACATTATCCCTGCGCTCTGCAGCAATAGCTGGCGCATAGTGATGAGGAAGCAGTAAAGCGAGGTCTGAAGTGACAGACCTCATGCTCCCTAATGTTGAGCCTACTAGAGGGAGATTGCGAAGTGACAGACCTCCCGCTCCCATCACAGGATGCAGGATACAGGATGGAGGCTGGAGGAAGAAGGATGAAGGATGGTGGAAGAGGTAAGAGATGGGGAGAAAGGGGTGTAAGGGCAGTGTATTTGTGTGTGTGTGTATGGGCCAGTGTGTGTAAGAGCAGTATAGGTATTTGTTAGCTGGTGTGTAAGGGCAGTGTATGTATATATGTGTGTGTAAGGACAGTATATATGTGTGTATGTGTAAGGGCAGTGTATGTGTGTGTATGTGTGAGGGCAGTGTACATGTATGTGTGTGTGTGTAAGGGCAGTGTACGTGTATATGTGTGTGTAAGGGCAGTGTATGTGTATTTGTGTGTTTATGGGCAGGTGTGTGTAAAGGCAGTGTGTAAGGGTCCTAGGAGGGAGGCCTTTTTTAATTTAAAAAAATCTCTGCTGCTGTGGACTAATCTCCCAATGATGCTCAGCCAGCATTATGGTGGACGCCTGGCTGGCTGAGAATCATGGGAATTTTAGTTCACAGCTAGCATCTGCAGCTTTACTGTTGCTGCACTTCCCAAAAAAAAGTGTCCCTCTTTTACATTTTGAAATGTTGGGAGGTATGCAATATAAAAAATAGTCACTTGTTTTGCAAATGAAGACGAGACCTCTGAAGTCCCAAAAGCTTTTAGTACTCTCTGTAACCTGATCATATTAATCATATTGCACGTGTAAAAAGTGTCTACACAGCAGGTTTACATTCTGTGTAATGCAGTATTTGGGTAGGGGGCCAACTTGCCCTGACCCAAGGCAGCACTCCAAGCACATCTGCTCCAATTTCGTCTCTGCCGAGCTCTGGGATTTGATTTTAGAATCTGCATGTTATAGGGGCAAATGGGCTGGTTACAAGGGATATCTCCAATCTCCCTGTCCAGCCTATTAAGTAAACTGCGCCAGAGGCAACAGGTCCCCACTTTTGCACCAGAGGAGGCTGCCACCCCACACTTAGCCCTGGTAAGCCTAGACTAAAATACACCACTGATATACTTTTGCTTGTTTTTTGTTTTTACTGTTTATTATAATAATATTACACAACTGTGTATCTAAATGTGAGCCTCCTACAGATATATACTTTATTGTGCAGTACTTTCATACTGGATCATACTCATTCATGTTCAGGGGAGCCCTGGCAACCTTCAGCCTGAGGGTCAAGCCCAGGTAAATGGTATAATAACATAGCAACCCAACTGATATCTAGTCAATAGCACACTAAGGCTACTACCTAGCAAAGTACAACACACATTCAACAAAAGGACCTGCAGAAAAATAATCCAGTCGCGAGGTAACTGGTGCCTAACTTCTTGTTACTACAGAGAGCCTAGTGGCCACGTGTGGAATTACAATGGCACATGCGCTTTCCTATGAATGGTAGATAAGAGGCATATTTTGAAATATCTTAAATGGCTGTAATTTTTATGGATAGGTTTAGAACTGTAACTTTTTGTCACACACATTGCATTTTTAAGCACTTTATGTGCACTAGAAGCTGCAGCCCTTTAGCATACCTGCCATAAGATTAGAGTCCATGACTAGTGCCTTATCGTGGTAGTAGTCAATTACCCTTTACCAAGCCTGTCCCTGACTACCACTGCTTGCAGCACGCCCAACCCCAGCATAACTATACTGTTATAACCCCAACACCAACAAAAATATCCAAAAATACAATGGTGTGAATGGACATTTATATCTTATGCATTTACATAAGCTACATTGCACCTTAGTGTGCATACATGTGGAGCTCACGCACCCATGCTAAGGCTAAATGGTGATAGGTATGGTTCAGTAAACGTTTGTCAATAGGGAACAGGTTGTCATCAGCTATCCTGTAAATAGAAGATTAAGGGAATCTCCGTAAATCCTAGTAATTAAGATAAAGGGGGACTGAAGTACTAAAGATAGTAAAGCGGAACACAATAACATCAATGCTTTGTATTGCGAGAACCAAACAATAGATGAAAGATACAATTTTGCTTTTCCACCTGGTATGCTGTTTTCATAGCCATTGGGACAATATTGCTGTTTTTTTAACCCCTTAATGACAAAGCCCGTACATGTACAGGCTCAAAATGCATTGTTTTCAATGGGTTTAGGGACCGCCCATTGTCCTTAAGGGGTTAATCTATTTTGTATTTCAAATACAGATGATTGTGGCTTTGTGCATAACAATATAGGTCATAAAAACCAAAGAATCCAAGTAATGTCATAAACATTTAAAATATATATAATTTTTTTTTTTTACAGAACTCTATGTAGACATTTTACTAATTATGCATGTATTGAGTTGCGACAAAGGTGTCACTCTATAAAACTAGTTCAGAAGGTCAGGAGTCTCAGTACAAACGTGGGCCTTAGAAGAGGGGGGATGGGGCTCAGAATTTTACTGAGAACTGTGAGCAGTTTCAAGGATGCACATATGTTCTCCCTCACACACATGATTCACGCAAATATATATACGCTCCTTTGCAAAAATATGTGTGGCTGTGTATTTTCAATAACCATGGCTAGTCCTGAGATTTTTGAGCTCCCACACAGATGAATGCAAAAATTACATAAAAATAATGTTATATGGAATTACAGCATTTGGATGTTGATATTGAATATATATACATATGATAAATCTAATGAAAAGACTTGATGCTTATACCTTTTATTGCCTCTTTTTTTTATCTTAAGCACTGAACACTTCAAGCACCATCATACTCCGCCATGCTGTACAATGGGTAGAGCTTTTGACAGCAGAATTTTTTTGGAACTATTACCCTATCTATATAAATTTTACAAGCAAGGTTACCGCAAGAGATATAAAACTTAGTATTATGTAATATAGAAAGTTGGGGCACCCCAGAGTTCCCTAGACCCTTAACAGTATGAAAAAAAAAACATTGTACTAGAAAAAATCTTGCCGAGGTGCTATAACTATCAGGCATTGGAAAAAAGATAACTTGAATGTCTATGTAGTTTCAACGTGCTGTAATGACTCATAACAATGCCATCATTTTTTTGGACTTAAGGTACCACATATGGTTGGTACCATCATTATGAATTAATTCCTCATGTAAATGCCACAGCTATCCAGCAATTACAGGTAATTTAGCTAATTAAATTCCAGGACTATGTTGTCATCAAGAATAGATGACTACATCTTATCTGAGTAGATATTATGCCTTCAGTTTATGGAGGCTTCTATCACCAAAACACAGTGTCATGCACCAAATAGAAAGCAATGAAAGCAACCTAAGATCTTACTGTATGTATGTATGGTCTCGTGGATTCTCATGTAAAGAATTAAACAATTGTCCCTCATCATAGCTAACTTATGCCTTTATAGTAATGTTAGACAAAACATTACTATACATCACTAAAAAGGGCCCTTCTTACCTTCGAATGTATGTATTGTAAGAAGTTATGCGTGGGTGGGTGGTGCTATATAAATACAAATTAATAATTTAAGCTCTGTAAAACAAAATTAATCACAGGAGATAAAATGTAATTGGACATGTATAAATGAATTTCTTCCATTTAATGCAAACAAATATTGCATTTTTGTAGTACTTTCCTTGAGATAAATTATAGTTGAAAAAGGCAGCCTTTTTTTTGTCATTAAAGAGAGCTGCTTGTATAAACAGGAAGTGCTGGCCAGAGCGTGAGACAGCTTTTCGCTAACTGCTCTATTACAAATATGGGGAAAAGTGCGTGTGTTACTGGAAAAGAGCGCAGTCCCAGCCAGGAAGCTGTGACGTGCTAAAGTACCCAGGAGCAATGATTTTTACCCAGACCTTCTACTAGTGACACACCTCACAAGAATGTTATCTCCATTTCTTTACTTATCAGCACCAGAGGTGGGGGTAGGGGAAGAATGCAAAGGGAGGGCGGATTTGGGACAAATGTTAAACTCACTGATTTAATGGTCTTACTGCTTCGCCATGTTTTTTGGAATCTGTTCAAACGCCTTTAGAATTTCTCATACTCTTTGGTTTCTTTATTATTTGTTTATACTCTTTGGTAGTTTTCTTGTATTGTAGTTTTCTATTTTTTTTATGATGTATCATTAAAAATAAAAACTACATGTTTTACACTACATTTTTCAGCTCTGTGGTTTGCAATGTGTTTAAGGATGTCTCAGTGGACCTTATACATATAAATAAAAAAGGAACAACAGTTATTACTTATTCGATTTATTACAAACATAATGTCAAACAGTATTTGTTTTTGTTTTTTTGTTTTAATTTAATTATTGGCTTAATTCAAAGTTTGATAACATTTACTACGAGACAATTTTACATAAACAAAGCCACTTTTTTGATGTGGGTCCTAAGCTGTTTAAAATGACTGATTCTTTTAATAAGGAAAAAGATAAGTGGGATGAAAGTAAGGCCATGTCAGAAGGATATGTACAGAATAAGCGCAAGTGTCTTGTGAAGTCTTTGTAGGTGGAGCATACTTAAGAATCTGCGTCAAATGACAATTAAGTGTTCTGAGGAAAATTATGAATGAGAATGTTTTTTAATGCAGAATTAAGGTATAAGCATTTCACTCACCAGAGGAAAAGCACCTTTAAATACAGTGGTGAACAGGTTGTGGAAGGCTGACAGTCTGGTTTCTTCCAGGGACACATTGATAAGGGTTTCATTTGAAGGACGCCTATTCTTTTCTCTATAATCCAACGATGGTGTGAGAACCTAAAATTGGGTGACCTGGCATTTGTTTGGTATTAGAACCACCTCCCCCTGCTAAAATACTATGGACTTTTGATATTGGCGAATATGGCTAAATCGATAAACACTGAAACAGATTTGTCAATACTGTTGGAGCCATTAACATACAAAAATCTGGCTTATGTGTCTGACTTAAGATAATAGCATTCCTCATTCCTGCCTATTCATCAGGAAATGACAAATCACTGGATGCTAAGGATTGATAATTATCTGCTATTGGATGATAATATTCCGCAAACTGGCTAATCAAGAAAAGCAAGTTTCTAACATCACTGTATATCTTTTGTGAAACAGTGAAACTGATGTCTAAAAATGATAATGTTGTGAGAATTCCAGTGTAAAAGCACAACAAATTTAGTTCCATTAATTCTATTGCACTTATAATTCATCTTATATGGAAGATGATATTAACAGAAATTCAAATATAAACAAATGGTATGTGTCTACATGCAGTATTTTCTGTTAAGTGACAATGGTTAAAATGATAGTTTTGGTCTGACTTGTTGAAACCTCATTTGTACCTTTTCGTGTTCTTGAGCTTCTTCCAGAACTAAAGAGGACAGTCATGTCTCATAGCTTGCCTTTACTTTACGTATGTTAGGGTGACCACATCGACCATGTTTTCCAGGGCACGTCATTTTCACATATTGTTGACCAGCACATGTGCTTCCCTGCAGTATGAGAGGTTTGCAACTGGGTAATTGGGTCTACATACAGTTTATACATGCCACTCACTACAAGCCATCAATATATAAAAATTATATGTGCTATATTAAAAAAAGGCTAATGTGGTTAGCCTAACATATTTATGCTTACATTTCTGCATACCATAACATCCAATCATATTAGACATAATTGAACATTTCTTACCTATACAGATAGGTTTGTAGATGAGGCCTTTAACAGATCCACTTCTGTATCTAGACAAATTACAGCAAGCTATCAAGTTATAAATGGCTTAGGGGAGCTTGCATACTAGTAGGATGTAGTCAATTGTTAAATGACAAGTGAGATTTACCGCAGATGGGATGGTTAAGAATTTCAAACTGCCTAATTTGCCTTATGGGGAATCCATAGTGCTGCCATTTCCCTTAACTTCTTTGCCTACAAGTACGCACCAAGGCAGACTCAGCACTGTAGCAGCTAATACTTTACTCAGGGTCTAGATGTTTTTGCTTCTAGATTTTTTATTGGAATGTGCCTATCAAGCCAAAAAGAAACTCTGCCAAAAGCAGAGGATACTGGGAAATTGATCCATTTCACATATACAGTAATGTACATTACACTCCTTTAACACAGTTGCAGCTGAGTTTTCCTTCTGTCTTTAGCGATGCATCACCCATCACCCATGTTTAATTAAATATGCAATTCTCTCAAGGCTGACAAAACAAATGTTTTATGGGAATCTGGATCATAGAATATATACTTTTGTTACATTTGCTACTGAAGTGCAAAAACATTACTACTGGTTTGTTTTAAATACAAAATGTCAAAATAATAATAATACCGATAATAACCATGTCACATTCTTTGTATAGGTAACAAATAAATAACAGGCTTGAAAACATATTTTATAAGTTTAATGCAGTAGAAAAAGTGGGAGAAAAAAAATGGAAATGCAGAGGACCGAGTTACAGGATGTAACTACTTCAGTAGTATAAATGAAGACGGGGGGAGGTGCGGCAAAAACGAGGTTGTCATCTGTAAGTACCATAGTCTGCAAGTGGGAAACATTTGTAAAAGATCTCTATTAAAAAAATGTAAAATATGTTAAAAGTACATTTAAATATTAAAAGCGGTGACTTATTTACCGTCCAGGCTGCCTTAGGCCCGATCTAGGCCAGTGCCCTCCGCTGCCCTCTCCTGCACCACATTTAAAGGCACCACATGCCTTTGAGAGACGTAGAGCAGGGTAATGAAGTCCTGACGCTCTGTCTCTTAATGGCAGTCTATGAAGGTTGTGAGCACAGTCTCCATCGTGTAAATGGGTTCTGTAACCAGCCCATTAAGCTGCAGGATACTGGGGGGACTGATCATCCAAGAGACTGTCACCCCCTGAACCTGCCACCTAGGTGGCCTAGGCCATGATGGGTCTGATTCTATATTAAAAATACATTTTATATTTGAGCCATAAAATATAGTCTCATTTGCTGTTTTGATATTAGTAAAGGACACTTCAAGCCATCATATTCACTTAAATGCATATGATTGCTAAGAGGTCCCTTATATGTCTGTGATGTCCCCAGGGCCGGCCGAAGACTTAACGCCGCCTGGGGCGAAGTTTAAAATGAAGCCCCCCCCAGCTGACGCGGGGTGGGGCCGTATTTTAAACTTCGCTGACGCCATTATTCCCCCCCCCCCCGGTACTTACCTTTAAAGAGTCCTGCCGGCGTGTCTCCCTGCTCTGCCACAGTGCCGGTTTGTAATGCTGAGCGCCGGAAATTGACGCCACTTCCGGCGCTCATCATTACAAGCCGGCACCAAGACTGAACAGGGAGACTCGCTGCAGAGGAGAGAGAGAGCGGCGCCGAGTGGGTAAGCGAAAACTACTCGGCGCCCCTCTCTCTCTACTCCGCTTCAAAACAACCAAAAAAAACGCTTGAGGCGGCAAAGTGCCGCCCCTTCTAAAGTAGGGAAGGGCCGGCCCTGGATGTCCCTCTCACAAATGCGTCAAGAACAGTGAACTGTGCCTTTAATACATGGGTCCTCTGTCTTTATGCAAGCTTGTTATCATAAATCAAGTTGTGGCTCCAGTAATTGGGTAAATACTTGACAAAACCTTCTGTGAAAAGTAAATGTAGAGTAAATATAAAGTCTGCTTGCTTACAATCCATTTTCTTATGTAGAATATGTAATAATGCTTACGCTATATAAGAAACGTACCTTTCCTGAATGTCACTCAGAACAGGTACATCCAATAGATGTGTTATGATTCTGCCCATGGCATGTGCTATAGAGCAGATTGTACCTCTGCACAAAGGTTGCAATGGCTAATCCTATGATTATGGGGCTTCTGGGAAGAATATACCAGCAACCTCTACAACTGTCAAAACTGGTGTGGTCACCACAAGGAAGTAGTGAAATCTTGGTGGGATTCTTGTAGGGATCATCATGCAGGGCCCTCACCAACATTAACTTATTCTTCCACTTCCATATGCCAAGAAAAACAGCTCTACTGGGATAAAATAACCACGTATATATTGCAGTCAAATGGACCGAGACAGACATCTTGGGTTGAAGACGATCCTGCTTGCAAGTGTACAAATGTATGTGAAACACGTTGGCATAGTGGACCCAGCGTGCCAACCACTTATCTCCTGGTGACACTGTCCATAAAAAAAATGTAAGAATGCAGAACTCGGAAATGAATAAGGAAAGTTAGTTGTGCGTTTGTATAAGCCATGTGTATTTTGAGTTTGTATTTATTATTTCCTTAATAATCTTGATACTTACTTTAAATCAGCCACTAACAACTCTGTAAATGTACTTTGTATTGCTCTTTTTGTGGTTACTAGGATGTTGGAATGTGTAAAAATTCAAACACATACATTGTCTACATCTACAAGTTTCTACTTTACATGAACCGGTGGCCTTTTGCAGTTGACTATTGCATTGTTGCCTTGTAGGCATGTCACATCACTGAATAGTTCAGCTTCCAATACAGAACAAAGAGGATTGTATCGCAATTCAGTTTTGCTAATTTCTCCCTCTTCCACATTCCACTTCAAGCTTCTAATTTGACACCTTCCAGTCAGAGCTACTTGGAAGCCATTACTATTGAAAAGGAAGCATTTTTAAAGGATAATTAGAGCAAAAAAATTGCCCATGTACGCTTAACTCTCTGCATACCAGGGAGACCACTAAATATTGCTGAAATGACAAAAAATGTTGTGGTTTATTTTAGAGACCACTTCATGTACATAATTAGTCCTTTTTGCATATCATTGTGTATCTAATCTGGAAACAATGCAGAATATGCTTTGCATGTCCAGATAAAGTAATGCTGCTCTAAAAAAAATAATACAAAAATAAAATGGGATAAATAAAAGGTCGCAATAAGATCATTTTGTAGTATTGTATAATAATTTACTGTGTTGTTTTAAACTAACTTCAAGGTAAATAAAACAAGAAGCAAAGCATTGAGGATGGCAGAGAATATAAGAATTACAGGTAAATAATTTGACTCCAGGACAGGTTAATAATTTGACTCCAACAACGTGATTGTACACAACAGTAGTATTAACCCCTCCGTGACACAGGCCTTTACTCCCCTAAGCGACAGGAACTTTTTTTTCCCACTTTTAGCATATATTTGTTCACCCATGATATCCCTGTTCTACATTGAGTGTATGTGTTTTTTTTGTATAGTAAAAAAAAAACAAAAAAACATTAGGTCCCACTAACTACAAGAGAGCAAAATGTTCCCTTTTTTTTGTTATTTTTGAACTTTGGTTCAGGTCACAAAAGGTATATTTGTACTTGTAGTGGGAGGGGCATGAGCAGTTCGGCAACTATTGTTTCATCTTTTAAATGTATTACAATTTTCTTATTTTAATAAGACCCCCAGTGTCATGAAGGGGGTAAAATATAATATATACAAATTTTAAATGGTGGGTCCCTTCAACATTTTCATGGAGAAAATGAGTTTCTCTGTGATCATACCTGGGAACTTCTGGTCTCCGGCTGCCCGGAGCCTACTCTTGGGAGACACAGCCAAGGAGCGCCCGCTGTCCCGCTGACGTCGGGGGCATTCCAACTGATGTGAGGAGGTGTTCCCACTGGCATCACAGGAAACACATTTAAGGGGGAAATGGGTGTTGAGTGGGGTGTGTTAAGACCCCACTCCTGTGACCCGGAAGATTCGGGTGTTGACTCGGAGAACCGGTGCTTCTCCCGGAGTTCTCCTGGTCAAACCCTTTAAAAAGTTAAAAAGGCATTAAAAAGTAAAAAAGTGTATCAAAAATCCATGTATCAGAGCATTATTATAAGTGATATATAATGTTGTGGTGTATTTTGCCACAAGGAAAAACAGTTGAGGTGACATACACACACACACACACACATATATATATATATATATATATAGATACACATAACATGTATTATATATATTATCTTTTATTTATATAACTCCAACAATACATTAGGGTAAGAGGCTCCTGCTTGCAAACTTACAACCTAGAGAATGCAATGACATAGAAACAGAAGTGATTGGGGCAGACCAAAAGAGATAATTCTCGTAGAAATTATTATAACTATTTTTAAACAGTAAAGTCCAAAATATGCTACCTTGCACGTGTGTGCAGGATAGTAATTACTTTTGGCATTCAACAGCCATTACATCAACTTAATTGTCACTTTTTAAGATTTGTTTAATATTGAAATTTTAAAGTTAGTAAAATAATAAAAGCTGTATCCTAATCACACACTTGTACTTTATGAAAATAATGCCGATAAATTCTGGCCACAGAGGATCCTTTTTTCCCTCAGCGCTATGTGCCAGCAGGAAGACAGGCAGGCCCTGGGAGCTGCCTGAACTTTCCATGAGAGGCCTTAGTCATTCGGCAAGGGGCGGGAGAGGGAAGAAAAATCCACATTTTCTTTCCCAAATAAGTCGAAAAACGTTGCATATTTTTTAGGCGGGAAACACCCCCCGCCCGCTGACATCACTTACAGCGCACCGCCCTCTCACAAGCCACGCCCACTCATTGCCATGACCTCACCCTAGAATTCCAAGCTGTAACTCATTGACTGCATTCATTCTGCAGGGAGCAGTTACAGGTCTGCGATCTGCTTCCAAATTCCCTTAACAAACCCTTTTTCAATTATTTATTCTTTGCACGTTGCTTTATTACAGAAGCCTCGGGTCCGATTCGCTTTCCTTTTTAGTAGTTCATTCATTTTTTCGGGGGAGGCACTCGCTGTGCGACTGCAATTGGCAACTGCTGATAGATTTAAGCAGAGTAATACTTTAATAGTCTAGAAGTGCAACATCTTAACTCCTAAGTCGTTAAAGGTATATTGGAGGATATTTTTTTTTTACATATATTTATTTTTTTGTGCAATATTCATTGTTTTGACCTCCCAGCAAGTGCTGATTGCACTATTAAGTGTTTTATTAGAACAAAAGGGAACTTGGAAGCCTGATTTAAGCTAAGCCGTAGACTTCGTGCTGTACAAGAAAGAACAGAATGGCCGGCCTCAACTCCTTGGAAGCAGTCAAGAGAAAGATCCAGGCTCTGCAGCAGCAGGCCGACGATGCTGAAGACAGAGCGCAAGGCTTGCAGAGAGAGCTGGACAGTGAACGGGAGATGCGTGAGAAAGTGAGGCGCAGCTACTCCAAACACTACGGCCTCTGTTTCCTGTCCTCTTCTGCTGACTCCAACCTCTCCTTTTTTTCCTCCAAGATGATCTATCTACATTCTTTCTTCTTATTGCCGACCTGTGTCTATAAAAACCTTCTTTACACTTCCTTTCTCTCCGGCTCCTTTGTTCTTTCGATGTAATCCTACAACTTTTTCAGTCTTTCATCCATTACCATTACACTATGCAATTAGCATAAATGAAGCATCCATACATCTGTGGTTTTAAGTATGAATAGTCTTTTTTTTTTTTTTTTAAGCCCCATCAGCTGGTAAAAGACTGCTTAATTTGTGCTGAATAGTATTTATTGTACGTGGGGTGGGGTTACCTGTTAAACTTGTTGTGTATGGTGGCTTGTGAGCTTCTAAAAGCATTACCTTTGTGTGCTGCATTCCTATAGACAATAATATACAAGTAATTTAGGTAGAATGTACTTTTTTTTGTAACGGTTCAATGATCCTAAAAAAATCTTGATGGGCTTGTTTAATACATGCGCCAGTATTATATAATATGGCGCCAACAATTTACGCATATACGGTGCATACGTTCAATGGGTATGGCAAAACTAGAATTGATAAAACACAAACCGATATCTTGGGTAAAGAAGGCCCTACTCTCAAGCTTACAATCCAGAAGAGGCAGTGACATTCCATCAACTCAATGTATGGTTCTCTGAAATGCTTTGTGTATGGTAATTACATTTCTTTCCAACATCTGCGGTAGATTTTTGTTTTGGGAGACTGTTGGAAGCCATTGAAAGAGATGTTTTGTAACTCCCAAGTCTGATCTAATCAGTTGGGTATAATTGTATTCCGGATGAAGGTGTCGGCCACGGTTGACTGTTGTAAATTAAAAATTCATTGCAATGGTTTATGTATTGGAAATTAACTCCCAGTCTCCAAGGATAATTAACTACTGCTTGTAGGTGAGCCATTTTTTTTTCTAGAGCAGTGTTGCCTAAATACATGGTGATTGGCCTGTTAGCAACTTCCTGCCAGAAGAAACGTGAGTCATTTCCTGAACTGTAGTAGATTTGGATCAACATCCCTTCTTACATACATTGATATTCTTTTTTTTTTTAAGGAGATCCCTGGTAGCAGATAACTTTATTCCTTGTTTTTGGGAACTTACATTCATTTTAAGAAGTTGGGCAATTGTACACTCTGTGTAAACTGCCAGAAAAAAAACACTTCTATACAAAATGCTAACCCTCTTGTTCTGTTGAGTGATTTAAAACTTGTGTATTTTTTGTCTATGATGCAAAGCATCCAGTAATTGGGGCCATTTTAAATCATGCAGATTTGTGAAACCAATCTAATTCATTCCATATATTATAATCCTTTAGGTAGCAATGAGGTTTATTCATTTAAGGATATTTGTGGTTTCAGCTTCCTTACTTGATTATTCATTATGTAGCACAAAGGCAGGTACATTTCTCCAGTAAAGATGGCTCAACTGGTCCTGTATAATGTATACAGTATACAACCAAATACTTCCTGAAGCACTCACTTGGGTTGGACCTTCATAATGTATCTGGGTTAAAACCATGACTCTATTATCCATAGATAATAATGGTGTTAACCATACTCTAGGCAGGCTTTAAGACAAGTTTCAGCTGAGTGCCTACAGCATAAGTAAGACAGACTCAGACATGACCTGTTCTGACATCATTACAGACAATGGAAGGAGACCTTACCTGTTAGAGCAGCAGCACATTCCTGTCCATGAGTCATCCTGTGAGATCATTAATGTTTCACAATTACTACACTGTGTCTATAATATTGGAGCCAGCTGGTTATTGGCAGCCAGGTGCCAAGCAAGGCTTTCCTTTTGGAGATGAGCTAATTTTATTGATCCAGAAAGTACAGGTAATAGCCGCATGATTGTATGCCGTATCAACCTAATTCACTTTGTGTGAATTAGAATTTCTCTAAGGGGCCGTCCCATAAAAATCTATAGTTCAGTAAATTCCGAGTATAACGTGCCATGAGAAACAATTTACTTACCCAGTGGCCCAATGTTGACAACTTGATCGGAAAGTAGGCAGCATACTGCGTTATGCCAATCACGTGTATGCTGTCTGATCACTGATGTTCTGCTAGCATACATGTGTTTGTTGCAAGAAGCGTACATGCATACTCTTTGAGTGTTTGCAGTAATGGCCATATTGGCATGACAATACCTACTTGATGAAAGCCGTCGTCATTGTGAAGGTTCTACTTGGTCCTTCTACAAAGGGGTTGCTATTTGACTGTCACTATGGCAAGGCCTGTCAGGTTTTTTTTCTTAACGACATAAGCCTAATGAACATACAAAATATTTTGCATTTAGTAATCCATTGGGCAACAAAATGTTGAATTTACCTTGTTCAGATGTGTTGCCTTTGTGTTATCGATTGGGACTGTGGTTGCCATGGTGATCTTTAAAGGAAGTCTGTGTGAAAGCGCTTCATTGTTGTCAGTATATGAGATAAAAGTACACATTCTCCCAAGTTCTGTTTTTTTTTTTTTTTTTATATAAAGTAAGTACAGTTAGTGCCTAAAGACATATTTTACTGAAGCAGCACTCAAATGTGATTTTGATATGACTCATCTTATTGCCCAAATGGAAGTGCCTTTTTCTTGACAAAAAAACTTAAGTGTTGCAAGATCAACAAAATCTGATTATAGCATTTCAAGAACATACTTTTAAATTGTGGTTAGCACAGCTGTAAAAACAAGAGGTTCAGTCTGATTCTGACATGTTTTAATGGATCAAACTGTTAATCTGAAAGTTACTAGAACTTCTTACAGAGTTTTCTTAAAAACATATGTGGTTAGTTGGGTTTCACCGTATTTAAGGCCAGGCGGCATTTACAGCACGACCTGTGGCCTCTAGTTGTACTGCCTCAATATACTATATGGGGAGTATTTTCTTAATGTAACGGTTTGTCAATGACAATATGCGGTATGCATAGAGTTCTAATGTTTTCCAATCAAGAAGGCAAATCTATTTGGACCTGTCTATATTGAGTGAACGATTTGAAAATTTGTCCTACCCGCTTAAGACAATGAAACACCCCTTACTTAAGGTGTTAAAAAGGAAAGGTCTCGGTTATGTGCATATGTGGTGGGCTTATCCAATTGAGAGAAGGTACAGCCTGGGTACTGAAAGGAAATTGCTGCTTATTGTTAATGGGACTAGATATTAACAGGGAAACCGGTTACTTTTAGTAAACAGAAAAATGGTGGTTATGTGTTGTGTGTTTTAAGGTTCACCTACCTATGTCCCTCTTGTGTATTAGATGTTTTTTCTTTCTTTCTTAAGCTAGAATTGTATAGTATTGTGCACGCTCGCTCACTACAGTAGTAGGTTTTCACTAGATGTTGGTGTGGTGCGGTTCTAATAGAGCTGTATTTTGTTTATGTGGATATGTATATGTCCCTTCCCATCCACTCTAGCTTTTCACAAAATGGCTGAACCTGCACTGACTCCTGTGGTCTGGGGAGGATATCTGAAAACGGTTGACAGGGTTTCCCATATGAAAGCTGCAGGCACTCCCTTTCCTGTTCTAAGCTGTATATTTTTTTTCTACACTACTTATTCCCTTATGTACTGAAAATAAAGCCCAATGAGCTATACATTCTACATTGTACAAAGAAGGGAACTGCTTAGGTCCAGGGAGGATAGACATTTGAAATTGTGGTTACTTACAAAGGGTTAACAGATCAGCCTAGCTATGTATTGTTGTATGTCATGCCTCGCCTCTCAATAGTAGGCATTGTAGGTCAAATTGCTTGTTTAGGGCAGAGCACAGATTGACTGTAGTAGATAATTGCAGTTGTACTTTGAAACAAGAATAGCGAATGAGTCTTCTGATATACAGTGTCTGGGAAAAGTGTGTTCCTCAAACACTAAAGCTCGAGCCCCCTATACCAATGCTTTTGATCCAACCTAAACTTTAGGCCTTGAGGGCTGTAAGCAGTCCCCAATTTAATGCTTTCAAATGTTCCACGCTATGCTGGGTCCATGAACCAAGGCTATTTTAGGTACTTATCCAAAGCAGTTTAGGAGTTTAAGGATTGTCGGGTCTCTTTCCATTGTGATTGTTCTGAATATAACTTCCTGAGCAGGAAATTCATAGTGAAACTACCTGGCACAAAACATTGTTCTCAAACTATGGCAACTCTGGGACATTTATATCTGTCAAACACTTAGGTTTTTTCTTTTGTTTTAATAAAGCCACACAGCATGAATTGTGGGGTGTGGCCCTCGATATTACATGATTACCCACAACGAGCTTCAGGTCAACAGATAAACTAAGCTCATTCGGCATCATACACAGCATTCATGTTCCTATAAATCATTACTCTGTGTAAACATACAATACAGGTGGGTAACTTAAGATGACCATATAACAGAGATTTTAATATTTCTTGTCACACAATGAGTGCTGTCGTTTGTGCAACCACTGATTGGACTTCACTGCTGAAAACCCCAGAAAAAATGTCCTGTCCAATGTTATTATATTATAGATATAAACAAACAACATAATTCATCTTTTTATTAAGGTGGATCTGGCACTTGCAAGCCTTTCTACAGTAGGACATAGAGCAGTGGGTTGTACATATGTGCCACTGATTTTTGCAAACATTTTCTGATTCTATAGGAGCTACTCGGATGTTTTGTACAATAGGTTTTATTTTACAAGGAAGCTGCTGCCGCAGCTTGCTTTAATTTCCCATCCCTTACAAAGCATTCCCAAAGAATTCCAGATGTCTTTCCTCTTTGTTTTCAAGCCCACAGGATGTCAGAAGAAATGCCATGACATGTTAGCAACATCACATTGCAAAGACTGGTACAAAATATGTAGGTTTTGCATGTAATATGGGCACAATGCGCCTAAATATAAAGAGGAGTGATCACAATAGCATAGTGCAAGAACAGTAAGGATGTGGAATTCTCTGCCTGCAGAGGTAGTTTTATCAGAGTCTGTACAGACGTTAAAACAGCAACTGGATGAATATTTGCAAAAACATAATATTCAGGGTTATATATATATATTTTTTTTTGCCTTCCTTTGGATCAACAGCAATTAATAATAGATGTGGGAAAGGCTGAACGTGATGGACGCGTGCTTTTTTTTCAGCCTATGTAACCAGTGGAGCGTTCTTACTGACTGCCCATTGTTACATTGTGTATAGTGTTTAAAATGTTACCCAAAATATTGCTAGTCTTTTAGTTAACTGATTGTTTTAGTAACACTATTATCAAAACAGCTGTGATTTTTGCAGCTTGCTTCAGGAAAGTACACTGACTGCTCCATGCAACTCTGCTTTGATCTTTTACATCTGGAAAATTCCAAACAATGGTTGTCATATGGCTTCATTTCATCTTAAGCTTTCACAATGTGGGCTCAACAAGTCTTGTATATTCAAGAACATATAGGATGAAGAAACCTTCTGTACTTTAGGTAACTGTACTTTAACACTTAATACCAGCAGACAATATTGAGTGGGAAAGAGTGACCTGATGAGCAGTCAGGTGATAGTACAAATATGGCAGGAATGGGACAATGTGGTAAATAAAACTAACGCTTTGTGTTTCTATTTTACCACTGCCGACAACACAATTCCAGTAAACGAAAAATCTAAAAAAAAAAAAAAAAAAAAGTTTGTATGACTTGAGGGTGTGTGCTGTCATATGTGGCACCATCTGCTTTCTTGAATCCCTACGGTTTGCCCAGTGTCAGTCATGACTAGGTTTGACCCAACTCCTTTTCAGCTGTGCTTTTGTTTTCTTGGACATCCCATCTATTATACATGTATCTCCCTGTTATGTTGTATCACTTTGTGACCGTGTCTGTGGTTGTATGACGTGGCTTTTAATCCTTTAAAGTAGGCACAGGTCTACCTATATGCTTTCCACCACACTATTCGTTTAAGCCAAGGCAGTCATGTGATTCCCTGAACAAAATGGGATGGTTTGGGGTTTATTGGAGTCATCTGTAGTGCAAAGTTTAAAAAAAAAAAAACAAAAAACCCTATTGTCACCCTACCAACCATTGAAATGCTCTTGCTGAAGGGATATGGCCACTTTGCATTATTGTATTTTTTTTTCTTGATGCGACAGTAGCCATTATGTTTTGCAATGGCTGAGGACCATGTCAACAATAAGAAATCTGGGACCGATAGATAAAATGGAGATAGTCTGGCATGTGTTAGCTGTTTCCCACATCAGCATTCTGTTGTATTTTCAGGCGTAGGATCCAGCTGTTCCTACAACCTGGGGCTTAGCAGGCAGCTTCCTGTTCTCTGCCACTAGTGATTTCTCCATATAAGGACAGACCTTCTCAATAAGGTCACGTGTGTATGAAGGAAAAGGTGGAGTTCACATGACTAGTAGCAATCCATATGTTCTAATCCATACCTCCCTCTCCTTTTTACATACGACATTCCAAAAGGCACTTGGAAATCTTCTGCGATTTTCTGTTGCACACAGGGTCTTAATTATTGTTTAGCCGTTTCGATTTTACCACTTCTCTAAACCGAGGTCTACAACAATCTAGTGAAACAACAATAATGTAATTCCAGCGAATTAATCCATACATTTATTTTTGACTAGTTACTAGCTGGATGATACCCCCTTGATTTCTGTGGATTGCTTATATGTACATCTACATACAATGCTTTCACAAGCTGACCAATGTCAGATGTACAGCCAAATACAGAAACACTTTTAAGTAAGAGCAGGAAATCAGATTTCCAATCTTTTATTTATTTGAGAAAGGGAGCCCCAATGTTACTTGCAGAGCTCCACTGATGGCACAGGGAACGGCCATGGCAAATGTGTGGTCAGCAGCACTAACTGACCGCTATTCATGTTGCAACATTTTGACCTTTGTTGCAATAGAAGTTTATTATATGGTGTGTGTGTGTGTGTGTGTTTTAAAGCAATTTGTAAGAACCGTTATAGTGACAATGCTGAAACTTGGACAGCAACATAGGAATTGCTATATTGTCCATTTGTCACGTAGGCAGTAACACAAATGGGTACAATGTATATTTACGGGCACAAATGTTTCATCTTATTCAGGCTGAAGGAGAAGTTGCTGCGTTAAACCGCCGTATTCAGCTTGTGGAAGAAGAACTGGACAGAGCTCAGGAACGTCTTGCCACCGCCCTGCAGAAACTGGAGGAAGCAGAGAAAGCTGCTGATGAGAGCGAGAGGTAAATAAGCTGTGGTTACAATCCAGCTTCCCTGTTACAGTTGGCTGTGGGAACTTCCTGCTTTTTTTTTTTTTATATATATAGTTCTTTGAACCCTTCAGCAAGCACATGGTTCTAATTACCTTTTTTCCCCTCTCTCTCCCCTTGGGGGCATTCACATTGGTTATCTTTATTTGTCTCAATCAGGCATAATTTAATTTAGAATGAAAATATTTTTAATGTAGGAAACCCTTGAAAGATGGTCACATTAGCAAGCACCCAAACCTTTTTGTTGATGTTACGGCACACCCTCTGCACTCAGATATTCACTCATTCTGTCATTGTGGCTGCCTTGAAATGAATACCCCCACCAACATTAACTGTTTTGCGTGTGTTTTTTTTTTTTTTTTTTCTTGTCTACCTTGCCCTAGGCTTTTTGAATGTTTTTATTCACTTTTTACATAGTAAAAATGCATTGTATTTGCTTTTTCATGTTAGAGGTATGAAAGTCATAGAAAACAGAGCAATGAAAGATGAAGAGAAAATGGAGATTCAAGAGATGCAGCTGAAAGAAGCCAAACACATTGCAGAGGAAGCTGATCGCAAATATGAAGAGGTAAGCGAAGGAATTGTACCGGCTACAATTAGTTATCCTAGGGATTGTTGGATTGATTAGTAATGCTCCTGCCAGCAGAGGCTGTGTCTATAGTATGCGTAGCTTTTTCTCCTTTAAGGTAGGATTGGGGATTACCAGGAGAGGTCAGAGGTCAATCAACTAATGGTGCATTCCAGTAGAAGTAGTAGTTTTTTGTAGACAGGCTGGGACCCATACAAAAAACATGACCACCATTCAGACAATGCACTAGTAACTGTACCGCTGTAAAAACAAGAGAAGAAACAATATATATTATGTGATGATGGAAATGTGTAACTTCATTTTACTGATGAAATCCTCCTGAGAACAACTGCTTTGTGACTTGTTTGTACAGCATTGATAACTTAATGCTTCTTAGGATAGGTCACTTTGTAAAAAAAAAAAACTATACAATTGCCTCAGCAGATGTGGCAAGGTTTTAGTGTGTTCAACATGAGTCATGTGTATTGTCATTATGAGGTGCTTTTCCTCATCCATTATTTAAATGTTATTATTTATTGGGTGCTATTGTACCACCTGCTGTCAATACAGTTACCTTGGGGCCAGTCTGATCTCTGTTCAATGAAAATGTTATGTTTCCTCTGTTTTATATTAACATGCACTGGTTTCTTTTCAAGGTAGCTCGGAAGCTGGTCATTCTGGAGGGAGAGCTTGAGAGAGCAGAGGAGCGTGCAGAAGTGTCTGAACTGTAAGACTAAAAACTTATATTTAATAATATTGTCTTAAATATTTAAACACTAATTGGATAGACCTAAAGTTATACTCACTATAGGACCTGACCAAGGATTGATGGGGTTTTTAAACATCTAGTCTGCCCGTTTTTCAAGGTGTGCCAAATGGTTCTTATTTGCCCAAAGATTAGTGTTCTTTAGAACCAGTCTTCATGTCCTTTATAACGGCATTAATACAACTTTACATGGCTATTGCTTCAAGCACATTCCCCTAATACCTTTCTATATCATGTGCATAGTAATAGTCCACCAAAGCAAATCAGCATAACTATACCTATTAAGCTTTTCAAATTTAACAGTTCTACATTTGTGTAACCTCTAGCATGTTATTCTGTGAAGACTTCACTGTAAAACTGTAACTCCATCGTAACTTTATGGCATCTAACTTGGCAAATCTCAAGAACATAATGCTTAAGGAAGCTGTTGATTTGGCACATACGATTGAGCAGAATTGGCCTTTAAATCTGGCATGCAGACATGGTGGTTTGCCAAGGAAAGTGAAAAGGGGGGGCGCTATGATAGTCTTTGTTCTGCCTCGTAGTAGCTTTTTCTATGAAAGCGTGTGGCTGCCTGTTTGTGGCCGCTAATCTCATTTACACATGTTGGCATATCTTACTACAGCAAATGCAGCGATTTGGAGGAAGAACTGAAAAATGTGACTAACAACTTGAAATCTCTCGAGGCTCAATCCGAGAAGGTAAGTGGGAAACGTGCGGTAATGGAACGCTCCTCATTTAACAGCGTCACATTGTTTCCTGTAGTCGTTGTTGGCATCTGTTTAAAAAGGAAGCTGATGGGTGGGAGCTGATATCCTAATGGCATATTTGCCCTTCCAGCTTGTGCTGCGTTTTAAACATACATTTTATTTACTGTAAAATATCTGGTACTTCATTTTGTTTCCTACTTTAGGAATCTTGATAGGTGGATTCAAACAAACCTCTCCCCCCCCACACTGTATTCAAGCCTATTTAAAAGACTTGGATTAAACAATTCATTATTTTCCCTCACTGTTGTGGAGATTTAGAGCATTTGTTCCACATATCAAACAGTGGCTATGTTGCAATAGGAGCATGCTGTATTGGTATCAGATTACCAGGCATCTAAAAAACATAAATAATTTAGACACAAGGAGGGGGAGCACGTTTCAGTAAACTATTGTAAGTTTAAACAAAAATCTTTCAGCCATTTCATATGCAGTATATTTTCTGTTAGATTTAAGGAATTCATATGTAAATGTTAGCCATACCACAGTAGAAAAGCTGTTACCAAGAGAACAGCTCAACTGGAATTACAGGGCATTCTCGTGTTTATATTACCCATTATATGTTAGTGTAGTAATGAAATTAACTTTTTTTTTTTTTAAGCCACAATAATGGATGATCTGCACTTTTAAGGGGAAATATAAGTTCTGTTTCTTAAATTCTATTTGGAGAAAAGATAAATTGTGCACATCTGAGTTTTAACAAAAATCTCTGTGTAATTTATACTTTTTTTCCATTTTAAAGTATTCTGAAAAAGAAGATAAATATGAAGAAGAAATTAAGATTTTAACAGACAAACTGAAAGAGGTGAGTAATATAACTAATCTCTAATCAATGGGAAGGCTACAGTGGCTCTTGCAATCTGTCCAAAACAATGTCAAATCCCTTTGTTTGTTGTTCCAGGCTGAAACTAGGGCTGAGTTTGCAGAAAGAACAGTTGCCAAACTAGAAAAGACTATTGATGACCTGGAAGGTAAAATTACGTTTTTAATATAATTCTAACACCAAAAAATGCAGTGCTGGCTAAATTGGGTTGAGTGTGGGCAGATGCTAAAACTACAGCCCCCAAAGATCAAACACTGCCCCAGAGACCTGGCAATCAGCTGGCATACTAGGACCCTCTTAGCTAGTGAAATAATTCATAGTAACCCCTTGTAAGTGTACCGTCTTGCACAAATGCTTACGTTTTTGTTTGTTTTGTATTGTAAGATGGTGTTTACGTTGTCAGTCTCTTTACTATACACTCTAATAAATATTTCTTTCTTTTTTTTGCACATTCTTCCCTTTCTTCATGCTTACTTGGCTCTTCTCTCCTCTCCGACCCATGTGTGCCTCTTCTGTCTGCTAGATGAGTTGTATGCACAGAAGCTGAAATACAAAGCTATCAGCGAGGAGCTTGACCATGCTCTCAATGATATGACCTCTTTGTAAACCATCCCGGTGGTTCCAAGTCGTGTTTGGTCTTTTTCATTCTCTCCTGCCAATTTCTGATCTGTTTGTCTCTTGCTGCACTTCTATAAATTTTCTGACAAATAAAAACTTCTTTGCACCTTTCTCCATTTCTTCACTTTTTTTCTGTTATCACAAAGAGCATGTGTGCTTATTTATGTGTGAGTGTACTGAGTTGAATTGAATGATAGGTAGGCCTATCATGTGAAATCTATAGTGCATCCCACATGATTCAACACCTGTATGTCCTGATGTTAGACAGGCTAGCTGTTTTAGTATTTTATCATTGGGGGGAAGCATAAACAAACTGTGGGCATGAGAAGTTTTAGTGTTTCACAATGTTTTACAATGTTTCTTGTAGATAAGTTGGCAAATGCCAAAGAAGAAAACTTGGGAATGCATCAAGTTCTCGACCAGACACTACAGGAACTGAACAGTTTATAATGGAACTTGATGATGACTCCACACACCCAAAACTATTCCCTCCTCGGTTTTCTACATTCTCGCATATAATCTTATAACATTCCAAGGGAGCAAAAAATGAACGTGACCAAATATTTTATTTTTAAGAGACCTTTTTACAAGTCCAGAAATCATGTTTTACATTGGTTCTTTGTACGCTTTTTTTTTTATATACTAAAGTCCCAGTGTAAATTCAGATCTAGAATCGTCACGTGTTGTACTGTCTTTGTCTTATGTTATTCTGTTACAGGACCACAAAGTATTGGTATAAAATGTCAAAGCTATAGGATTTTTTTTTTAATTCTATCAATAAAATCAAACTGGGAAATATCCATGCTGTAGTAAACATTGTTGTTTTCTTGAAAGGTATAGATAGAAATTCTGTTAACTTTATGTGATGGGCAATACACAGCAAATGCATAATAAATGGCCCTTTTTGGTACTGATGTTTGTTCCACTAGCAAGCTTTTTAACGCTCACAGGGCAATATCAAGTAGCCTCCGAATGAACTGGAGATTGGGAGTGTTAGATACTTTTCTAGCACATTATATAGATTAGATTAGATGTGCTAAATATATCGGAACAGAAATGTCATTTTTGGGTATTATCTTTAATGTCAAAAGCTCACATTAAATGTTACAAAGACCCCCTACATTGTAATATCAAAGCTTTTTTTAGGTGGGATTTTTTTTTTTTGTTCCATTCTTAGAATACCTGGGAAAGCGTGCTTCCTGGGTTTGGCTTTTTTGTAGTTGTTTACCTACAAGGTAATACTTTTTTGTTTTATTTTAATTTCCCCCATAGTCTCCAGCTCACTTTGTTTTCAGCATCTTTACAGCAGCATATCTTGAATCCATGTGAATATAGAGGCACGAACAAGCACTGTCAAAAGTTGTACAAATGGAACTATTTAGTAATATGCTTGTGCTTTAAACTTCTAATGCTTCATCCATTGGTGGAAATACAGCTAGTATAATACGTAAGTTAAAGTGATACATGGCAAGATCAGACTAAATATTGCCAGGGGTGCCAAATCTATCATTTTTATGTAATGTAGATCACATTTAACACATGCAGCCCAGCTGTGTGTCGGATTTTTAAGCTGCGTTTTAAACGTGTAATAATTGTACACACTGGTGTCAAATGGCAACTCTAATTATGCATTGATTTATTGCTACAGTATCAAACTTGTGCTGTGAGACTTCTTGATGAAAAGGTGCTATCACTAGAACTTGTGCAATATATTACCACAGGAACCTCTCTTCTATCTGAGGATTACCCCAACACATTAGTTGGTTTGCTAGATATCCTCACAAATGGCTTGGTTGATCATTATTTCGTGTGGTAAGATTTGTCACAGGTAAGTGGTTGGCTTGCTTGTGTTGAGACAAACTGAAGATCTGTGGGTAGGAAAAGAATGAGAGCAACTGAGCAAAGAAATAGCTGAGGGGAGGTAATGGGTCCATGGAATGGCTAGGGATGGGGGCCCACAAACTTAGTATATTCAATATGCCTCTAAACAGACAGGGTGACCCGGGGATACAGATAAGAGGGACGTGCTCATGCTGTACAGAGCACTGGTTAGACCTCGCTTGTATTGTGTACAGTACAGGACACTCAAGAAGATCTAGAAAGTTCAGAGAAGGGCTGCTAAGATGGTTCATGGACAACAGGATCTATGGTAATTTACCCAGAAAGGTTAAAAGATCTTAACATATATAGAATGGAAGAAAGACGTGACTGGGAATATGATAGAAACATTTAAATACTTAAAGGGAGTCAACATGATAAAGGAGGAGAGTTTATTTAAAAGGAGAAATATTACCGTAACAAGAGGACATGGCCTTAAGATAGAGGGGCAATAATTTAACAGTAATATGACGAACTATTACTGTCACGGAAGGCTCCATGGCCTGGGCTCCTCTCTACAGACTTTGGGCCTCGGAAGGGGTTCTGTTTTTGGGGAGGTGGGTACAGGGGATCTATTGGAACTACTTCCCCCTCGTACGGAGTGCCACATTTCCCCAAGTACCAGAGACTCTGAGGACAGTGGCGCTCGGATGCACATTTTGGGCGCCTGCATTTTGAGAGGGGGTATATGTGCGGTGTTTTACTCTCCATTGGGTCCGGACTTACAGGACAGACCTCCATGCCAGCGTTTGCACCAGGATCTGATATCCAGCAGGTTTCAGACAGAAGTCAGGAAACGCCCGTGTTTACCATCCTCCCCACAGACTACAATAGTGACCCCCTACTGGGCTGAGGTGGGCTGAGTGCAAATACTGAGCTGCGTATAAAGGAGGCCCTGATGCAGAACCACGTGTGGTTTGCTGTGTCTATTGTATGTAAATTACCCCCTTGTACTGTATAAATACTGGTGTGTTTTCAATAAAACTGAGTCCTGTTTTCTCATCCTGTCTGATGCTTGGGGTGGGCTGCTGTTATAACTCACTGTCCTTTCATGGCTAGCCACAGCGCCGATGCAGCAGCATCTCCCTTCTCTCAACAATGCTGGTTCTGTCTGGAGCTAAAGGGGTTAACCGCTGGTGTCCTCGCAGAAGGAAGCTGGAGTAGGCATCCTGTCACAATTACTTCTCTGAAAGTGTAGTGGGTGCATAGAATAGTCTTCCTGCAGAAGTGGTAGAGATTAATACAGTGAAGGAGTTAAAGCAAGCATGGCATAGCCATAAGGCTAAGCTAGATATAAGATATGGCCAGAGGTTGGACATACTAGATGGACCGAATGGTTATCTGCCATCACTTTCTATGTTTCTCATTAAAGGAGTACTCTTCTCTATTTCACCTAATTTACACACAGTCTTGTTGTCCCCAAGTCTGAATGACTATGAGTGCTAGCGCATACTCACACATAAGGCAATGGTGAACTTTTCTTGCTGGCCTGCCTGTTGTATGGATATGTGTATATCACAGAAAACAATGAACAATAGTTGCGGGGCGTACTTAATCGTTACTTTGTATTCATTGTTCTGAAAAGTACAGCACTTTCACTTCTGCTTACATGTAGTTTTTTTTGAGCTACAGTCCAAAGTAGTCATAATCGTATATTGAACTATAGGCCAATACCTGTAAATGCTTATTTTTCTTATCATGTTGTTTCAAAGATTTCCATAAATGGTATGCGCTCTAAGCAGATGATTCAGCTTATCTGTCTTCACACATGATATTAATAGAGCGGAAAGGCATGAGGTAATGCTCCACATCACAGGAATTTAGCATGTGAATGTTAATAACTGATTTATTAAAGTTGGCATTTATCAAAATGATTGTTCCTGTGCCAGGCTAAATACACATGAGACCTGTCATCTTTGCTGTGGCTCGAAGAAAAATTATCGAATTGGCCATCTCAAAATGAAAAGGTGCTTGTGTGTTTTTGAATGTACTAGAAGACACTCCTCTGTTGAATTTTCATCAGCTGATTTTTTTTTTTGTAGGTAGACATTACGGGGGCCATTTTTTTTAAATTTTATTTTAAGATATTGAATACTGTATACAGAAAGATTAAGTTCTACTTACCGAGAGCTTCTTTTCCCTGCCAATCCCTGGTGACACTATGAGAGACTCCTCCTCCGTACCTGAGATAGGGCAGGACTCAAACATTTAAAAGGCCCCTCCCCTCCTAGCACCCTCAGTGAATATCAAAGACCACACAGGAAAACAGAATCGCTGCAAAAACAAACATTTATTGAAAGGAAGGGAGGGAACAAAACGTGTCACCAGGGATTGGCAGGGAAAAGAAGCTCTCGGTAAGTAGAACTTAATCTTTCCCTGCCATCCCAGGTGACACTATGAGAGATATAACAAAGAAGAAGGGTGGGAAACAAAGACACTCAGGGGGAAAACACTGCCCCAAGAACCGTACGACCGAACAGGGCATCCTCCTGAGCCATTTGATCGAGTCTATAATGTCGAACAAAAGTACTGAGAGATCCCCACGTAGCTGTTTTACAGATGTGTTCAGGCGAGACAAGACATCGTTCAGCCCATGAAGTGGAAACTGCGCGGGTAGAGTGGGCACGAATCCCCGGAGGGGGAACCCCGCCAGCTGCTGTGTAAGCTAAACAGATAGTAGACACAATCCATTTCGCCACCGTACGCTTAGAAATGCCAAGACCTCTACTGGGACCAGAAGAGGCTATAAACAAACTAGATGATTTGCGCACAGGCTGCGTGCGTTCCAGATAAATAGAAAGACATCTTTTTAAGTCCAACGTATGGAGCGCTTCTTCTTCTGCCGATTGAGGGGACGAGAAGAACGTAGGCAACACAATTTCTTGGTCCCTGTGAAACGCCGTCTGTACTTTGGGTGAGAATTCCGGGGGCAAGGCGAGGATGACCTTATCCGGAAAAAAACGCAGAAATGGTTCTTTCATAGAAAGGGCCTGGAGTTCACTGATACGCCTCGCAGAGGTAATGGCCACCAGGAAGGCCGTCTTCAGAGACAACAGGTGTAGGGACACTGATTGAAGAGGCTCAAAAGGTGGCAACATGAGCCTGCGAAGGACCAGGTTCAGGTCCCAGGGAACCATCTTGGAGACAGGGCGAGGACGAATACGCACCATAGCCTTGGAGAAACGCCTGATGATTGGAACAGAACTCAAATTAAAGCCAAGTAAAGCACTAATGGCAGCAATCTGAACCTTGATGGTAGAAGGCTGAAGTCCATGGTCAAACCCCGTCTGCAAAAACTCCAGAATAGCAGCTGGAGAACACTCTGAGGGAAGAATTTTCCTGGATCCACACCAGCTACAAAACTTCTTCCACACTTTAATGTATCTGATGGATGTGACCTTCTTACGACTGCGCAGAAGAGTTTCCGTAACCGACTCAGAGAAGCCTCGAGACCTCAGAATCCTCCGTTCAACCTCCAAGCCGTCAGCTGAAATACCGCAGGATTTGGATGAAGGAACTGACCCTGGTGAAGCAGGTTTTCCCAGGCCGGGAGCCGTAGGGGTGGTGTGTGGCTGAGTGAGACTAGGCCTGCGTACCAGACACGCCTGGGCCAGTCCGGGGCGACCAGAATAACTGATGCCCGGTCGAACTTGATCTTTTGCAGAACCTTGGATATCAGAGGCAATGGAGGGAAAACATAGGCGAGGTTGAAACTCCAAGTCTGGGCGAAGGCATCCACCGCCAAAGGCTGGTCCCGAGGATTGAGAGAAAAGAACGCCGGAACTTGAGCATTGTCCCTGGAGGCCATGAGATCTATCTCGGGCATTCCCCACCGTTGGACAATCATGTGGAAGGCTGCCGGATGCAAAGCCCATTCGTGGCTTAGAACAGGAGTTCTGCTTAGAAAGTCGGCTTGGGAATTCAAAGCCCCCCGAAGGTGAACCGCAGACAAAGTCATGAGACGTGATTCTGCCCAAAAGGAAATCCTGAGAGCTAGACGCAGTAGGCGAGGACTTCTTGTACCCCCCTGCTTGTTGATGTAGGCGACAACCGCCCGATTGTCGGAACGAAGCAGGATGTTGCCGCCAAAGAGATGCTTTTCCCAGTGATGAAGGGCATTCTCCACTGCCAGCAGCTCCAGGCAGTTCGAGGGTAGGAGCTGAGTGGCAGGCGACCAGAGACCTTGAGCAAAGTTGTCCCGATAAGTTGCCCCCCAGCCTGTACTGCTTGCGTCCGTCGTCAGGAGCTCTTTGGATGACCAGGCCCATCGTCTTCCCGAGGCCAGAGTATCTCGCAGGAGCCACCAGGAGAGGGATGCCTTGACATGCGGAGGAAGACGAACCAGTCTGTCCAGAGCGAATGGATTCTGTTCCATCAAATGAAGAATATGATTCTGAAGGACCCTCATGTGAGCCAGGGCCCAGGGAACTGCATATCTTGCTGAAGTCATCTTGCCGAGAAGAGACATACACCGCCTTAGTGGACTTTTTCGTGCAGAAAGCACCTTGCAGGTTAGGGAGTAAATACCGCTGATCTTGCTCGAAGGAAGAAAAGCTTTTCCTTCGCAGGAATCCAGGTGAAGGCCGAGGAACTCCAATCGTTGAGAAGGAACTAACTTGGACTTCTCCCAATTTAGAATCCAGCCGAGATCCTGAAGCGTCTGGACCACCCGGGACAGGTGAGACTGAAGGAGAGTCGCTGAATGCGTGTGAATGAGCCAATCGTCTAAGTAAGGGATGACCGAAATGCCCTGACGTCTGAAATGGGCCACCACCACTGCAAGGAGTTTTGTAAACACTCTGGGGGCTGGAGACAGTCCAAATGGCAGGGCTTGAAATTGGAAATGACTGATTCTTGAACCCCAAGGAATAGCTATCCGCAGAAACCGATGATGGGAGGGATGCATAGGAACATGAAGATACGCATCCTTTAGGTCTATGGAGACCATGAAGTCCTGGAGGTTTAGAGAGTCCAGTGCTGATCTTATGGTCTCCATCTTGAACCTTAGGAAACGAAGGTGACGGTTCAGGAAACGTAGGTCTATAATGAGACGAAACCCCTTTGGTGACTTTGGAACCAAAAAGACCCGAGAATAAACTCCTTGACCCTGTTCCTGCCGGGGTACAGGAATAAGGACTTCTGTCTGTACAAATTGATGGACAGCAGACAGCAGGAATCCCCGCTGTTCCAGGTTCTGCGGAAGGTGGGAGATCAAAAACCGGTCTGCAGGTTTGCTTTCGAATTGCAGTCGATAACCCTGGGATATGATGGATCTCACCCAGGAATCCTTGGTGATGAGGAACCAATAGTCCATGAAATGCCGAAGTCTTCCTCCCACCGGGATGACTGACGAGTCATGCAAAACCTTTGGGATCCTGGGCCGCTTTGGGGAAGGCGAACCTGTCGTGTCTACCTCTCTCACGATGGAATCTGCCCCGGAAGGCATGCTCCCTTGCAGGGCGAAAGAAACCGGAACCATAACCCCTGGACTGGCCTGGAAAGTATGGACGAAAGGACTGCCGCCTCCTGGGAGCAGTTCTGCGTAGAGGCATCCAATGTTTATCCCCAGTCGTCTTCTCAAGCAGGGACTCCAGCTCCTCACCAAACAGAGACCCTCCTTTAAAAGGGATATTTAGCAGTCTATTCTTTGAGGCATTGTCAGCCCCCCAGGCTTTAAGCCATAAGGCCCGTCTGGCCGCCACCGAAAGTGCAGAGGCCCTGGCTGACATCCTGACATTTTCAACCGAGGCATCGCAGAGAAAATCCACTGCCAATTTGAGAGCAGCAATGTTCTTAAGGATAGTTTCTCTAGGCGTTTTTGCCGCAACCTCCTCCTCGATCTGTGACAGCCAGATTTTAACAGCTCGAGACACTGAGGCAGATGCTATGCCAGGTTTAAAAGCAGCAGAGGAAGCTTCAAAAGATTTCTTAACAGCTGCTTCAGCCTTCTTCTCCATCAGATCCGAGAAATGAGAGCCATCCTCCAGCGGCAAGGCAGTCTTTCTGGAAACTTTCATTACCGCGGTGTCAACCAGCGGAGTTGCACAAAATTTTTCAAAGTCCTCCTCAAACGGAAAGAGGCGTTTCACCCGCCTAGACAGGTTAACCCTCCTCTCTGGATGATTCCACTCCTGCTTAATGATGTCGGATAAGGCAGGGTGCACAGGAAAAGAAGGTGACTGCTTGGAGAAGCCGGCAAAGAAGTGATCCTTCTTAGGCGTCGCAGTTTCCTCCAAGTTCATGGCAGACTTTACCGCAGAAATGAGAGTATCAATCTCTTCCACCGGGAACAAATAGGAACTTTCCTCTCGGATTTCACCTTCCTCAGAAGAATATTCCTCCAGCTCAGGATAATCTAACTCGGAGTCAGAAAATTGCTGGTAACCCAGGAGCGATGGTTCCCGAACTGCCGGAAAATGGGAAGGAGCAGGAACCGATTGACGAAAAGCCGAAAAGGTGGACTGCATCTCCTCCTTAAGCCAGGCCAAAAACTCTCTCCCACCAGAGGCTTCTGAATCCGCAACGGACTTTAGACAGGCAGAACAGAGCTTTTTCTTAGCATCCTGCAGAGGCCTGTGACAACCAGAACACTGCGCATGTTTTGATTTAGTTAAAGCCTTTTTAGGTCTCTCCTCAACAGAGGGAGGCTCAGAATTATCTGGAGCAGACATAATCAGACAAAATGCAACAGCACCGTCAGAAAAATATATAATAATCCATTGTCAACTCACCACACCGCTTAAATAGCTGCAAATCAGGCTACAAGCTGCAACAGCAGCAAATCTGGCGCCAAAATTTTGAATTGACATGAAAACGAGGCTTGGAACGCATACCGGACATGCCTGCGAACCGAGCCGGAAAAAACCGAGACGCCATCTTTAAAAAATGCTGAGACGCCGAGCCGCGGCGTCTAGAAACAGCGAGCGGCAGTGGAAACAGCGGGGAGCTGAGGGAAGGAAGCCGGACGGAACACCGCACCGCCAGGGTAAGTAAGCGCCGGGCCGCGCAGCACCAGCCACCGGCTAAGGTGCAGAGGCTACCCCCACCCGAGGGGGCTTAGCCCTAGGGAGAAACGGCTCAACCTAGAGCCGAAATAAAATAACAAACGGGAGACGAGTCCTCCCTACCTGATGTAGGGCAGGAAAAACACTGAGGGTGCTAGGAGGGGAGGGGCCTTTTAAATGTTTGAGTCCTGCCCTATCTCAGGTACGGAGGAGGAGTCTCTCATAGTGTCACCTGGGATGGCAGGGAAATATAGTTTTGCATTTCATTTTGTTCTAATAAACAATAATAATGTGCAAACATAGAGGCCTGTTACTACTTGTTATGTCCTGTCTACTCATTGTACAGCGCTACGGAATTTGATGGCGCTATATAAAACAATAAATAATAATAATGATATAACTCTAAGCTAATTTTGACCCTCTTTCTTCAATCCATTAAATTCCCTATTCAATGTCTTCTACGAGTTTATTGGATTTTTGAAAACGAAAATGTTGGACGAATTCAGCTTGTACCAAAAACGGTAATAGACGAATTTTGTTGAATTCAAATAACTTTTTCCACCCTCAAATCGAACAGGAAAACAAAAATGTTATTTTTCCACTGACGCCCAAGTCTACTCTATAGCATGATCAGAGACAGACAGACCACTGCATGCTCTGTGACCAGTTCTCAGTTAACTTTCTACTAGTAATACTTTTATCTCTATAGAGGGAGGGGCCCAGTACAGGTTTATATATATATATATATATATATATATATATAGATCTATCTATATAGAGATATATACATAGTGAGAAATACTGTAAATATTAGAGCTAGTGCCTAAAACCCATAATTTATTAGGAGTAGCATAAGTGATCAGGATCTAGTGTCATGCAAGTACAAAACGCTAGACAATGTATAGTGGACATAAAGTTGCCACCTTTTGCTGAGCCATTTCCTTTTGAGGCTGGGTGTGCCCAGAGTGTGACCATGGACATGGTTTTACTATTGACAACTAAAATGCTCTGTGTAGCAGAGAGAAAGGAGAAAGAAACACAAGTAAGAAACGAGAAAAAGGAAGGGCAAGAGAAAGGTGGGTGAAAGGAGAGGAGAAATAAGAAAGGAAAGAACACAGAAAAGACAGAAAGGAGAAAAGAGAGAGAAATGAGTGACGGGGTGGAAAAAAGGAGAAAAAGAGACACCATTGGCCATCATCTCAATCTACAATTTTTCACCTTAATACTGTAGCTGCATCCTATGTGTGAACACAAAAAGCAAATCATGCCCCATTCCCATACACACTCTGATTCTTGTCCTTCCCTTCTCATGCATTCCAGGACCCTGATAAGTGCAGCAATCAGTTGTGTTCATTTGTACAAATGCTGCCCAATCCCCCCTGAGGTATTCATAATAACATAGCAACCAGACCAGCACTGGGACATAATGAGGTAAATCTTTGATCCTTTAAACCTGGACAGGTGGAAACCCAAATTGGACATTTAATTGGTGTATATGACACAGTGTGGGGAAGATGATAAACACGGGCGGCTCCTTGACTTCTGGTTGAAACCGGTTGGATATCAGATCTTAGTGCAAATAGTGGCCATGGAGTTTTTTGTCCTGTAAGTGCTCACCTGACAGAGAGTAATACCATACATAAACCCCCTCCCAAAATGCAGGTGCCCCAAATCTGTGTCCGAGCTCCACAGTCTTTGGAGCCTCTGTTCCAGGGGTAAGAAATAGTCCCAATGGACCCCCTGTACCCACCATTCCAAAAACAGAACCTCCAAGGCCAGGACCCATAGTCTGTAGGAAGGAGGTTTGCTTTCAGGCCCCTCCAGGAGTCCATGGCACGGATGCTTCCATGACACTGAAACACCTGAAGAGTGCAAGCTGCTGCATCACTCCTATAGTGAGGTCACGAAATACATGTTATGTGGGTCCACCAAGTGCTTCAGTGACAGGGAGCCCAGGGACCTCACTTGGTGAAATAGAAAAGCAACCTTTCTTTGGTGCGCCCTTGCACCGAAGAAATGTTTCAGATCATCCAACTAATTTTAATATAAGATAAAGACACCATGAGTAAACACAAAATGCAGTTTTTAAATGATAATTGTTAGTTAAATATGAGGTATTCAAAACCTATATCACCCATGTGAAAAAGTAATTGCCTCCCTAAACCTAATAACTGATTGTGCCACCCATGGCGGCACAACCATGGGGTTTCAAGCATGAAATGCCTTTTTAAGGTCATGCTGCAGCATCTCAATTGGATTCAAGTCAGGACTTTGACTAGGCCACTTCAAAACCGTCATTTTGTTTGCTTTTTTTAAAACATTCAGAGGTGGACTTGGTCAAGTGCTTCAAATAATATTCCTGCTGCATAAGTCAACTGCACAAATGAATGGTTGGATTTGATATTAGAGGTCAGAATTCATGGTTCCATCAATTAGGGCAAGTCGCCCAGGCTGCCACCGTGTTTGGCTTTTGATATGGTGTTCTGATTGTGTTAGCTATGGAAATTTAACTCAGATATCAATTCAATTTGGTTAAATGGTTGATTTAATAACTAAGTGGCCACTTAATTTTTCACACAGGACCAATTATGGTTGGATAGCATTCTATACAATCATCTTTAACCCCTTCGTGACAATGGCTGATTTTATTTTTTGTACCCTTCGTGACAAAGGCTGTTTTAACATTTCTGCGCTGCTCGTGTTTAGCTGTAATTTTCTTCTTTCTGGTTTACTGAACCCACACAAGTTATATATTGTTTTTTCAGGACAAGAAGGGCTTTCTTTGGATGTCATAATTTTGATTTTATCATATTATTTACCATTAAAAAAAGTATAAAATATGATGAAAAATGGAGAAAAAAATTACTTTTTCTGACTTTTACTTGAAAAATCTTTTACTCATCTATAAAAGCTAACGATAAATCCTGCTAAAAATATTCTACTATTTGTCCTGAGTTTAGAAATACCTAATTTTTTTTTTTTTTTGCTTTTTTCTGCACGTTATGGGGCAATAAGTACAAGTAGTGAATTTTTCCAAATCTGGTAATTCTTCCCCATGTAGATTTTGGGTACCTTTGAAGCTGGCCAATACAATTTACCCCATCAAACCATATATTTTTGAGAACTAGACACCCCAGGCTATTTCAAAGGTAAGTATTTTAACTCTTTCCATGCATTAATTCTACCGCCAGTCTTTGTCAAATGTCTTTTTTTTTTTTTTTACTTAAGGTATGAATTTATAGCTCCTGGTATA
This sequence comes from Spea bombifrons, assembly GCF_027358695.1. Lineage (NCBI taxonomy): Eukaryota > Metazoa > Chordata > Amphibia > Anura > Pelobatidae > Spea > Spea bombifrons. Next base: position 81,530,180 of record NC_071087.1, on the reverse strand, counting down.
TATGCCACTGTCACACAACACCCCAATATGTGTTTAGCAACATCCCCTGAGTACAGCGATACCCCCCATGGGTTTGCCTGTCTGCTGGGGGGAAAAGGGCCACATTTTAGGCATGCACATTTTTCAATCTTGAACTTTGACATTTGGTGATCCTTTGCCCATGCCCTATTTAGTACATCTTTGAGCCTGGCCAATTCAGTGTGCCCTATGAAACCATATATTTTTCAAAACTAGACACCCCAGGGTATTTTAAATGCTGGTATTTTAACACTTCGCATGCACACATTTTACCACCAGCCTTTGTCAAAGTTTGCAGTAGTATTTTTTGTGTGTATTTTTCCCAAACAGGTTGTACTTTTGTATGAATTTACAGCTCCTGGTATATTTCACTGTCACACAACACCCCAAGATGTGTTCAACATCTCCTGAGTACAGTGATACCCCACACGCTAAAAGGCCACATTTGGGACATGTGAATTTATAAAAATAAAAATTAGACTTGTGGTCATCATTCCCCCTGTCTATTGCTCAACACGGCCAATGCAATTTACCCCATCAAATCATACACTTAAAAATGACGGTATTTTTTAAGTGTATGCGAGAATTGTTTTAAGATAAAGTGCTAATTTTAGGACTTGCTCATAGAAATATTTTTTATATCTATATATATATATATATATTTATTTTATTTTTTACATTTTTTGGAACTGGAAGGTTCCCCTGATGGTGACATCAGTGGAAAATAAGTTTTACATGTTACCATTTTTTTAAACTAATTTTATTTTATTTTGATACAATAATTTCAACTAGACTACAGCTTTTTTTTTAAAAAAAATGATCTCCCTATCCCAAGCAGGCTTTATAAAGAATTGACAATCCACACAAAATACTAGATGGGTAATCACAGCAACTAGCCACTCCAAGCAAATGAATAACAGAAATGCCATTGTTGTGAACTGTGATGCGGACAAGGCTTTCCAATCGGATCTTATGGGAATACTTGATACGTTTTTATCCCCCAATTAAGTGGTCCCAATTATTTGGGCACAAGTTAAGGTGAATAATCTTAATTCCAACTGGTTCCCATTCCCATTTTATGACCTGCCAAAAGAACCGTTGGTCTGGCTCCAATAGTTTTCACCTTATGTCTATGGCGTGAGTAAACAGCAGTCTTTGCAGATGACCTGCTCCTCTTCCTGTCTAACCCTAAGCAATCTGTTGGGCCTCTACTGAGGATCCTTAAACTTTTTTGGAGCACCTATGGCTTTCTTATTAGCAGGGATTCTCTCCAGACATTTTCCTGGTCTGCCCGGAGGAACTAATCTCTAACTCTCTATTATACCAAACATGGAAGGCGTGGCAGAAGGTCAGGAAAAAAAAATGTAATTCTCCTTTTCTAGATTTCTACCCTTAGTTAACAACCCAATGTTCCAAAACAGTAGGGCAGGCCATCTCTTTTGGATTTTGTACTATGAGGGGGGGTAGATTAGTAACTGATTTTGCTAACCCTGGGACAACAATCCATCCTGACAGCCTGAAAATGTGTAATGCCAAATGGTACATTCCCTTAGGTCTTGCAAGAGTCTTGAACCATTTACACTTAAATGTATCTTCTGCACTGGGTGTAGGCAGTGCTACACTGGGAACACAGGATTCTTTTTCACTAAATGATCATTTTACACTGAGAACCTAGATGATTATTTTAAAATGTATCTTTTGATTGCATTTCACAGTACTGATTGGTTCTCTCTGCACTGCTACAGGGCAGACACCCTGTCCCTGGCATGAATGCCACACAAAAGACAATATGTTTGGACAAAACAATCATAGTTAAAACTGTTTGGGTTCAGTTATACACTTCTTCACACGTCATACAACTTTAGATTATCCATTATGGAGCAGGTGTGGTATTGTTTCTTGGTGTACTATCTAAGTTGTGCACCTTCCTCTGTGCTTACAGCTTGAGCGAGCTGTACTAATGTGTTTGGTTCGATGGCTGGATATATTACACTGTTTTGTAGTCTAAGGTTTTGTTAACATTTGTGTATTGTAAACTTTTACCTTCTTGGAACATATATACTATGTATCTGTTCTCATGAAAGCCTTATATATGTTTGCTATATATAATTTTGTGTTTACTCGGGTTTCCTTTGTGTAACAAAAAGTTGTTTAATGATCTAAGGACAAATAGAAAACATACAACATTAAGGATGAGATTTTGAGTGGATCAACCTCCCTTTTATCAGGTTTGCTTTTGACTACACTCGCTACTTCAAATAAACAAACACTAGGGGGAGAGCTAGGGCTCACACAAAACCACACACAGTAGGAGGGATGAATATGTATGTGAACATTCTTTAGGGCATTAATGTCCAGAAACCAGGGGTGCACAACAGTAATTTGATTTAAAGGTTTTTTGCCAATACCTGAAACTTTTTCTTAGTGTTTTAAGCGATTCTACAGTAGTATAGTAGCAATTGGATATGTGCAGTCAAATTGGCTGCCATTGCAAAGTTGACTGGATCCTCTTATACACCTTCCCTATGCATTATCTTTCTGTAGGTATGTTTTAGAATGGACTTAGTAGAGCACACACTGCATGTTCTCTGCCAGATGTCTTTTGGGATGCTTTATTATGGAGCAACTTGATACAAAATAAATCTGAGATGTTCAACCAAGAACTTCATAGTGTGGCCTACGGGGGTTAGACACCCCCAGTAGAGCCCTGCGCGGGACTGCTTTTTTAATCCCGCTCCTGCCCGCTCCCGCTGATTTTTTGCCCAATCCCGCCCGCTCCCGCTGATTTTTTGTCCAATCCCGCCCGCTCCCGCTGATTTTTTGTCCAATCCCGCCCGCTCCCGCTGATTGTTTGTCCACTCCCGCCCGCTCCCGCAACATATGTGTCCTATCCAGCCCGCTCAAACTAGGTTTTAATACCTAAAAAAAAGTTTTACTAATAAATATTAATTGATAAGGAAACTATGTTTTCATATTTAATAAAAAGTATAATTGAGAAAAATGTATTTCTTGTTTTTATTTTTCTTATTTGCCAACCTGCCCCCCAGTTATGCATATCTGACCCCAGGCTTGCCACTCTGCCCCCCAGATATGCCTTATATTTCCCTATATGCAACTTTCTACACCAGATATGCCTTATATCCCCCTATATGCCGCTCTGCCCCCTAGATTTGCCTTATACCCCCCAGATATGCCACTGTGCCCATGATATGCCATGTACCCCCTGATATGCCACTCCAACACCTGATACGCCACTGTGCCCCCAGTTATGCCTTATAGACACTTATATGCCACTGTGCCCATGATATGCCACTCCAACCCCTAATATGCCACTGTGCCCCCAGTTATGCCTTATATCTCCACATATGCCACTGTGCTGTCCCCCCTGGAGTGCCCTATAGCCCCCTGGTGCGCCTTATACACTCTTATATGCCACTGTGCCCATGATATGCCACATACCCCCTGATATGCCACTCCAATCCCTGATATGCCACTGTGCCCCCAGTTATGCCTTATAGACACTTATATGCCACTGTGCCCATGATATGCCACTCCAACCATTGATATGACACTGTGCCCCCAGTTATGCATATATCTCCAGATAACCCACTGTGCCCCCCAATATGCCAACATGCCCCCTGGTGTGCCACTCTCCCCCATCATAGAAGCCCCAGCAGAAGTCATTCACAAACATCCATTGATCTATTCCCTAAATCATACATACTGGTTAATACAAACTCTTTCACTGCCTTATCAGAATTGCAGATTTCCCGCGCACTCAAGGCTGCCTTCAGGTTGCTCTCACAGAAGGTCTCTTTTCTTTTCCGGCAGGAACGGAGCAGAGTCATTTGATGAGATGTTAAATCACGTGACTCCGCTGTGTTCCTGGGCAGAACAAGAGAAGTGACGCTGTGAGGGAGCAGCGAGAAGGCAGCCTTGCGGGACTGCGCGGGATTACCGGGACCCGCAGGTACGCTGGCTGACCGCCCGCTCCCGCCCGCAATAGCTGAAAAACCGCCCGCCCCCGCAAGTTCTTTGGCGGGTCCCGCGGGACCCGCCTCCCAATGCAGTCCTCTACCCCCCAGTCCTATCCTGCCTGAAAATCACTCAGTCCATGATCCAGTAGCCATTATAAAGGGCCATAACCACTTTGAGTCTTCTGCAAAAATGGCAGTGCAAAGCAATGGAGGGCCCCTGCTGGTGTACCCATTCCAGTTCCCGTTTCTAATGGGTTGGCAATTTCCATGTCCTACTCTTCTTGCCATCTCTAGCATTGAACATCTATACCTTTCTACTTCCTCATGCCCTGCTGCTTCAATCGCACAGCAGAACCTTAGCACTAGCCTCAGGTCTAGATGAGGTTGCTCCTAGTGCATCTACAGTCATGAAAAAGAAAGTACACTCTCTTCTATGTTTTACACATCAGGACATCTGTTCCTTAGTAGGTCTAAAAATTAGGTAAATACACCCTCAGATGAGCAACAACACATAACATATTACATGATTTATTCAACAAAAATAAAGCCAAAAGGGTGAAGCCACGTGTGAAAAACTAATTTAAAGTCCATCATTCTAGAGTGAGAAAGATCATTCAAAAGTGGAAAACATTCAAGACAGTTGCCAATCTCCTTAAGAGTGGACGTCCCAGCAAATTCACCCCAAGGCCAGATGCTCAGAGAGATTGCAAAAGAACAGTTACATCTCTACAGTCTACAGGCCTCAATTAGCATGATAAATGTTAAAGTATAAAAAGACTGAACAAATATGGTTTGTTTGGAAGGGGTCTCAGGAGAAAGCCTCTTCTCACCTTAAAAGAACACAGCAGCATGGTTTAGGTTTGCAAATTTGCATCTGAAAAAAAGCACAAGACTTCTAAAACAGTGTCCTTTGCAGAGACAAGATCAAAGGGTCGAGATGTTTGGCCATAATGCACAGCACCACGTTTGGTGAAAACCAAACACAAACCAAACACCTCATACCAACTGTCAAGCTTGGTGGTGGAGAGGTGATGATTTGGGGTTGTTTGCAGGGGCGTGCCTGTATTTTGCACCCGGGGCGGACCCTGCATCTTGCGCCCCCCACCAAAAAATTAGTAGGCAAGAATATTTATTTCACAAATTTGTAAACTGTATGTCAACTGAAAAAACTAAGAATCTGAAAAAATAAATTAACTTCTAAATAAATAAAATAAGTTTAAATAAATAAGATTTACCGAACAGCTGTAACTATAAACTGAGCCAAACATTGAAAGTAGTACAGAATATACACTAGACATTGACATGGTATGCCTCTAAAAACAGCCTCCCCATGCCACAGCTGCTCCTAAAAAAAGCGTGCCTGTGCCACTGCTTCCCTTAAACAGCCTGCCTGTGCCACCACCTCCCTTGAAGCAGCCTGCTTTTGCCACCTCTGCCCCTGAAACAGCCTAGCTGTGCCACCTCTGCCCATGAAGCAGCCTGTCTGTGCCACCTCTGCCCCTGAAGCAACCTGCCTGTGCCACCTCTGCCCCCCTACATAGCCTGCCTGACCCATTTCTACCCCTAAACACTTCATTCACCCAATCAGTATCCTGCAACCCCTTACCTCTCTTGCAGATTTCACTGGTCCGGGGGCCGGCCAAGCATCTCTGGAGCTACGCAGACGTCTATGTGGCCCAATGGGCGCCTAACGCGGGTCCGCAGGTTACTGCTCTGGCGTCCGTGCACTGTGTGAAGAAAAAGAGTTTTCTTGCACAGTGTATGGGCGCCACGGCGGTAAGCTTGGACCCTTGTTAGGCGGCCGTTGTGGCACACCCTGATGAGTGGCATCCGGGGGAAAACGTCCCCCTTCAGGTATGCTACTGCTTGTTTAGCAGCCACAGGACCTGGGAACCTTGCGGTCACTAAGTTGACCATGAACTCCTTTGTATATCAAAGTATTCTGGTTTCTCTATTTTTGTTGAATAAATCATGACAGGGTATAATATATCATGTGTTGTGTTTAAATAGTATTTAGACCTGCTAAGGAAAACATGATTGTTATTATGTCCTGATTTATAAAACCATAGAATCCACACAACTGCATTTTACCTTAACTTCCAACCTGAAATAATGCACCCAATTCCACAATTAAATTCACCTCACCCAAGCGGTCCCTCTTTCATTTTCCCTCAACCTCACAGTACATAGAACCTTTAGATCAACATGTTAATGTTATTGCCATTTTTTTTATATATAAATTATCATTTATTTTTACTGTTTGCCCTTTTAGAATAGTACAAATTAAACAAGTTAGGACAGCATTTTAAAAGGAATACAGGTAATGGAGAGGCTGGTGCTTAAGCCTAAAAGTGCCCCCTAAGCACTAAAATAGTATGACAAATTGTAAAAGGCAAGCACTAACAAAGGGCGCTTCCGTGTCCCTGTCTCCTTTTCCTCATGTGCTCTTCTTCCCTTTGTCTCTTCTTTCTTCTGTCTTGTTTCTTTCTGCAATTGATCAACGAGTTGATACCGGCAAAATAGCTAAGGTGGAAATGAGGGTTCTTAGTAATGCCATGAAATGCATTTTAGCTGTATTTGTTTTGGCTAAAGTGATCTTTTTAACAGAACTATAGAAAACTGTTAACATTTACACTACCACACAAAAGCATGGGCATTCTCAGAAACAGTGTTTTAAAAGCATGCACTAATCATGTAGTATCATGCCTCAAAGTACAGCATTTTGCTGAAATTCATTCCTGATGATGTGAGCTCGTTACAGAAAACCGTAAACCGACTGCACGCTTCCAGTTTCCCGCCGGCCTTTGCACTGTGTTCCTAAACCTTCTAATGATAACCCCTGTGACATTTTACAGTCTTTCCACCTCGGACGCCGGGCAGCCAATAAGAAGCAGCCACTCTGACGTACAACCAACCAATCATTTTACAGCTCTCAATTTGACTCGGTCGCATAGCCAGATAAACTTTACGCTGGGCTCGGCCGAGGGGGGTCCCCTGGAGATGGGCGGGTTTATGATGACGTTAGAGCGATTAACTACCAATCGACAGTTACCTACGTTTGGAGTGATGCAAGCAACAGCCAATAGTGTTCTCGTACTGGTATTTCCTGTATAGTAGTTTTTAATATGGCGAAGACTTACGATTATTTGTTTAAACTGCTTCTAATCGGAGATTCTGGAGTCGGGAAGACTTGCGTATTATTCAGGTTCTCAGAAGATGCTTTCAACTCCACCTTTATATCCACCATAGGTAAGAGAGCGCTGGGAGCAACTAGTGGGAGACGTTGAGGAGTGTGTATGTATGACACATACATGTCTGTGTATACGTGAACATAGCCTGTCCAGGGCTTTTGCATAGTTTTCATGTTCTGCTGCACTTTTACAACTTTCTGTCGCCATTATACATTAACAGATATTTTCTCCATCATATCTAAGATGTCTAGAAGCTGCCTTTTAAAAGCATGCGGTGGAGTTTATTCATGGGTTCATTTCACCTGTGTTTATAAAGAGCAAATGCTTTAATGTCTTAGTATAAGCCTAGTTAGCACTTCAGTAGATGTCTCAAAGTGTGTTTCTTTATATTTGCCCTGAAGCATTCATACATGTACACATGAACATTTTTTTTAACAGGCTGAAATACCTGACTTTAAATCACCAAAGGCATTAGAAGTAATGTAGATGTGGAATTCCTAATCAGATGTGCGGTGACTTGTCTGCTGGACTTTGGTAGACTTGCTATCATGTTCATGGAACTCAAAGGATAAAACAGTTATACCAATAGATTATTCTGCTCTCTTCCAATGCGCTTTCTACCAAGTTGCTTACTCGGAAAATGCTTGCTCGTATCTGCTATTATTTTTTTTGATTTGCTTATTGCTTTATAGTTTCTATCCTTCAGTCCAGATATTGGTTTCATACTCTCTACTCTACTCTTCTCCATGGTCATGCTCCATCACTTCGGCCTGTCTTTTATCAAGCCAAAACATCCAGGCTTTGGAGCACATCCCTGATGGCGCCTTATTTTTTTTGTATGTTATATTAATCTATGTGTAATACCAAAAAAATCTAGGACCTTCATACTCCTCAATTTGTTTTGTTCTAGATACTGCAAAATCAGAATGGTTTGTTGCGGTCCGGCGCTTGTGTAATTTGTATTCTCTGTCTGTTTCAGGACAGCTATAGCAAATATAATATTATTATTATTTATTGTTTTTTATATAGCACCATCAAAATCTGTAGCGCTGTACAATGGGTGGACAGGATATAAGTAGTATGTAACATAACAAACTGACTTACAGAGACAACAGGTGAGGAGGGCCCTGCTCAAATGAGCTTACAATCTAGAGGCATCACAATAGCAAAATGCACAATAAAACAAAACATTTGGTACTCTATTTTTCTATCTAACAATAACCAGAGCACTCTGTAAATATGTTCCAAAATATCACTGTATATGGACACATTGTATAATAAACACTGGTATTTATTGAGTGCTCTGGACTTTAACTCCTCAGTCTGCATATGCATTGCAACAATTGTTTACTGCTAAAAACCAATATAGATCATCTGTTCTGTTCTGTAATGTTTTATAAACACGTGATAATTCATCGTAGATGTTCCTGAAATTTTAAGGTAGAAAAACCCTTGTTAATGTTTCAGAACTACCTTTACTAAATGCTGTTCTATTAGCTGATATCGCTAAGCAAATGTCTTACGTGTGTGCCGGCTAATAGAGTGGCCCATGGAACGCGATTGTATTTCAAAATTGGATCATGCTTCAGGAGCAACCACTGCTAACGTGTAATCCTCAGAAGGGCCGGTCTTTCCGGATCTTAGCATAAGCTGATGCTCAGGTGAGAACAAATTACAGGCCTGCCTATAACAGCATGCCCAGAGGTTTGCTGTAATATGGTATACAAAATATATTTAAGAACAAAAGTACTATATGAAATTATATAGCTGTATTATGTGATGTATTAATCATTGCATCACTAACCTAAGTTACGACTTATTACATGTCAAGGCAAAAAGCTTTCAAGTAGGGCAGACTAGCCATATTTGCAGGAGTATGTCACAAAAGACATTCTTCTGCATTGACACAAAGAAGACAAATTAATACATGCTGGGTAATTTTTGTATTTTTGTAAGCAAAATAGTTAAACTACTTGCATATAACATTTTGTCCTTTACTTCCTGGTTCTCAATTTTGAGTCACAAGTTGTTCCTTCAGTGTGTGGCATTTCTTTTGATGGTACATAGTAATAACGCCAATATTGGTATTTTTCTGCAACTGAAAATCAGAAAGATGTCTTGTGTCAGAAACTGTGCCTCGACAGCGAAATGTAGCAATATTGTTGTCCATTTCAGTCTAGTGACACAGCATATCACTAACCCCTATTACATCACACCAAGGCTACTTGTTCTGATGTCATCCTCTGCTGTATTCCAACTTCCTGGAGGCCTACAGTGTGTATATACGATTGTGTAAAAATAATGCTGCTGCAGAGAAAGCATAAAAGTTATGTCATAATAGCCAAGAACATTAAGAAAGTTGATAGGAATTTCCCTTTAAGTGATTATTTTTCTTCAGCCCCAGACTAGTGGAAACTTGTAATCACAGAACATAAATTATAGGATTTGCTGGTTTCTGTCCTCGTGTTGTTCATGAGTTTCCTGCATTTAAAGTACATTTTGTTTCTGTTGGAAAAAGAAGGGATTTTTATCAGAATTCTGCGGAAGAGCTTTCCCTTTTATCTGAAAATAATAGAGTTCCCTATGTGTATTCAGAAACTTTGTATGTATAAATATGTACAAGTAGTTAAGCATTAAATCACACTTTTTTTTGTTTCTTTTAAAAAAGAAAAAAAAAGCACTTTTTTTTTCTTCTTCTATTAAAGGAACAATTAACTCGATTTTCTCCCAAAAGAAGACTTCTTGAAGGTCATCTCGCCGCTTGAGCTATGTATTTTAGAACGCCAGCTCAGCCATTCTTTTAGAGAAAGTAGCCAGAGATGGTCCTTTACAAAGCATGGTGAATGCAAAAGGTTTTAACTGCCACACTCCTGCTATCTAACGTATAGTGTTTATTCACTGTACTCCAGATGTCAAGGGGTCAGCTACTAAGCGAGAACCGAGCAGTGCCGTAGATTTAATTCAGACAGGGACGGTGATGCAAACATAGTTGGAAGGTACTTTGTGACACTTAACGCAATAAGAAACGAAATGGCCATGACTGCCCCATTTTGGAGCTACAGATAATTATATATTAAATATGCTGTTAGCACCAACAGTTTTTGTCATGCAGTTGAGCATGGTTTTTAAAACTTGTGGTATTGAATCAAAGCATCCGTTAAAACCCCTATATCATGATCAGGGTACCTCACGCTGCAATTGTATCTCACGGATTATTTAATGTTGATAGAACGGATGGAAAGGTCTGCTTGCTTCCTCTTTAGCTGCATTGTCAGCAAGGGTGTTAGGCTAAGAGAAGTTGCAATGCAATAGCAAACAGCAACTTTGCCTATGTGCAAAGAAGGACAAATATGAGAGAGTGCACGGTTTCGGGGAATGCAGGGAATTTGGGAAAAAATTAAGCCTGTCTCAGAGAGAAGCTTTGGAAGCTGCTGGCTTGAGGACAGACAAAGTTTTATGTACTGTATGAAACTGAAAATTATACTTGTTTAATGAAAGTCTTTAGTAATATGCAAAAGCTATTTGTGCTTTAAGATGCATTCAAACAGTCTAGTTTCATTTGTATTTTTATTAATGCATGTTGAAGTCAATTTTGTATGGATTCCAATACATTTTACTGCGTGCAGACTGGAACGTGCATTGCTTAGTTACTGAAGTTAGAAAATCAGACTTACACCCTCCCCAGCTGCTTCTTTTGGAACCAAGAAACATAAGTATGTGAACTTCTTGCACATGCTCAGTAACACGTATATGCTAGCAAGACATTATCATTATTATTTGTTTAATATAGCGCCAACTGTCTACGCAGCGCTTAATACAATACATATATTTAAGGGGTATGACAAGACGAGAATTGACAGACTAAGACAAACCGATACATTAGGTGCTTACAAACATTAGCATTCAGATAGCATATGTATGATCTGATACTGTGTCTCTGACTAGAATGGGATTGTACTGAGCATACTTTCAGCAAGGACAGCTAAGGGAGAAGTTAAATGTGTTGGGGGTCCTTATGGACTCCAGTGTGCATTTAACAGGAAAAAAGGACTGGACTATTTCTTTTTGTAGCAGCACAAAAGTGTTAGACACATGGAGTAAGATTAGCTGTGGAAACTGACGTGTGAATGTATAAAAATATGTATGTACCTTTAACTGTGAGCTGTTCCTCATTTTCAGTCACATGCTATATACCCTGCTTTTAATTATATGGAGCTTCTCTAATAGCCGCTCATTGTGCTGCATACACCTTGTGGCGTGCTCTACCCTGGTCCATCAGACTGTGTGTGCGTGCCACCTTCCCATGCATACAGACCCTGTTTTGGTGGAGGCTCTGATAATACTGACTGGACCAGAGTTAGTGGCAGACTTACCTTGAGATAAGCAGCTCTGGGAATCTTAATGTTTCATGCATGGAGTGATGTCAGCAGGGTCCTAGTTTTCTTGAAATCACAAAGCTTAGCCTTCAAGATGCTCTATGGAAAGTCTAGTGGATCTTCTTTGCCCACAAAATTCTCTATTATGTAACAGTGAAGGGCCATTTGTTAGGTGGGCCAATTTCATTGTATTCAAGAGCTGTGATGGAACATGGTGAAATCATTGAGTGAAAGGGTTTCAACTTCACAAAGCCAACATGCTGCTTGGCTGAAACAAATGGGTTGTGTGTAACATCCTGTTTTCATTATGTCCACAACGCCATTCTAACTGAGAGGTCTATTCCCACCACCAAGCATTTTACAGGCTGTGGTTTGTACAGGTTTAGCTCTTCGTAGAAGGTTTGACTGTGACCTGTGATGTATTAGGTTTGGTATTGGTAGGTCATTTATAGTTGAATGAAATCTGAGCTCTATATTAATCTGAGGAATAATTTCAGTGCTTGTACTGAAGAATGACTAGGCAGAGAGTAGAGGACTGATGTCCAACTCACAGCGGAGTGCCATTGATTAGGATCCAGGAACTCGGGTCATCTTTTCCACTGGATATGGGTGTGATGCTGTTCAGAAAACTTGCCTGGGGAGCAGAATTTATTAGTTACTCTTTTGAACAGGAAATTATTTTGATGACACTGTAAAGACAGTTGCTTCATTTCATTTGCAAGATAAGTATTTTTCAAAACCTTCCTTTTTTTTTTGGACACGTGTGGGTGTGGAGTTTTGGGGTTCTACGTAGTTCCAATGGACAGCTGCACCCATAATATAAACCATGTATAGCTTGCTTGAACCTTTAAGCTCCATTGCATATTTCCTGTGCCAAACATTTAAATGTTGAATTTGAGAAGGTGACATATCTCTTGTAATGTGTTATGCAGATTTTGCCACTAAACTCGGTTTTACTGAGATAAACTAATCCACTAAATTTACTTACGTCTTTAAATAAAGTTTGGTGTTAAACAATTATATGATGTACTTACAGAAACATTTTATCCATTTATGTCTTCCATCACAGGTATTGACTTTAAAATCAGAACTATAGAATTAGACGGAAAAAGAATTAAACTACAGATATGGTAAGCTTTTGTTATAATATCACATGATGCAATCAAGAAATATATTTTGGGTTATAATGCCTTTTACCCTATCCCAAGAATACACATATGGACTGCTTTGTTATATGACTGTCCCTTTATCCAACCAGAAACCGCCAAATAAAGAACCATTTGACCCATCTATTCTATGCGTGTTTAAATCCTCTCGCTGTATTAGTCTCTGATTTATCCCTTCTGATGGAAGGTGTTCTATGCATCTGCTACCTTCTCAGCAAAATAAAAAACATGTATTTAAGATGGTATTCAGAATAATTAAATTAATTCAGAAAATATAATTAAAATATTACAATTGTTTAGGTGGATTTAGAGATCTGAAGGTAAGGACTCGGGACATGGGCAAAGTCGTTCTTCAAAATTACACAGATCCAATAATGACTTTTCTGAGACACTTTGTAGTGCTGTGCAAACCAACTGACGTTAAGGGCTACCATGATTTGGGAGAGAAATTTATAGCTTTTGGAGTATGTCAACTGTGAAAAGAACGGTCATGTCATTTTTATGTGGCTTGGGGGAAAAAAAATACTATACCCCACAGCCTCTGGATTTAATGCAGAGGGTTTTTCGTTTTAAAAATATATTGGAAAAACCAGAACAAAACCACAGAGCTGCTTACCAGGGGCATGAGTAGATTGTGGTGGGGACAATACACTTGGAGAGTGTTTGCTTTACAAACCACTATTAAGAATCTGAATGAACCAACAAGTATATCTATGCTCGGACCTGAACTAATGTCTTTATACAGAGGTTCCTATTTTTCCAATTAATTACTTTAGATCACCTTGTTCCAGAATTCTGCTCTCTAATGGTGTGGCGCAAACATGCACATGTTAAAGTGCGTATCAATATACACATTGCTGATACTTCCTCCGGAAGGCCATTTGACTTAAGGTTTTATAGTAAATATGAACATATACGTGAATTGCTCAGTTTACCTATTGTGTTACTTGATTGTGAGTACTGTGTCACATAACATGTGTTTGAACTTGAATTTGAACTTTTTTTGATGTTTAAAACCAGATTCGAAATAATGGCAGATATAAATAACAAGTGATCCTGGAACAAAATACAAAAATGCATTTTGCCATACTAAGCAACGGAATGGTGAAATTGCCAACATCCCATATTGTTTGGTCCTTGGGAGTGGTGATTTTCTTTACCTACACCCTTTTAGCTAACTATTTTAACATGGTTCAAGTTGCATTGTATGCACAAGGTGTGTTTCCCTTTCCTTGTCCAATACAGTTTTTGTTTTAATTCAAATTATAAAAGCATGTTAAAAAGTACTATAAAACATAAAAAAATACTATAAGTAATACCTTAAACCTATAACCCTTATAATGATGGCAAATAATTGAAGATCAATGCAGATTAGCTGTCTTATTGTGGCATTCATTAAATAAACTTATGGATAGCTGCCAATTTAAAGTTTGTTTTTTTTTTACTGTTCCTTCCTATTTATTTTTTTCTTAACTTTTTTTTCAGGGATACAGCTGGGCAAGAGAGGTTTCGAACAATCACCACTGCATATTACCGTGGAGCAATGGTAGGTTCTGTAGTACAGGGCTCTTCAGACTTAGGGTTTTAACCTTGCTTGTCAGAAAAAGCCAGACAATTATGCATTGGGATAACCGCGTTTGCTGAAAATATGTAGCGAAACGGCCAAACTGTGATGTGCATAAAGTGGGGAGGCCGGCAGAATGTGTAGAGGCGCTTTGTGACACCATCATAATAGGAACCAGTGGTGACTCTAGAAACAATATATAGGGGGGGCACACAAGATACCACAGTCAAACTGGGGGGGCATTCATAATTTCCAAAAGTAATGTGCTATGGAATTATACTTTTGTTATTGGGCTAAAATAATACTTGATCATTCAACATGGGAAGCCTGAAGCCACAATTGAGTGCGACTAATCCTTGAAATAAATATTATAACACAATAAATAACTTTTCCACTAAATGATTTCAGGGCCTTGAACATTTTGTCCCCTGAAGTCACTACAACTTCAGGAGGGCGTTTTATCTCTGGATAAATATAAATTAAATAATTCCTACTGTAAGTTAAGTGCCAGGAAACAGATGACCAAACACACACACCAACACAGGCTCTGTCACACCAACACCCAGACACACACACCAACACAGGCTCTGTCACACCAACACCCAGACACACACATCAGGACAGGCTCTGCCACACCGACAACCAAACACACACACACACACCAGGACAGGCTCTGCCACACAGACACCCAGACACATCAGGACAGGCTCTGCCACACCCACATCCAAACACACACACGCCAGGACAGGCTCTGACACACTGACACCCAAACACACACCCTAGGATAGGCTCTGCCACACTGACAACTGAACACACACACCAGGAAAGGCTCTGCCACACCAACACCCAAACACACACCAGGACAGGCTCTGCCACACCAACACCTACACACACACACCCGAGGACAGGCTCTGCTACACTGATAACCAAAAACACACAAACAGCAGGACACAATCAACGTCACAGACGTCTGCATCAGGATGGATTTTTCACACTGCATTGTCGTTTATACCCCCCTTAGTGTTTTTGCCCCTTGTGTATTGATGCCCCTGCTGCCCATATATATATATATTAATATTAGCCCCAGTTGCCGATAGCAGGTATAGATCAACACATTAACACACAAACCAAGCTTTACATGTATAGATCAACTGATATTCACTTGTGATCTCAGCACTGAAGGTATATATCAAATAAACAGAATCAGACATACAAATCCTGTATTTGCAGGTATACAATAGTATATGAAAAGTAACATTGCAGGTATGGATCAAATAAATACATGGAAACAGCATTGCAGGTATTAATCAACTGAATAAGACATACAAACACTGTATTCGCAGGTATACATAAATAATGTATGGAAATATATAGATATGGCTCTACAGAATAACGCAAAAACCCAGCTTTGCAGGTATAGATCAACTGGAATTCACATGAAAACACGGCATTAAAAGGTATATTTAAAACCCCCTAAATTACAGGCATAGATCACAGGTTGCGTCCACACTGCCCACACAGCAATCACACTCCTATCATACCAAGGCAACCAGTAAATGCTGGTACCTAGGCAAGATGGGACTGTGATTGCTGTTAGCAATCACACTCCTATCATGCCAGGTCAGCCAGTACATGATGGTACGGGGTGGCTGTATGTGATGTGCAGACCCCATACTGCTGGCAGCATCAATGCACAAGGGGGGCAGCTAGCTAGGTTTCAGCATGTACTGGCTGACTTGGCATGATAGGAGTGTGATTGCTAACAGCAATCAAAGTCCCATCATGCCTAGGTTCCAGCACTTACACATCCAACCAGTAAATGCTGGAACCTAGGCATGATGGGACTGTGATTGCTGTTAGCAATCACACTCCTATCATGCCAAGTCAGCCAGTACATGCTGGTACAGGGTGGCTGTAAGTGATGTGCAGACCCCATACTGCTGGCAGCATCAATACACAAGGGGGGCTGCTAGCTAGGTTTCAGCATGTACTGGCTGACTTGGCATGATAGGAGTGTGATTGCTAACAGCAATCACAGTTCCATCATGCCAAGGTTCCAGCACTTACACATCCATGCTATCACACACACATTCATTCATATACTCATTCATTCACAGATTCATCCCCTCAATCACCCATACTCATTCAAACACCCTCCCCACCCCCTTACCTGCACTGCAGCTCCTCGATGCCGCTCACAGACTTCAGCAGGGGGCGCGGCCTCCCTCTGCGTTCTCTGCTAGCTTCCACTTCCTCTATGCAGTACAGAAGACCCTCCCACAGGTAAGTAGCA
Organism: Spea bombifrons; assembly: GCF_027358695.1. Taxonomy (NCBI): domain Eukaryota; kingdom Metazoa; phylum Chordata; class Amphibia; order Anura; family Pelobatidae; genus Spea; species Spea bombifrons. The sequence goes on along the minus strand of NC_071087.1, from coordinate 81,513,595 downwards.
GGGCTCGAGGTGCGGCCCAAGTAAGATCGGTTGCCCTGGCTGCCGATCTTACGCGGGCCGCACCCTCTCTCTCCTCCACATTAAAAAAATAAATAAATTAAAAAAAAAAGACGGGATTTAAAGTCGCATTGCGACTTTATTCCAATTTCGGCAGGGGGTAACAGGGGGGGGGCAAGGATTAACCTAGGGGGGGCAATTGCCCCCCCTTGCCCCCCTGTAGCGACGCCACTGATAGGAACTATCTGGTTACAAGATCCCAAACACCTATAAAGAGCTCAAAAACAGTTAAAAGCTAAATAATACCAATTACAGGCATCCAAATACCTTATCACCAAATGCCAATTAAAATAAACAAATACATAAAAAATGTAGGAACCCAAAAGTTTTTAAATTGCCATCCAACCCAGTCTAAAAGCATTCGCAATTATAAGAAATAGTGTAGAATGAAATGGAGCATCTTGTCCTCAAAACATAATGGGTTATTACTGTACTCAAGGATCTTAATGAATTGATTTTATCTTTTCATTTTAATATTAATAGATTTTACATTAATTATTTGAATTGATTTTCTTTTATGCTCAACTTGCTATTTTTGTGTATGCTCTAAACACAAAAATGTGAATTTATGGTGAATTAAATAACAAGCTCTTGGTTTAAATGGGTCTAGTGATCTAGTCAATTCAGGTTAGCAGCTGAAGAGAGGAGAAAGAACAGAAACAAATATGCATGTGTTGTAATAATTCTGACTTTGTATATTAACATACGTGGAGCTCTGCTAGTTAGTCTTCATATGAGGCAAGTGAGGGTGTTGTAGGAGTGTTGCATGTAGTGACACAGTGGACAGGACAGGTCTATAGTTGAATGACAGTGTTCTGTTGCTAAGCAACACGAGCATTTTAAAACTTCAAAGTCCGTTTTTAGGGCATAGGGAACATCAACATGGAAAAATATGGTTGGATCTGTTTCTTTTCTTTTTTCCTTCAGTATTTATCTAGTGACATCTTATGGATGAAACTAAACTTTGTCCGATGTATATAATACACACAATTTTGTTCATTAAATGAGTATGTTCATCTAAGCCTTATAGATGTATAATTCTCAGGATCTTGTTGAGCAAATTTATGTGTTTAAATGTATTTCAGCATATTGGCAAAAGTCAATTTTGTATTTGTTTGTATTGCAGATATATTATTTGAATGGTTGTATTTAACTTAAATTGACATATGAATCCTTCACTTCTATAAATGCTGGTTATATATAGTGTGTGTGTGTGTGTGTGTGTGTGTGTGTGTATAAACCAATCACCCATAACATTATGAGCAATGTCAGGTGAAATGAATAACACTGAAAATCTTGTTATCATGGCACCTGTCAGTGGGTTGAATATATTAGATAGCAAGTGTCCTCAAAGTTGATATGCAAATGGACAAGTGTAGGGGTCTGAGCAACTTTGTCAAGGGCCAAATTGTGTGTTCCTGGTCTGCAGTGGTCAATATCAAAAGCGGTCCAAGGAAGGAAAAGCGGTGAACCAGCGACAGTGTCGTGGGAGGCCAAGGCTCGCATATGGACGTTGAAGGCTGTCCCTTGTGATCAAATCCAACAGACAAGCTACTGTAGCAAAAATTGCTGAAAAAGTTAATACTGATACTGATAGGCTGTCAGAACACACATTGCATCTCAGTTTGTTGCGTGTAGCTGCAGACCAGTCGGGGTACCTATGCCGACACCTGTCCACTGCTGAAAGCGCCTACAATGGGCACGTGAGCATAAGAACTGGACCACTGAGCAACAGAAGAAGGTGGCCAGGTCTGATGACTCTCATTTTCTTTTACATCATGTGGATGGCTCGGTGCGTGAACGTCACTTACCTGGAGAACACACGGCACCAGGATGCATCCATGGAGGCCACGCCTCGCAACTTGCAGGACTTAGAGGATCTGCTGCTAACGTCTTGGCGCCAGATACCGCAGGAAGCTTTCAGAGGTCTAGTGGAGTCCATGCCTCGACGGGTTAGGGCTGTTTGGGTGGCATAAGGGGTGCTTACTCAATATTAGGCAGGTGGTCATAATCTTATGGCTGTTCAGTGTATATAGTTTCATCTCCTAGATAACTAAACCACTGTTCATCCTACCTGTGTGTTGGAAAAGTTCCCTGCGCATAAGCCACTTATTGCTGAATCAAGGCTGCAATTCTTGTGCCGTTTGGCAATATGTGGCCTCTGTTCTTTATGTTAAAGCTACAAGTAAACGAAGATCTTAAAGGATCTTAAAAAAATGTTTGATGTTTAACCCCAGTATGTTGGTAATAGCTCTCTAGTAATTCCATATTTCATTTCCTATGTTGTTAGGTGTATAACTAATGTTTTCTGTGATTTTAGGGCATTATGCTGGTATATGATATTACCAATGAGAAATCCTTTGACAACATAAAGAACTGGATCCGAAATATTGAAGAGGTTTGTATCTGAAATGTATCCTGGTAACCCGTGCAGATCCTTTTTTATGCATAGATTTATTTTATGTGTTAGAACAGCAAATGTTGAGAATCCATATGAAAGAAATTATGGAGAAAATGTCTAAAAGTGAATGGAAAGGAACGGATTTAACACTGCACTAGGAAGTGGATGGCACTGCAGCCAAGTCAGGTTCTTGGGCTAACACCGATATCTTATATGTGGTGCTGAAAGCAAGACAGTTTGCTAAGTTACATTGGTAGAATGCATATGCTGTTACCCTTCCTCAGTCTGTACTGAACAACTGTTTTGCAGCATGCATCAGCCGATGTTGAGAAAATGATCCTGGGCAACAAATGTGATGTCAATGAAAAACGTCAAGTTTCCAAAGAGAAGGGTGAAAAGGTAAGGGGCAATTTCATCTTGATCATTTTTTATATTTATTTTTTTTATAAAGTTACATGTTAGAAGAAAAAGTCACACGTTTGGTAAACATTTTTTAAGTGCTGGTAAAAAAAAAATGCCCGTTCCAGTAATGTATTATGCACTTGGTGGTGTTTGTGAAAGTAGACTTCTTCTTCGAGAACAGTTTAGGTAGAGATCCTGGCAGACCTATGAAGGAAGAATGCATATTAGAGTATATTTTGGAACACAATGGAAATTGAATGGGAGCCCTCAGCTGTTGTATGCATTAAAGTGTATATGACAGCTGAAGTGTCCCTATAAATGCTTTTGCTTCTCTAATAAATAAGTCAATGAATGTTTAAGCCACAATATCTTCATAACGGCTTAAATTTATTTTAAGGAAGGCTTCCCAGTTCTTTTCAATGAAATTAATCTACTAGCAAACCTTAGATGGATGAACCAGCCTCAGCTGATGTTATGTTACATCTTTTTTCTTTTCTTTTTCAGTTGGCTCTAGAGTATGGAATAAAGTTCATGGAGACTAGTGCAAAAGCAAATATCAATGTCGAAAATGTAAGTATGAGATCACTTAAACCCCTCTTCTCTTTGACAGTCATATATGTGTGTCCTCGATTAATAATTGCACAAAAAAAGAGTACTAAGTAAGTAGCCGATGAAATGAAAGTTGCCTAACAATCTTCATAGCAGGTGTGACGAGCACAACAAATCGTGATTGCAAAGAGTCCATAAATTTCAACTATTTATATTAAAAATGAAACAAAATACTGAAATCCTAAAACTTTTTTTTATTCACAGGCATTTTTTACATTGGCAAGAGACATCAAAGCAAAAATGGACAAGAAAATGGTAAGCACCCCTTTACAAATGTGTGCAGTGCTTTACAGGAATGCTTGTTTTTTGGCTTTCTATTTGATGTTTAATAAGATTTCACAATTTTTATTATGGGACCCCACCTTTTTGTTTAACATTGTGACAATCATTTATTGACACAATCCAATTTATATAAAACTTACCTATAACATTTCTCTAGATGACATCTATACATGTGCATAATAGATACATGTAAAATAGATATGAAAACTTGCACCTTATGGCTCGAGGCAGGTAAAGTCAAGTGGCACACACATTTGCACACTCTCCCGTTTAAACAAACTTACATGCACAAGCTAACAGTTACATACATGCTTACCCCCCCAATTTGGGCCTTGCTTTTACCACTGGGTTAACACAACATCACATTATATGACCCGTTCCTGCCTCTGCCAGTTGGCTGGTCCAATGTGGACTGTCTCTTTTTTTTTTTTTTGAAGAGTTTTAGATCACCCCTGGGTAGTAAACATATGCATATCCCTAGAAAGTATGTTCTCATCCCTAACCAATAATCTGTACACCCTCATAAACCTTTTAAGAAGAACAATAGCCACAGAGTGGTGTGCTCCTCCTGCTTCTGGATTTTTCTCATTTAGCTTTTTATGTGTGCGCACCTCAATGAGGCGGTTCTTCTTCTGCACCAGCACAGATGTCTAAACATAATAGAGGTTTTTTTTTTTGTTTTTTTTTTTTATCTAAATTTATTTTCACATCTTCCAACGTGTATTAATGCGGCAGCCTATCTGTTTTACTCACTGATGTTTCAAAGGAAGCCCTTGCGGCTAGTCTGTCCTTCCATGCAATGGTACGTTAAGCTAGCCAGCATGAGAGTGGCAAAGCAGAGCTGCACTAAGTCCAACCCTTAACCTTGTGCCCCTGACAGATGCCATATGGTGGGTTTTCAGACTGCAAGCAGCATATCAATGAAACACTGCTTGGAGTTGAGTAAAACTGCAGCTAGTGAAACAGATTTGCTTACTAAAAATGTCCTGCTTCAGTTTAAATCTAGAATGACATAGAAACATAGAATGTGACGGCTAATAAGAATCATTTGGCCCATCTAGTCTGACATGCTGCATCACTAAACCATGCGACCGTTATGGAGAGGCTTTTGCAGTTTTTGAGGTCTGTTGGCATGCTGACCTTTTTTATACTTTCTTTTTTTTTAGGAGGGGAATAGTCCTCAGGGGAGCAACCAAGGAGTCAAAATCACCCCAGACCAACAAAAGAAAAGCAGTTTCTTCAGATGTGTCCTTCTGTGAGGAACATCGCCTTAATGGAGTTGTGCACTCCAACTAACTGAACTGTGCCTGTATTGGAATTCCCATCGTCTTTGCAGAGGCAACACCTTAAACCACCAGCTCTGTCACTCTCCGGCATTCTGAGCGTGACAGGCACTGTCTACCATAGTAACTGTTTCATCTAGAAGTTCTGAATTTGTACATTTCTTCATTGGGTTTGTTATTTTGTCATTCTGTTTGGCCAACTATAACCATTTGACCCATCTGATTTTTTTTTTTCTTTAATTTAAAGTCCAATAGTAACAGTTCCACATATTCATTCAGAACCATATTTTGATTTACACATCATTTTTGTTAACCAAAATATTCTGTACCGTTTGACATGGGTACATACATAATAATCTGTACACAGTGTGTGTATTGTATATTAGTATACATCCACACAAGCACACATGTATGTATCTATATATATGCACCTTTCAATTACATTCCAAAACGAGTCTTCCTCTTCATATCAAAGATATTGGTAGACACCAAAATAAATTCCTTTTTTGCTTTAAATTAAAGAGTAGATTCTACATTTCTGTAATATAAAGATATATATTATATATAAATATAAAGGAGATTGTAAGCTGATAGCAATGACTTTTGTCAGGTCTATTCCTGCCTTTCCAGTGTAGTTGTCTTCTAATGCATACTTGCCTTGGGTTGTAGTTAAGCATGAATGCGAGAACTATTTTCTACACGAAAGTAGAAACCGTTCCATCAAGGTGAGTCATTTTATTTTACATTCCACTGTTTAATGCCAGCTTGCAAGTAGTCCAATTAGCCAGACAAAATGTAGCGGAATTAACTGCAAGGAAGAACCTGTTTATCTGGGAAACAGAACAGAACTTAGTGGCAAGTCTGTTAATATGGGGATATCATTTGGAGATGTTTCATTTGTGCGAGGGTGTCGGATATTCTATGCTATACTCAGGAAAAACAGAGTTAGTACCATACCGTGTATGCCCCTCAACTGGCTTATCAAAAGGAAAGACTATACACAGACATCCTTTCCATGTCCCTTTCCCTGTTGCTTAATGTGTTGAAGATGAGTTCTGACAGTCTCCGATGGAGGTGTATATATATAACTGACTCCTCCAATGGCACTTAATAGCTGCGTAAAACCACTGTGTAATCCTCCGGGTTCTAGCAGCTTTTACTCCACGTTCCAGCTAAGACTCTGTATGAGCCATAATAAAAAGCTGGATTGCATTCCGTAGCTCTTGCTCAAAAACATTGTAGCGGAATTCACTTTTTGGAACTAATGACAAATCATACAACATCTGATTTGGTTTGGAATGGTTTGTATAGGACCGACATCTATTTGCACTCTGTACATTGCCTCTGATTTTTTTTTTTTTTGAAGGACCAGGTCTAGCTTTATGGAGCATTCCTAATTAAAACCGTATGTAGCTTTGTGTGATGAAAATGACAACACAAATCTAGAGATTTAATGCTAGTGTTCATACTCACGGAGGAGATCTCTTTGCAGGAAAAAGCATTCTGCGATTGTTTCAAATTGTAGTCTTTGGAAATCTTTGTAAATTATAAAAGATCTCCAATAGAGTATAACAATAGCATCATCTTCAACTGCAAAGGCTAAATGTACTGAACGCAGAATATCTCCATACTATACTCTATACTCTTATACACCTATTCTGTAGTATTAACGTATGTTCTCCTTTTTTTTTTCTTTCTAAATGTCGGTGTGCTGTAGACCAGGAATTTTCAACCTTCCAGAACAAATAATGTGGGTTGCGATGTCCTTTTTTCAGAACTATGTTTCTTAGAAGGTTAATGGTCGTGCAAAAAAAAAAAAAAAAAAAAGGGGTGGGGGGGATTAAGTTTTCATAAAGACATTGATGATGACTGACTCTGTTTTGTTTACAAATGGTAAATAAAGGTTTGGTAATAAAGAGAAACAGCCATATACGTTGAAATAATTAGCAGAATTAACTTGAAAACACTCCACTATATATATTTTTTATCTTATTTGTATAGATCATTGTCCATTAAAATTACTATTTTAGGGATTATTCTGGGTGACTCAAAATGGTCAGGTAAATTTATTAATCCGCTTGATGAAGTTCAGGTATATTGATATTTGTTTAAACAAATTCGAGAACCATATGACACACAGCTCTTTACACAAAACCTTTTTTTTTATGAAAACATTTCAAAAGTGGTCTTGTTACCATAGAAATTGATGTAATGGTCCCAACTATAGGAATTCTACATCAGTTGCTATGGTGGAAAGATCACTTTTTCAGAAACCCGTTTCATACCAAACCCCGAACTTATGTTCTACAATTAAGTTTACGTAACGCCTGACTATTAACGTGGATTTGTGGATGTTGAATACCATGTTACTTGTTAAAGTGGCCCTGTTTTTTCTCTTCTTCTTTTTTAGTTCAGTTCCTGTCAAATTGTAGAATTATACCTTCAATGACTTTTCTGTCCAACTAATCACTTTCAGTTTTACACTTAAAAAGATTATGCAAATTATTACAAGGGATAGTGTAATCCTTTGATATTCCGAAAAATAAAGTAAAGCAGGAACTCCCTTTTAAAACCAACTGACTGGGATGGCCTCTGCAGTATTTCATATATAATATATAATTATATAAAAAAATGTTTTTTTCATTTGGTATGATCAAAACTTTAAATGTTCTGCTGGATGTCTGTAATAACCTGCTTTGTTTACAACAACTGCACTTCAGGAAAAATAAATTCAAATTAAAAGTGTATTTTAAAGTTACATATGAGATATTGGCTCTAATTTCTTAAGTTGCTGATGTCCTCAAGTAAGGTCTTAGTCTTCAAACGTTTCTTTCTAGGGTTTCCAGTATCGTTAGAGCAGTGTCATAAACCAGTCCTTGTTACAGATGGGTTCTAATGGTAAAGTCAAAATGGAATGTAAAATGGTCCCAGCATAACCCTGAGTTCTACCTACATAAAAATAACTGCAGGTCAAGGTAATGTCTGCTATCATAAAAACATATAGTTGCACCAGAGGACTCCAGCACAGTTTGTGCGAAACACATCAAGCGTTTTAGCCTTTTGTTCGTGTTTTTGTTCTGTTGCCCTCCTTGATTTTACCGTCCTCGGACGCTTAATAAATTAATTTTTCTACATTTATGGATATCCCCGTGTGATTTGCTGGTGTTGGCCGGTGCAAGTATTTGTTTTTGTTACAATTTGGGACCCGGACCGGATCCTTTTGGCACTGCAGCACCCACGTATGGGATCAAATATTTGAAATTGCATGGGATTGTAGCCTCTCCAGTTGTCTCTTAATGTCTCCTATCATGCCATATCTTGTTGGGAAAAGGTAGACACAAACACACACTCTTTTATATAGGCCAATTTGCATAGATAGGGGTGTATGTATTTAAAGTAAAAAGTTGTCTTAAAAGCATAACAACCAATACAATTATCCAAACAGCAGAATTGATTCAACCCGAATAAAAATTTGTATATAACCCTCATGGTGTTTCTCTTTGAAACTGCAAGATAAACAATCCCTTCTATCTAGCATAACTTGTGTAAAAACAAACCTTAAGATGGCTAGCCTTCTGCAGGTATAGCCTCCAACAGATTGGAAAGGGGCAAGATTGGATGAGGCCCAGCCTCAGTGGCTCTGTAATTATCTCTGATTACCAAAGCCTCTGGGTAAAATCAGTTGAGTTCCTAGGTATGCTTATATCTCAGACTTAATATAGACTACCATTATCCACATAAGTACCATAGTAAACAATACATTCAGCTTTAAAGCAGGTTTTACTTAAAATTGTATGAAGAAAATCTGAACAATTTTTTTGGAAAAGGATACCTTGGACAATGGCTTATCTTAGTCCTTCCCACAACACAGTTGGGGGATTTATCTAAAATAAGTATCTGTTCAAGATATCGGTTTAAAAAAAATCGGGATCCGATCCGAACAACATTTTAGGGTCCGTGAGCCTTTGGGAAAACCACAGGTATGGAGCCAAAATAACATAAGGGATAAAGAGCTGGGCTATTATAGTGATAATGCAACTTTATTTTGCAGAACATATCAGTGGTTATAGGTGGGTACTTAATGCTGCTGCTGTCCTGAGCAGGCAATCGACCAGCGGGTGGAGCTGTATTGTCACATAAATTAAACAAGCGGTGTCTGTAGGAGAAATGCACATCACTTTGCATAAATACATAATTTAGGGATGAAAAATATTGCATGTGACAACTTTGTAAGTATTCCCACACTTCATGTTTTCTCTTCTAGTTTTAACTGCAGGAAGTAGACAGCAGAAGAGGAGTTTGGTGGGCCTGACAGAGCTGCTGGGTGCTTTGCCCTGGGTCAGGCCAAGGGTATTGACATTGATTAACCTTGCAGTACCACACTCGGCTGGTGACACAGTGATATGTTAGGCAGGTTAATATGTTGCTACGATCAAAGAGGAAGAGGTTTAGCAACTATGTAGAGAGGAAAGCCTGCATGATCAAGAATCTATGTTAATGTTGAAAAATGAACCCGCAGCAGTAAACGCTTGAGATGCACGTAAGCACTGCCCTTGGGCTGCCTGATGTACATTGCGAATTCTGAATGGCTGGTGTAAGCACCTGGGCTTCTGTCCCTCCTATCTATCATTCTGTCCAAGGCCACATCCCTGTGACTAAATGCAAAAATGTTTGCCCAGTAAGCTCTGTAGTTAATACAATAGGTATTGTGGGTGGAGAAGGTATATGTACGCACAATGGCTCATGACATTTTTGTAACCTTTTTTATTATTTAATTGAAGAAAATATTTTACCAGCAATACACAGAGTAACACCTGTAAGCAATATCAGCATTGTTAATGGCAGACACCAAAAGAGAAAGCATGGAGACAAGATCAGTTAAGTTGAATGAAATAGTTTGGTGTATGGCGGTTGAGAAATTAAAGAAATTTAAAAAACATACAACTTGCTTCAAACTGTTGAAAATAGAAACAAGTGAAGTCTATGGAAGGAATTAAATCCTTATTCAATGAAAAATTGAATAAAAAAAATAACTTTTAATAGATACAAATTAAAATCTCTGGGTGTAGTGATCCTAGAGAAACTAAATAGAACAAAATAACAATAGACTGGGCTGCGCTTTACAAAAAATACAAATACGAATAAAGGGATAATCCACAGAGTAAGCGGCATTCGAAAAGTTAAAAATGGGGCAGGGGTATGTAGGGGTTGGGGTACGTAAATACACCTATATACATGCAACCTAAGCAGTTTCCCTGCCAATCTAAAAGTGAAAGCTACTGGGTAAAAAACGTATTACATTCTAGCCTACAAGCCTAAAAGACATACTATCACTGAGGCCTATTTAGGCATACTTCCTATCCATGGATTAAAGCCTTATTGCTAGAAACTTGCAGAATAGTTGCAGACATTGCTTTTCAGTAGGAAAGGTCAACACCGGTAAGTGTCAGGTTCAAGAATACCATGGATGTCCTGTTATAAAGCGTACTGAAGACTTCTTGCAGATAAATTTGCACTTTAATGAAGCCAAAGAAATTAATCACAGCTCTCCTGAAAACTTCTACTTTAGTTAATAAACCCAAAAAGTTATGGGTCTCAAATGCACCCCTAGTGACTCTCGGGCAAAAACAGAACAGCAAAGTTTGTCTGCCACTGAATGGCTCACAAGGGAAGAGATACTATGGAGGCTGTGCCAGGTAATAACAGACTTCCTTAGACCTTATGGCATGGCTACAAGGTACATTAATCAGCGGTCCACTCGGAAGCCTGAGAGCAGAATTGGGTGATCTCCACCCATTAAAATAGGACCCCAGGACTTGCTTCCCTAGGCCTAGCAGGAATACTTGATGTTTGGATACACCATTCTAGTATACTTAAGCATCTGCAAGTTTAGATGGAATGGGTATGCTTTGCATACATCCATGCACATCTTGAATTCAGCTCTAGTCATGCAGCAAGACATCTATGGATTTTAGTAAGTATAGCATTCACACCCCCAACATTTCTTGCCCAACAAATTCACCCTGAGCTTCCTGTCTGATGCGCTGTGCACCCGCCTCACTGTGGCTCTGTCTTCCTGAATGGCAAATGAAATGGGGCAATGTTTTTTGTGTTCTTTGGTATAAATAGACAGGGTGTTCTCTGACTGAAGGCCATGCTATGTCCTTTTTAGAACTGTAATTGAAACATAGAATTTGGCAAGAGATAAGAGCCATTTGGTCCATCTGGTCTACCCATTTTCCTGACTCAAACCTTAATCAGTTCAGGATAGATTTATGCATTTCCTATGCATGTTTAACCCCTTAATGACAATTGCCGGTTCTGGCACGGCACGAAAAAAAAGTCGATTATGACAAATGACGTGCCAGAACCGGCACGTCTTTAAACGGGTGCAGAAAGCGATCTACGTTCGCTTTCTGCACCCAAACGGCGTTGCTGTAATGCCTCGACCTTGAGGCATTCAGCAACACCACGATCGGCACCAGGGGCCATGTCTGGCCCCTCCCCGGAGCGTCAACAACCGCCATACATTGTATGGCGGCGGACGCCCGTTTTAAAAGCATTTAGGAGGCGATCAACGATCACCTCCTAAACTTAAATGGTGTCGCTGGAATGCCTCGATCAGGAGGCATCCAGCGACACCAAACACTTACCTTTGGATGGACTGTGACCGCTCCGGAGAGCGGTCACAGCCGCAGCTGCACGCTGTCTTCGCCATCCGCAAGATGGCGGCGGCCCGGGAAAAAGAATAATAAAGTTCTAAAAGTTGGCTAGACGGTCTCCAGACCCTCTAGAGAACTCTGGCTCCACTTGCAGGTTGAATACAGGTACTGCATTCAACCATACAAGTCAATGGAGCCCAGCTTTCTAATCACAGTGTGATTAGTAAAAATAAATTAAAAAATAAAATAAAATTAATAATAATTAGAAAAAAATAGTAAACAAAACAGTAAAATGTAAAAATAATTTCCCACTGATGTCACTATCAGGGGAACCTTCAAGTTGAAAAAAAAATTTAAATTTTTTTTTAAAAAAGGCAAAAAAAATAAAATATATATATAAAAAATATATTTTTGTGAGCAAGTCCTAAAATTAGCACATTAGCTTAAAACAATTCTCGCATGGAGAGAGTTAAAATACTGGCATATTAAATGCCCATGGGGTGTCTACTTTTAAAAAAGGTATGATTTGATGGGGTAAATTGAATTGGCAGGGTTCAACAAGGTCCCAATTAACACGGGGGGAAGGATAGCCACACATCTAATTTCCAATTAGAAAAATGCACACATACCAAATGTGGCCTTTTAGTTCCCCCCAAAAATGACAAACCCATGCATATGGGGTATCACTGTACTCAGGAGATGTTGCTGAACACATTTTGGGGTGTTGTGTGACAGCGGCACATACCAGGAGCTGTAAATTCATACATAACATAGGTGTGTGGGGGAAAAATACACACAAAAGAATACTACTGCAAACTTTGAAAAAATTCTGGTGGTAAAATGTGTGCATGCAAAGAGTTAAAATACCAGCATTTAAAATACCCTGGTGTGTCTAGTTTTCAAAAATATATGGTTTTGTTGGGCATACTGAAATGGCCCGGCTCAAAGATGTACCAAATAGGGCATGGGCAGTGGATCCCCAAATGCCAAAGTTTAACATTGAAAATGCGCATGCCCCAAATGTGGCCCTTTTGCCCCCAAACAGCCAGGCAAAATCATTCATGTGAGGTATCGCTGTACTCAGGAGATGTTGCTGAACACATATTGGGGTGTTTTATGATAGTGACATATACCAGAACCTGTTTATTCATACCTGAAGTAAAATGTGTGTGAAAAAACAAATGCAAACAAATTACTACCATAAAGTTTGACAAAGGCTGATGGTAGAAATAGTGCTTGGAAAGGGTTAAAATACTAGCATTTGGAATACCCTGGGCTGTCTAGTTTTCAAAAATATATGACTTGATGGGGTAAATTGCATTGGCCGGCTTCAAATATACCCGAAATGGCACATGGGGGGAAGAATTACCAGATTTGGAAAAAATGGCTTTGAAATAGCAAAACGCTACCTGTACTTATTGCCCCATAATGTGTAGAAAAAAGCAAAAAAACATAAAAACATTGGGTATTTCTAAACTCAGGACAAATAGTAGAATATATTTAGCAGTTTTTTTCATTACCTTTTATAGATGAGTAAAAGATTTTTCAACTAAAAGTTAGAAACAGTCATTTTTTTCTAAATGTTTCACCATATTTTATACTTTTTTTAATAGTAAATAATATGATACAATCAAAACAATGTCATCTAAAGAAAGCCCTTCTTGTCCTGAAAAAAACAATATATAACTTGTGTGGGTTCAGTAAACGGGAAAGAAGAAAATTACAGCTAAACACGAGCAGCGCAGAAATGTTAAAACGGCCATTGTCACGAAGGGTACAAAAAGTAAAATCAGCCTTTGTCACGAAGGGGTTAAATTCCCTCATTGCATCAGCCACCCTGATGGGAAACTGTTCCATTTATCACCAACCATTTGTGTAACATAAAAATGCACTTAAGTAAGTAAGTCAAGTAAGTAATTTGGAGCAGAAGCAAAGTAGTTTACCGAAACAAATTTGAAAACATGTTCCCTTGTTGGCACAAAGTATGAGTAATTTTATTACTGTGAAGCTTAATACACTCAAACATAACAATCAATCTACATCCCTAGAATGATATCTGTATTGCTAGATGGACTCGGGGTCCCAAAGGTAATTATCCCACCACAAAATAAGACACACGAGAGTGACACATAAAAACTTTATTTTTAATCTGAAACTTGTCATAAGTCTCTGTAAACTTGTAATGCTGTATAATGAGTTCATGGGTACACTGCAAACATGTTCCCAGCTTTCCTCTTTATAATCAGACTGCAGTATTTTTGCTTTAAGTTGCGATTTTGAAAAAAAAATGCTGATTTCCTGATGTTACGTTGCCTGGAATCTGGTTACTTCCAACGATCAAGCTCCAGCCTCACCTTTTCACCAGCTCCACCTGTTTGCTCAGTACGTCATCGCACAGACAGAATAGAAGGAGTGGACTCTCCTTGCACATAGGAGAAAATAAACCTGTTCTGTCAGGAATCACACAGGTTCTGAGGATACACACACGTTTCAAGGTAAAGTGACTTTCCATTTATTTGTGCTATCTAAACAGATATTTCACTAAACGACCACGTATGTATGAAAGGATATATAGATTACAGCTCCTTTTAGATGACAGTACTTATTACCATTCTTTTTAAGAGAACTTAAATATCGGAACACACCATCCTTGTTTTACTGATTATCCACTCGTGGGAGGTTAAAATGTCACAAAAGTAAAAATGTAAACAGAACGTTGTGTTAGCTATATAAAAAAGATTTAAAAAGTGATTACAAATTGGTTATTGCGTCTTCATTACTTTTGTTATAATGCATTACAAAGTGTAATGTTTTTAGACAGACTAGTAGAATTGTTTGCCACCACATGCCGGAAAGCCTCACCTCTTTTTATATATGTTTCAACGAATGTCAGATGGCAAACATAAAAATAGGTATGTTGGATTTTTTTTTACAACAAAACAGTCTTTAAAATGGGTGGCCCAGTAATTAAAAACACCATTTGTGGTAGTACTGGTCATAATTCTGTGCCAGGTATGAGTGAATGGCATGTTTGCCATGTGTGCCTGTAGAGTAGTCACAACACTGAGGTAGCTGAGACACAGTGTGATTTTGATGGCTCACTGCACATTACTGTGTTGCCACAGTGGTCCAAAAAGTAATGAGATTCTTGACATGGAGGATCTTAACCCCAGTGTGGACTGTCCCCTGCTGCTGTTGTGTCACCCAGCTCTGATGAAGAGATTTCCATGGAGGAACGCGTTTACCAACTCACAAACTTAGGACATACTATTACTTCCTGTAAAAAATAGCTGAAATGAGCGCCAGGAAGATTATTGCTGGCCTTGAGCTGACATTGGGATCAGCTATGGCCTCTCTTCAAAAGAATGGAAAAAGATACAAAATAAGTAGTAATACAAATCAAAAATATAAAAAAGAATCAATAGGGTGATTGATGTTGATCGGCAAGTTGGGATATGGCCTTGGATGTTGGTGCATTTTTGGAGGCGACTAAATCAATATTATTTCATACTAGGATGTCAGTATTTATTGTAGCCTTTTTCAATAGTGTGTCACATACACACGGCTGTTTCAAACACATCACACTACAGTATTTAAGGGAGGATGTTTTGACCCATGTATGTGGGATATTTTTACTCGGGTTGGGGGATGTTTCAGTGGGGACATCAATGCTATAGAAGGAATCTACAGAATTTGTTTTTCGATTTGCACTACTAAGAAATATTGAGTTTTATCGATTAATATGGTTTAACGCTAAAGTCCTCATCATCTTAAAAAATAACATTTTGTGGGTGTAATGGGAATTTTTTATGGTTAAACAAAAAATCAAGTTATATAAATATTTCCTTATGGCTTTGTGATATGTTGCATTTCAGTTTGTCCTCTAATTATTGATATGAAGATTATTTTTGACTTAGTGCTCCAATTTTATTGTGTTTGTAAGTACAGTACTAAGTAATATTCACTGTGGTAGTATTATTAAATATGACACTATTGGTTTTCTAACCCCCTCCCCAAAGAGTTTTTTGTCACATTTTTTTTTTTGAATTTTTAAAAGTACATAAGAAGCCATTCATATAAAAGAGACTGTGAATGGAGTGATAAATACATCTGTATGACTTCTTATTCAGTGGTGTATAACTTAATGCAGGCATGGAGACATGGGGTCTTTTTATGCTACAGTTTAAGTGATGGCATTGAAAAGGTTAAAAAAAAATCTGTGCGTTTTCTCCCCCTTTGTACATGTGCAGATTAATTATTTGAGTTACTATGAAGTTTTGCATTTGTTTCTAACTGTCTAATGTCTTTTTTGGTTTTAAAAGTACACATCAAATGTATCCATTTAAGTTGCACTGATTCTCTTCACACTATACTTGATCTGTAAGTAGGAGTGGAGTCCTTTTGATTTTAACCCCTTAATGACAAAGCCTGTACATGTACGGGCTCAAAATGCATTGTTTTCAATGGGTTTAGGGACCTCCCATTGTCAATAAGGGGTTAATAAGCCTTTTCCAGGATTGTTATTTGCGCATTAAGCAGTTGAGTTGCAAACCATACATTTACATCAATTTAAATCTAGATGGGACACTTAATTCCCAGCAATCATTCGATCAATCAGTCTCAAAGAATGTACAGGTTTACATCATAGCCTTCTGCCCTAAGGCCTCGATAACAAAACAAAGTCATTGTGACTAAATATAGCACAGTAATGTATTTAATGTATGTTTAAGTGATTCCTCATATATCACAACTAAAATACACTATGTCCTTCTGACACATGAAAAAAATATGTATGGAAAATTCCCTAGTCATGTCTTACTTTATTTTCTTATATTTCGCAACCAATTGAAATGTGGAGTGAGCTAAGCAGATGTCCAATGCATCTCTGAGGGCTTATTTATTTACACCTTTTCAGCACCAGCTCCTTTATGAAATGACTCTTGTGGAAGGTTGACATTCTGATTTGCATAATTGGATTGGCCCTTTTGTACACACTATGAGACACAGCTGCAAGTGTACCGAAAGACTGAAGAAGAGTTTGTTTGAAACTGCATTTTGAAGGGGTGATGGCTTGGATGGAATGGTTTAGATCAGGAGTAGATCAAATGCAGAAATGCAAAAACATTGGTTTATAGACTTGCGTTCGTTTCCATATGAAATTTATTTTTGCCGAAATTGTTTTTTTAAAAATCATGCTTTCGTACAAATCTCCAATAGGGAGTACCATGTCCAACAAAACTGATGAAAACGATCATCAAAAGTGCCTAAAATTCGCCATGATTCCTCCGTATGTCTAAATGTGTAGCCTACTACTGATTGGTAGAAGTAGAAGGGGGTATTGGAGAAGCTGTAGTGATCACTGTAGTGTATTACAGAGACTGTTGCAGACATTTTCCCCCTGTTCTTGAGTGGAGTTCAGTTGATTTAGACAGTTGCCCATTCATGCTACTAGCCAAACTTGTAATTTGTGGACAAATTAATTTTTTAATGATCTTTCTATTATTTTATCTATTATTCTTCATTGATAAACAAATATTGGTGACAATAAATATTGGTGACAATATAATATGTATAATATATAATCCTTACTCTGGAGAAACCATTTTTATTTTTCAAATGTCTTATATTGGGGAAATTAATTCCTGCTCCATGGGCAGGGCCAGCCCTACAATGGAGCAGAGTGGGGCATTTGCCCCAGGCGGCACTTTTGAAGACGCGTTTTTTTTTTTAAAGCAGAGGAGAGAGAGGGCGTCGAGTGGTTTTTCCCTTACCAAGTTGTCAGTACCCAGTCGGCGCTCCTCCCTCTCCTCTGTGAGCCCTCTAGCTCGGTCTCAGTGCCGGCTTGTAATGCTGAGCCTTGGAATATGACGTCATTTCTGGCGCTCAGCAGTAAAGCAGTGCGCACCGTGGCAGAGCAGGGAGACTCGCCGCAGGACTGCTGAAAGGTAAGTACAAAGGGGGGAGGGGGTAGATAATAGGGAGGTAGAGGAAGGGTAGATAATGACCCCTGGCGTCGGCAGGGGGGGCGGCATTTTAAACTTCGCCCCAGGCGGCATTATGTCTTGGGCCGGCCCTGTCCACGGGGCTGCATGATGGCTGCATCAACTGCAAGTGTCTGCCAGTCCAGGCCCAGTGCCCTGCTACTACTGCTGTTGCTGTACCATTCCACAGGGCCGCATGGCATAATGAGAAAAATGACTGGGACATAGCAATACCAGGGTACTTTTTAAGTAGAAAAGACAGAAAGGTCAATAAAGGACATAGCTAAAATTGCATTGAAAGGGGAAGTTATATACATGGACAACTTTAATCTACCTAATGTGAATTGGAAGACCAAAGTAGCTGGTTGTGTCCGGAGTGCAGATCTTCTAAACTCTCTACTGGGATTATCTTTAAAACAAGTAGTTGAGGAGCCAACTCATAAGGAGGCCATATTAGATTTATTGTTCACAAATGGAGATTTGTTAACTGATACTACTGTAGGTAGTAGTTTTAGATTTTAGAATGACTGACTTTTCTAAAATGAGAATATTTGTGAAGGGGTCACTATCAGACTGGGGCCATTTAAATGTCCTGGAGAGATGATATTATTTAAAAGTTGATATATTCAAAGATAACAGAAAATTATATTAGGCTGGTCAGTAAGAGCAAAAAAAATAAAGAAACCACTTTCGTATGCCACATATGTGGCCAGAATATTGAAAACCAGGAAGTTAGCATTTAATAAATACAAAAAAACCCACAGTACGAAAGATAAACAGATCTAAAAGATTATTATACAGCTGTCAAATCACACGCAGAAGAGAGAATTGCCAGTAAAAAAGAGAGATAAAAGTTTTTTTTAATGAGATAACGAAAGTCAAACAAGGAGTAGTTAGCTTAAAATCGAAAGAAGGAAGGTATGTAGAAACTGATTGCCTCAATGAATATTTCTGTTCAGCTATTACAGATTAATGTGAAGTAAAGGGACCTCAATTAGGAAAAAAAGACATTTGATTCATATGAGTTTATCTAGGCAGAGGTTCTGCTTCAGTAGCCTAAGGAAAAGACAAATAAGTTGATAGGGCCTGAAAAGATACACCCAAGTTATTAAAAGAGCTTGACAGGAGTTGTCCCAGAAGATTGGAAATTGTTGTGCCCATTCACAAAAAAAGGTAGTAGGGAGGAGTCAGGCAACTACAGGCCAGTAAGTCTTACATCTGTAGTGGGGAAATTAACAGAAACTATGTTAAAGTATAGGATTGTTGACCACCTAAAGTCACATAGGTTTTATGATCAAAAACAACATGGGTTTACTTCAGGAAGATCATGCCAAACTTTTTGATTTTTATTAATTGGGTGACTAAAATAATTGATTAGGGCGGAGCAATATAAATAGCATATCTAGATTTCAGTAAGGATTTGACACTGTCCCACATAGAAGGCTTATCAATTAACGGTGATTGTTGAATTGAATGAATTGGGCAGTGGCTGAGTGACAGAAAACAGAGGGTTGTAGTCAATAGCATATATTCAGAGCAAGGTCTTGTCTGTACTTGGACACATTCTCTTTAATATTATTATTAGTGATATTGCAGAAGGTCTTGATTGTAAGGTATGTCTTTTTGCTGATGACACAAAGGTTTGCAAAAGGGTTGCCAAATGGCAAATGATTTAGGTAAACCGGGAAAACGGTCAGAGCTGTGGCAACTGGCATTTAATGTGGATAAATGCAAAGTAATGCATCTAGGGCATAAAAACCCAAGGGCAGAGTATAGAAAATTTGACACTGTCCTAACCTCAACATGCGAGGAAAGGGATCTAGGGGTAATTATTTCAGAGGATTTGTCAGAGGTAGAACATGTAATAGAGCATCAGGAAATGCTAGCAGAATGCTTGGTTGTATAAGGAAAGAGTATGATAAAGAAGGATATTTGAAAGAAGAAATACTACCACAACAAGAGGACACAGTCCTAGAGGGGCAAAGGTTTAACAGTAACATCAGGAAATATTACAAAAATAAGTCTGTCAAGTCTATTTTGTAATATCCATTATATATATATGTATTGTAAGAAATTGTGGCTATTTAAATAAAAGATAATAGTAACAATAATAGTAATTATTATTATGTTATCTCCTTCTTATTAATGATTTTTGCAGATTGGTTCAAACAACCTTTGCAAGGGAAAGTGAACAGAAATGAAAAACAAAAAATTGATTAGCTAATCATGGTTCTGCTCTTGGGCACAGATCTGAGCTTTCATAATGTGGACTTTTACGCTAATAAACTAAAAATTGATTAATTAAAAATACATAGACTTTCAGAAAACATAACCTACAGTCGTTTTTTTTAGAAATATATTTCGTTTTGCTGCTACCCGTCAGCTTGATAATCATTAATATTTTTAATCTGCTTTAGGGTTGCTGAAGACCTTCCTTTCATTTTAGAAAATCTATACCCCGTGCAACCATTGTCTTAAAATGTACGAGATACGTTCAAAAGGTTTCCGCACTTTTTGTTGGAAACGGAGAAGGCGGGAGGAGTAGTCATTGGTCGTGTGTTTGGCGGTTCATGTGACTAGTTCAGTTGGGCAAGCAGGCTGCCCTTGCAGTTTAGTAGAACAGTTCTCACCCTGGGGTGAAGATGGCTGCGAACGTATAAATTGCACCAAAGAGGAACAGCGTTCTGTCTCGTACGTGTTTTGTGGGCAGAAGGTGTGTCGGGAGCACAAATTCATCTTTGCAGGAAAGCTGAATGTGAGTGTTGGATCTGCCTATGCTCTGATTCATGACAACCTTAAATTCAGTGTGTGCCAGGTGGGCGTCTAAGCAGCAGACAGAGGAGCGGCACATGGCCCGTTATCGTGAAGAAAGTGATGATTTTCTGCAGAAGATGAAACGTGGGTTCGCCATTATGAGCCAGAAAGCAAGTGACAGAGTATGCGGTGGAAGCATCCATCATGATGATGACGTTAAGGCAGCGGTGCATCAGTGGCTACCTGTTCAACCCCAAAAATGTTGTTGGGAAAATTGCATTGCAAAGGAAGGTGACCAAGTAGAAAAGTGATGTCATTTGTTTTTGATGTCATTTGTTTTGAAATAAATAGTTAAAAAAAAAGTGTGGAAACTTTTTGAACGTCCCTCGTAATTTACTTATTATTTGCCTGTATCAGCCTTTCTACTGCTTACAATAGGTTGAATCTACAGGAAGATAATCATCCTTTTTTGGAAGAAATGACAAAGGTATCCTTCTGGATAAATGTAATGGACAATTTATTTTTGCCTTGCTAATATACTGGAAAGTCACACACACTGTCCTCAAAATATTCCTACTTAGAAAAGTATTAATATCTTTCTATGTGTTCCGTTTTTTCAGCTAAAGGACATGGAGGCGACCAGAGCGTCAATTCAATGGTTCATAGAAACGCAATCTGAGTGGTTTTTAAAAAATGGCATCCCAGACTGGTTCCATGGTGTGATCACAAGAAAGTAAGAAAGTGTATTAAGGAAACAAGTTGAATTAAATATGAGATGTATAGCTAATATTTTCAGCAAAAGCTAATGTACAAACAACTTGCTAAACTGGAATTTAATTAAGGTTAGTATAGTAAACCAGGTTCAGGATCATCTATATGCATCTGTGATATTTCAACAAGACTTAAAGATGCACGGTTGCATCATATGAATGATTAATCACATACTTATTTAAGTTGTAAGAGACAGAACACATTTGTCCTGTTGCATGCCGTAATTAAGGCCTTACACATGCAACTAGTGTTTAAAGGGGAAAAAGTGTTTTTTTTTTTTTTTTAAATAGCATCAGTTTAAACAGAAGTTTTTAAAAATATCAAATATTAATCCCAATGCGACTGACTACGTACCAGGTACGTCATAAAAAGAGGTCCCTAGAGGATCAATGATGTACTCGGTACGGCATTGGTTCAAAACGGTCCCACGTCGCGCGGTCACCGCTCTATGACCAAAGTGGTCAGCCTAGAGCAGATCTCCCACGTTCTCACTGTCCTTGTTAGCTGAAGAGAGAAATAGTAAAAATAAAACTGTCATATCCTGGGTCCCAAAATATTAACCCTAGGAGGTTAATATGTATATTGGGTGTTAGTGTAGTGGGGGTTAGTTAATAGGGAGGTAGTTAATGTGATGGTTAGTAATGGGGAATTACATTTTAGGTAGAGTTAGGTAAAGGTTAAAAAAATGCACCACTACTGGGTACGCTAAATGAGAGAGGGAAATAGGTGAAGAGACACATAGCAAAAACACAAATATTGATCTGGCTGACATACCATGTGACTGAGAACAACGGCAGCCACTAAGTCTGCTAATAAAGCAAGCTTATTGGAGCAAAAGAAAATAAAAACATGTTTTTGTGAATGCTAACCCACATCACTGTACTTTATTTTTTCCTTTAAGGAGGCCAATCAAAGCACAGCACATCCCTGTCTTTAGTTTCTACAATACCAAGAACATTTTCTTGAAACCGGAAAGATTAGTCAATTAAGATCAACCCATCTAATGACTCATTTCAAATATATCTTTAATTGCATCACTGCACTGTGTATTCATTTGTCAAAAACAGAAAATACCATTTGGCACGGTTCCCATTTAGTACGTATTTCTTTTAGCAGGATACACTCCTGGCCCCTAAACGCATATTAGCTGCTGTTCAGGCATTTGAAACTATCGCGTTAGCCATTATTCATTTAGATAAAAAAAATTCAAAAACTATATTGAAATATTAATGTTCAGCAGCCTAGTGTAGGTACTTTCACATGTAGGTACTATCAAAGTCATCATAGCCACAGCCAGACTGGCGGTGGAGAGGTGGCTGCATCATTTTAAGGCAAGTGGCCATCTAATGACATGAATGAGGCCAATGGCTGGATAATTATGGCTGCATGCTACGTTTTCATGCTCATGTAGCATGTGACCTGGCATATCCAGCCACCGCTAGGGCGGTAGATTGAGTGAGTATGTAATGCTGTCAGCTGATGATAGTATGTTAGAATGTTCAGCAGGTTAGCATTAATACCTTAACCCCTTAATGACAAAGCCCGTACATGTAATGCAAAATGCATTGTTTTCAATGGGTTTAGGGACCGCCCATTGTCCTTAAGGGGTTAAAACCCTGCTGCAAAGGGAGAAAGCACTGGGCATTCACAAACATGTGCCCCTATAGCCTCTCTCACATGTACAATAGACCCAATATTCCTAAAGGTGTCGGCAGGCGCCAATAAAGGAAAAGTAACAATATTTCTGAATGGAACACTGCTTGTTTTGCTGAAGGAATTACATGAATGAAGTAGCGTCCAGTTTCGGTCCCCCCCCTTCTAAATAAAACAAGAGGCAATTCTTTATTTCAAAACTTTATTAATTGTCAACTATGGATTTTATTTGTCCGCGGTGCGGACCGCATATAACACAGCACCGCGACACTCAACCTTTATTAAATGTTTACAACATTGATAACTTTATAACCGTTTATTAGCCAAACATATTTTGGCCCAGTATATAAACTTTTCACCGTCAAAATAACAACCACAATGATAACCAATCATAACCATGAAGTAACCTGCTGGTATGGGCGTATCCACCTGTATCCCTGCTGGAACTGCCGGCGTCCCCCAGCGCGGCAGTCACACGACCATACGATTCACAGGGGCAGCTGCCCCTGGAGTGTTCTGCACTTATACCTCTGTGCACCACAAGTAACCACACCTAGATGGTTAACTCCTGCACCGTACCAGCGTAAAAACCTGAGCCCCCGGCTAATGCAAAAATCAGGGAGGGATGGGCGGGAAAATATTTTTTAAAATGCTGACCCTATAGCATAAAACCCCCCCTTTATATACCCCCTCAGGGAGGGCAATTACCCCCTCCCGTCTGGTCTTGCACGTGCCTGAAAGGCTTAACACTTTAGGTGCTAAAATTTTGCCTAGTCATGCCTTAACCCTTAACACTAGGCTTTCCACGGGGTACCTCGTCCGGCACTTCATTCATGGGGCCCCTCCGTCCAATTCTTTCCCTACGGGGCTGTTCTTAATACAAACACTGATTGTCTTGCTGGACAAAAAATAACATTACTGCTCCTTCAATAGCTGTGTGTGATGTGTTCAAGGAATGACTGTTATTTTACATTTGAAAATAATTAAAATAGAAATGGTTTACTATATTTAATATGTAAACAAAACATTATTTTATTATTCCATAAAGGCAGGCAGAATCCCTGCTGAAAGATAGGTGTCCTGGGAGTTTCCTCATAAGAGTTAGTGAAAGTCGTATTGGATACAGCTTATCATATAGGTAAGGCCATAAAGTAAAATGCTTTGTACATTTACATTTTATAGAGCTTTGATCTTGACAGAATTCTTTTTAATGGACTGTTGGGTAAATTGAAGAATTATTAAACAAATAGAAACACTGCTTTAAAATGGTGGGGGGGGGGCAGAGGGCTTTAGTGTAATAAACAATGGACATGACTGTTCCTCAAAAAAATACACATATTGCAGAGGTTCAAGAAATTGTTATTTCTATACTCTATTAACCCTTAGAGTTTCAAGCTATGTACAGCATACATGGCTGTCAAAGTGGGCTTAGAAAGCAAACATTTTGGCATTCTGTGTGTTGTATATGTTGTAGATCGATATAAGCATTTGCTATCAAATTGTGTTTGTAGTGTAGTAGCCACTGCTGGAAATATTGTGCATTTAAGGCAACATTTCCATTAAATAGGAAAGCCTTTACACATTTGATGGTTTCCTCTAGAGTGTACAGAAAGTAATCGATATGCAGCTGATCAACAGCTTCTCTAACAGTAAAATAAACATGGATTTGAAGTCCTTTCGATTATGCTGCAACCATATATGAAACAGGTCTGATCTCTGTTGACATGCACTGCACTGGAAACCCTTCCTTCCCAGTGATGGTCGCTTCTGCTGACAGGGAAGAAGAAAGGAGCTGTCTTAGAGCAGCATTATGTCTTGTGTATGGGTGGAAAAACAGTGAAGGAACTCCCCTGGTGCAAGCTTCTTGCCTACTTGGGGTTTCCTTAGCACAGAATAGTATGTAGAATAACAGATGAAATGTACTGGAACAAATACCACAAATCTATTTCTGTCTACGCTCGGCTTAAGCCTTTTAGTGACTCATGCCTTCACATCATTTTTGTGCTCTTGGATTTTTATGTTTAGAAGTAAGGACCACTGCAAGCACTTCATGATTGATGTTTCCGAAGGACAAAAATGTAACCTTTCAGGAGATGCCAGAATTCACATGTCCCTACAAGACTTAATAACATTTCATAAAATAATTCCAATTTATCCATACAATGAAATGTTAACACAGCCATGCGGACAAGTAAGTTTTGTTAATTCATGTAAATGTAATTAACTGAAACAAATCCAAACATAGTGATGTTTTGGATTATACTCTACATCCTTAAGGTGGAACTTCTCACAACTGCTACGTTTTACAGTTCCATACACCAGAAACTTGTCATTTCCTTATAATCCCTTGTAATGTTAATCCATTTACAACTTTTTAACTACTAAAATAACCCAGACTATTTATTTCCTTTAATATGGTAAGGTCGCAGTGGCAGTTAAAGATTTTTGGACACTATGTGTCTCATGCAAGTGAATAGGGAAAGCCTTCCAAAATGTGTCACTTTGCCAAAAAATAGTACTATGCATGGCTGAGGCCATGGTTACTGGTACCTGAGTGTAATGTCCACCCCCCTATTATTAAGACCGGAATGCATACATACTCTCTTAAACTCTCCCAAAAGCCAATAAACACTAGGCTTACCCCTGACAACATATGTTGTTGTCATGTTTGGGCTAATATTCTGTGCAATTCATACACTATAAACTGCCAATACTAAATATGGAAATTGATGTTTCACTTAGAATAAAAGCAATTGTGCATTTTAATTTGCTCTTTTGTTCCAGGAAACAAATTCTACTACAGATTATGAAGAATTGTTTTGGCATAAGAAAGCCCATGCCACAAATCTCGAGGCACGTGGCAGTGATGAAAAAAGCATGTTCCCATTTCCATTAAACAATCCAGTGCATGGCAAACCAAGGACTGAATTGGATCAGGAATCTCCACCTGTGCCACCCAGGAAGAGAAACGCATCATTACCACAAGTGCCTGAGATATCAACTGCACTTCCAGGGCCTGTAGGCAGACTCTACCCTTCAGTACCTCAAGAAACTCCCACTGCAGCAGTTGGCTTTGTAAGTGTGCTTTTGTGCAATTATTGTTTTTGTACTAATAAAAACAACCAGAGGAAATGATATTGTTTAACCCCTTCGCGACCTTTGCCGGTTCAGGACCGTCATAACAAGAAGGTCACTAAATGACCTTTGACGGTCCTGAACCGTCAAAAAATTAAATAAGCTTAGAAAGTGATCAAGGATCACTTTCTTCGCTTAAACGGCCTTGCTGCAATGCCTCGATGTCGAGGCATTCAGCAAGGCCGAGATCGGCATCGGGGGCCATGTCTGGCCCCTCCCCGGGGCGTCAACAGCCGCCATACATTGTATGGCGGCGGACGCCCGTTTTAAAAGCGTTTAGGAGGCGATCAACGATCGCCTCCTAAACTTAAATGGTGTCGCTGGAATGCCTCGATCAGGAGGCATCCAGCGACACCAAACACTTACCTTTAGGTGGGCTGTGACCGCTCCGGAGAGCGGTCACAGCCGCCGCTGCCGGTGATCTTCGCCATCAAGCAAGATGGCGGCGGCCCGGGAAATAAAACAATAGAGACGAAAAAGTTCGCTAGAGGGTCTCCAGACCCTCTAGAGAACTGGCTCCACTTGCTGGTTGAATACAGGTACTGCATTCAACCATGCAAGTAAATGGAGCCCAGCTTTCTAATCACTATGTGATTAGTAAAATAGTCAAAAAATAAATAAAAAATGGAAAAAAAAATAAAAAAATTTTTGCTAACATTTAAAAATAATTATGCAGTGATGTCACTAGATGAACCATCCAGTACCAGCAAAATGTGTAAAAAAAAATATAAAAAAAGTATTAAAAAAATAAAATTAAAAAATAAAGTTTATTATTTTGAGCAAGTGCTAAAATTTCTCAAAAATCTCAACAAAGAGTTAAAATAAAAGCACTTCAAATACCCAAGGCGTGTCTAATATATAAAAAAAATGGCTGATGGGGTAAATTGGAGTGGCCTAGCTCAAAGATAGGGCATAGGTACAGACTGACCAAAATGGAGAAAAAAAGCGCACTTCCCAAATGTGGCATTTTAAATCTGAAACAACCCGACAAACCCATGCATGTCGGGTATCACTGCACTCAGGAGATGTTCCTGAACACACATTGGGGGGTTGTTTGACAGTGACATATACCAGGACCTGTATATCTATAACTAAAGTACAATTTGTGTGAAAAAAAAATAAAAAAAATTACTATTACAAAGTTTAGTTCTATAATTGGTGCATGGAAAGGGTTAAAATAACAGCATTTGGAATACCCTGGGGTGTCTAGTTTTCAAAAATATATGGTTTGAATGGGTTAAATTGAGTTAACCGGCTTCAAAGATATTCCAAAGAGGAGAGGGAGGCAGAATGACCAAATGACCACCTGAACTACGCATGCCCCAAAAGTAGCCTTTTACCAGCCAAACAATCTGACAAACCCATGCATGTGGGGTATCGCTGTACTCAGGAGATGTTCCTGAACACATATTGGGGGGTTGTTTGACAGTGACATATACCAGAACCTGTATATCTATAACTAAAGTACAATTTGTGTGGAAAAAAAAATAAAAAAAATTACTATTACAAAGTTTGACAAAGTGTAGTTGTATAATTGGTGCATGGAAAGGGTTAAAATAACAGCATTTGGAATACCCTGGGGTGTCTAGTTTTCAAAAATATATGGTTTGAATGGGTTAAATTGAGTTAACCGGCTTCAAAGATGTTCCAAAGAGGAGATGTAGGCAGACTGACCAGATTTGTTAAAAAAGATTTGGAAATCATAAAACGCTGCTTGTACTTATTGCCCTATAACTTACAAAAAACAGCAAAAAAACATAAAAACATTGGGTATTTCTAAACTCAGGACAAGTAGTAGAATCTATTTAGCTAGTTTTTTTACTTGCTTTTTTAGGTGAGTAAAAGATTTTTCAAATAAAAGTCATAAAATGTCTTTTTTTTCAATTTTTCACCATGTTTTTTTTATTTTTTTTATAGTAAATAAGATGATACGATCAAAATAATGGTATCTGAAGAAAGCCCATCTTGTCCTGAAAAAAACAAAATATAACTTATGTGGGTACACTAAATGGGTGAGGAGAAAATTACACCTGAACACAAGCACCACAAAAGTGTCAAAACAGCCTCGGTCCCACAGGGTAGAAAACGAAAAATGAGCCCGGTCCTTAAGGGGTTAAGCATAGTATGGCCAACTGAGGGCTGGTAGTTTTCAGCCCAAGGAGAAGCTTAACAAAATAGCCTAGTTTT
The DNA here is from genome assembly GCF_027358695.1 of Spea bombifrons. Taxonomy (NCBI): domain Eukaryota; kingdom Metazoa; phylum Chordata; class Amphibia; order Anura; family Pelobatidae; genus Spea; species Spea bombifrons. Next base: position 81,485,418 of record NC_071087.1, on the reverse strand, counting down.
CTAGTGACATTCCTGTGAGCATCCTAGGGCAAATCATTTGTCATATAAGACCCATTTGTTTCATCTAGTCTGCCCATTTTTGTTCCCGCTTTAAAGACGCAATCCATAATCCGATTCAGGATAAACAAATCCCATGTATGTTTAACCCCATAGTGACAGAGGTAGAGAAGTAAGAAAAAGTGATACTGGTGCATTCTCCTAAATATATGTGCAACAAACACTGATGTGTACCCCAAAAACACAACCAAAAGTGTTGTGTATCAATAATACTTATCTGAATTCCAGCTGTCATGTAAGGCTTAGTTCAGCATAAAACCGTATGAAACGGACAAACACAATACAAACATAAAAATGCCTTAAAAGCCACAAGTTCCTACTGGAATTGCAGAGCCCCATTCCTCGCCATCCAGCAAATCTCTCAATAAAGAAACCTTCAGATAATAGTTAAACAATGGAGCAGGATAAAAAAAAACTGTCAAAATGAAATCATAGGAGAAACATAGCGTAATATTGTGATAAAGAATAATTTATTGGCTCCCAATAGCAGAGCTTACTTAAAACGTTGTTTAAAAATGCACCTCTGGAAAGCAATTGACCTTGGAGCACCTTTCACTTCGAAGTCAATGTTGCTGAAAATGTTTTTTGTTAACTCCTTCAATGCTGGTGCTCCATAAGAGCACATCATTTACTATGGTCTGGTCCCCACAGGCTTGGGGAGTGAAGAAACACACACAAATGTCTTAAATAGGCCAATATTAACAAGACCTTATATTCTTTTCAATGTACACCATTTTGGAAGCATATAGGATGCAGGAATCGGGCATGTTCACCCTAAGATGGCAAGGCTAGTCACCTACTAGAGTTAAAAGGGGCGGGACCTGGGTAGGGAAGAGGAGGACTCTGGGAGGGAAGTGGTCAAGTGCCACTCATTTGCTGTGGAGAAGATCTGTAGCAATCTGCAGGGGTCGGAAAGGTGTCCATACATAGACACCTCTGTCTGCAACTACAATTTTTGGTGTCTGCTGGATCTGTTTCTAACAAGCCCGAAATGAAGGAATCCCAAAATGAAAGAACTTTTCATATCTTATCTCAGGGCACGTGTATGTGCCATCAAGCTTAAGGGTGCAGGCTTAGCGGCTCGGATATAAGTTATATATATATATATATATATATATATATATATATAAGATATAACCCCTCCCAAGAAAAAAAATGCTCTTTTAAAATGAAGGAATTTTAAATATATAGCATGTTAAAAGATAATACATGCATTTCATTGTATTCTTCCATGTTTTTTTTGAATACCTTTTTCATACCTGTTAATAATCTAAATTTGCAGAACCAGAACCATTGTTCCAGATTACCAAAGTCAAATAATGAAGAACCATTTCTTCTCCCAAACACACAAGCAAAAGCAAGATGTTCAAACACAACTATTAATTCACCTCAGCACAATGGAAAGGTAGACCCAGAATTTGAAATTTCAGACAACACATCAACTCGCTCAAGGAAGCCAATCAAAGCGGGTTACATCTTAATGACCAAAGCAGCATCTCTGGTAACCGATGGACAAATCGCTCAAGGTTTCAAGACAATGGAAAACACAGTGGCAACACACATAAAAAATATGAAGCAAATATCGCAAGGCATTAGAGGAAACAATTGTAAGCCTGAAGAGTATAAGAAGCCGCCTCCTTTTGCACCAGGATTTTAAGTTGTTTGGCTGTTTGACTCTAGTAAAGCCATATATGCGGCTTAGGACACTTATTGTAGGACTCTGTAAACCCAGACAGCGAGCAGTATAGCAGGGACCTAATACTTTTTTAAAGTGACCAATTCGAATATCTGGCTTCTTAATTCAATAGAAATTTGCTAATTTCTAATGTGATGTATATAAATAAAAGATATAAAAGATGGGGGAAACCAACATTTAATATATATATATATATATATATATATATATACACCAATCTAAGTTGTGATCAAAAATAATTATGGACACTTGGTACAGAGTTTAATGTCTGTAGACTGTAATGTATAATATATTATAATATATATGTTGATTGTAATGTCTATGTAAATGTCTTTATACATTTCACAGATATCGTCTCCACAGCTGTTGTCAATAATAAAGATACATTTCATTACCTATATCCTATTTGCCAGATATTTTAATATATTTTAAAATATAACCATATTTGTATATATAACAAACTGTAAGCAATAGTGTATTGTGAGATTAAAGACGCCCCTTGAGACCAGCCCAGTTGTATTGCTGAGGGTAGTTTCCATAGTACTCATGTAGAGTGTTGTGATATCCCAGTGCTCTACTGGCACAAGACACAGAGAAGAATGTCCTGCATGGCTTATGCCAAGTGTCCTTGGCCAGGCCTACAACAGTGACCCTCACAAAAACAGCAATGACTGTAAGAAATCAATGTTGTAAAATAACCACTAAGCCTACCTGTACCACTATTAATATGATATATTTAGGGTTCTTTTTTGTGCAAGGTACAACTCTAGTTGATGTCAAATTGTTTTACTTAAAATAGAAAAAGGCTCCAGGCACTCAAGGGTTCCACTCAGGCAGGTTTATTGAAGGAGAAGGACAACAACGTTTCGACCTCACAATGAGGTCTTTATCAAGTTCTTGAGTGCCTGGAGCCTTTTTCTATTTTGATTTACTGGGGAGCTGGCCCTTCCTGGCATAGCTAAGCACCTGAGTTCCTGTGGTGAAATTGTTTTACTTAAGCATGGTTCATTTCTCTTACGAAAATGTATCCTACTACATTCTGGTTATATGTAATAAAATCACTCTAGGCATAAGAAGTCATGCTATCATTTTACTCTATGGAATATTTATTTCAGGAATAACGTCACAAAGTAATATGAAAGAAAATCTATTGGAATAAATCGTAGTCATATTGTACAATATACACAAACAAATGGGTTTTGTTGCATGGTCACAGGTTATGTGCATTCTGCTGAAACTTTGATTTACTTGGATAATGCGATACCCCAGATGAAGCTCTTTAGACAAGAAATGGTTAAATCCGGATATGGAAAGTGCTGTTTCATAAAAGGAGAAAAAAAAGGTCAGTGACACATTTTAATTAGTGACTACATGCTTTAAAGGTGGTTGGATAAAATAGTATGTGCTTTTTCTAGTATGTTAACCTGTATCAGACCTTAGGATGCACAATTATATATTAGGTAGCCCAAATGACCACAAGGACATAATAGTAAGTCCTAGGTGTTTTATACCGGAGGAGACATTTCCCCACTGGTACATAGTAGATGAAGCTGTTGTAAGATATGAAAAGAGTTAACAGAGGGTCTATCTAGACCTTGCTCTCTTGGATAACCCCCCTACTGGCTTATTGCTGGTCTGGAAAAATTCTGAAGGAACAAACATTTTTAAATCACATGAAAAACTTTTAAACAATCTACTTTCGTGTGACATGACAAGAACATGGCAATTACATTTTTCTTTCCCACATCTCCTACATACCCAGTTGTACTACACTCAGTTTGTCTATTCCAGTAATTTTTTGCCCCAATATTTCTGTTTATTTGTATCTTTTGTATATATTGACACCTATGTATAACATTTACCCTATACCAAAAAGACCTCCCTGCTGGGCCAGTGGTAGTTAAAATAGGGCCCCAAAAGACGTCCTCAGGATGTTACAATAATAATACTGGCCACGTTCGGGAACAATGGTGGTGTGGCTTCTGCTGAGTTGTGTCAAGTGTGTGTGCTGTGATTGCAGTTGCTAGTGTACTTTGTGGTACAAGATGGCCCATGAGCTATCAATGGTGTAAGATGCACGTTAAAAGTAGTCCTCAAACACAAACCACCACCCGAAACACCACTGATCTCAGGATACAGTCCTTTTAATAGCTATGTAATTTGATTGTAATCACCTGAGAAAATCTGGAGCTCTGACAATCATGTGCTGGAAGTCTTCCAATGACAGTTTTCCATCATTGTCTACATCAGCCTCATCAATCACCTTGTCACAAACTAGACACACTTCTTCTTGTGTTAGCTCGTTCCGAGTAAGTTTGTTTAGTGTCTTCTCTAAATCTGATTTACATATGTAATCATCATTATTGAAATCTGAAAAAAAAATATGTATGTAAAGAAATTCAAAGTTGAAATCTTGTAATTGATTTGTATAAAATGTATTATTCTATGGAAACGACTGACATTATGACCTTGATTCAATGAGCTCTGTTAAATGAAAAAAAATATTGCATGACTGAAAACTCTACAGTTTTCTATTCAATGATGCATCAATGCTTCTGCTAAATCCAGACCGAGCTGCTAAAAAACATGGCCATAGAAACACATAAAGAATAATTACATTTAATGGGCTTTGCTATATAGCCGAGTGACTGTAAAGTGATATATTTGCCAAATTGCCACACATTTCAGTCCATCACCCATTAAATCTAAACTGGCCTATATAAATATGTATTCACGGCACTGTGGACCAGTATTTAACAAATAAAAAAAATACAAAATAAAAGTACAATGGAGGCCAATTTAAATGAAAGAAAATGTACTGAAAAATGGAGTGTTTGTCTCAAACACTTATCTGCCATCCTTGAAAGAGGTTCGGCTCATTTTGTTATTCATGTTGGCCACATGTCGCATATAGTTGACCCACTATGCCCACAATGTCCTTAATGACACCCTGCATGTGTCATTCATGCCTCTGCTTCCTTATCTGAATTTTCCAAAAAGTCCACTGAAGGTTTTACCTGACGAGGGCTTCAGCTGCAGGGAATGTTGAGCTTATGTGTAGATCCTACAAGAGGTTCTGATGATAGCAGTGAGACCAGAGAGGGGAAGATAGTTGATGGTAAAAGGAGAGCTCCCCAGGTCCTCACACTTCCAGTCTTCTTTACATGAGAATACACATGCAGCTGAGGTATGATGTATTGTATAGCAGTATGTGGACCCAAAAGCAGCAGTTTTTGCGGGTCTTTATATAGTTTTTAAAAATGCATTTTGTAATGCACAGTGAGAGGGAGCACACGTTCTACCTTAATGTTGGGCTGGTCAAGGGGATCCGTGATCTCCCCAACCACACCTGCAGGCTGCAGCTGCTGATCGGGCGGCTGTGCGCCCCCTTGCAGCTGCGCCCGAGGCGAGTGCCTCTCTCGCCTCACCCTTCCTACAGTCCTGGTCTGTATGCTTATGTGAGCTGGTAGAAAGATATAAGTCAGGAGGAATCAAATAAAATTATGTTGAGGTGTTGATCATTCAAAAATAGACATATGTTTACAAAATAACATTACATTTAATGTAGATAAATTAAAACAGGCAACAGATATTTTGTTTCTAACAGAGGCCCAAAAGCCATGGAGGGGTAGAATGCTAGTGAAGCCCCCAAACCACATCAGAGTATAATAGAGTGGGGGAAGGGAAAAAGAGGGGAGATGCAATGGAGAGGGTGGGGTTGTCTTCATATAAATGGTGCCACTCAAAGTCCTTATTTAACCCTTGGGGTGCGAATGTTTTTGGCTCAAAAAAAAACAAGACATTTCTTTCTGTCTTAGTGATTTTGTATGGTCTCCTCCTCTCCAATTGTTTGTGACCTTACAAATACGCTTAAAATATAGATGTTTGGGATTCTTATTGTAATGTTCAGGAAGTGTTTGGATAGACTGTGCTTGAGATAGGCCCTTCTGATATTGCCAATATGCTCACCCACTCTGATCCTTAGTTCTCTGGTTGTTTGCCCTACATATTGTAAGCTGCACGTGCAAAATAATAGGAAATTATCCTTTTTAGTGGTTTTCTTCAAACTATTGTGGTCAGAGGTCAGTTTTCTACCTAAAGGTGATTCTGGGTATGAGCGGAAGTAATGGTCTCAAAATGGGGTCTTGTAGCAGAGTGCTGAGAGATCACCCTTCTTACTTGTTGGTGTTAAAATCAAACAAAGCGGAAAGATGGGATGGGGATGATGCTTTGTTTTTGTAGGTTAGTAAAGATGCTCTATCTTCATCTTGGACATTGCTAATTTATTTTTCCAGGAGGTGGTTGGCATAGCCCTTTTCTATGAACCTAGACTTCAGATGTTGTGCTTGGGATTGGAATTCTTTAATGTTCGTGCAATGGGCATGTTCAAGAGCCAAGGTGAATAAAGGCAGCTGTTCAGAGTGATGTAGCCTTTGACATCTACCTGTTTGAAATAGGTTTTGATGCCATGGTTCTCAATATAAATCTCCAGCTCAAGGAAATGTCATTGGTGTTGATGTATTGCAGGAAATTGCACCTGCTGCGAACTAGCCCCACAGATACCTGAATACCCATGGGGCACAGACCTCGGTGTCCCCAGCTATCCATTAGGATAAATTGCTAGTCTTGGTGGGGCTCTCTTGGGGCAAGATTTCCATCATTACAGAGGCACTCTGGGGCAGTGGGTCTCTTTATCGACAGCAGCTTTGCCCACAAGCAATCTATTCCATTGCAGCTTCATACTGCTCTGCTTGCTGTTGGGGCAATTGGTGGCAGACCCCTACAGCCTCCCCAGGTGACCCATGAAACCGCTTATTTGTCTATGGCTCACTTGCTGCTCTCTCCACAGGCCCCAGAGCAGCTACAGCTAAACCCCAAACCTGTTCACTTCATGACTCCCAAACTTTATTTGCTGCCACCACCAAGTTCTATTTAAGGTTTTGAAAATACCTAGGGAGGCTTCGGTAACCCCCTAAACTGCTCAAACTATATAATAACTCAATTTAGTTAAAAAATAGCACTTCCAAATGATAAGAAATTGTAATGTGATAACTACGGCTATCCCCGGAAGCTAGGAGTTCAAATTTAGAGCACAAAGACAGAACTGATTAATTTATATTTAATTTGACAAAACTAGTCACAGTGCTTCACAAAAATCATAATACATGCAAAACAGTTTAAAAATAAATAGGGAAAAAAACACAAAAACATAAAACAAAAGTAAAATAATCTGTGGGAATTTCTTGATTTTATGGTCCCTTTTCAGAATAGGACATTTTTAATTTTAATCCCAGATTACCCCCCATGTGACCCCAGTGCCTGGTCCCCTGTAAGAGTTTATGGCACCCGGGACAGTACATCTGGTTTCCTTTGAAGATGCCCTTCTTCTGTGCTGTTCCTGCCCCACTGATTCTATTATAGGGTCTGGCCAGGACTCAAGATAGCATTTATGGCAGGATATGGCTTATGAAAAATTAATTTTTGCTTCTTTAAGCAAGATACCTTGTTAACCCTTTAACATAAACATTTTGCATGTCAGGGGTGATGATTTGGTCTTGTTTTGCCGTCACAGGAACATTACAATCATTGAGTCAACCATGAACTCCTCTACATACCAAAGGATTCTAGAGTCAAATGTAAGACCATCTGTCTAAAAGCTAAAGCTTGGCCAAAATTGGGTCATACAACAGGACAATGATCCCAAGCATACCAGCAAATCTAGATACCAGCAACAGAATTGCTGAAAAAGAATCAAGCTGTTGCAATGGCCCAGTCAAAGTCAACTTGCCATTTACAGGACTTAAAGGACCAGCTGCTAACATCTTTTCCCCAGATACCACAGCACACCTTCAGAGGTCTAGTGCCTTGACAAGACAGGGCTGTTTTGGCAGCAAAAGGGGGATCTACTCAATATTAGGCAGCTGGTCATAATGTTATGGGTGCTCCGCGTATATATATATACACTCACTGGTCACTTTATTAGGTACACCTTGCTAGTACCGGGTTGGACCCCCTTTTGCCTTCATAACTGCATTCATTCTTCATGGCATACTTTGTACAAGGTGCTGGAAACATTCCTGAGAGATTTTGGTCCATATGGACATGATGGCATCACACAGTCGCTGCAGATTTGTCGGCTACACATCAATGATGGAAATCTCCTGTTGACTGTGAAGGCCTTTGGAGTACAGTGAACTCTTTGTCATGCTCAAGAAACCAGTTTGAGATGATGTGAGGTTTGTGACATGGTGCATTATCCTGCTGGAAGTAGCCATCAGAAGATGGGTAAACTGTGGTCATAAAGGGATGGACATGGTCAGAAACAATACTCAGGTAGGCTGTTGCATTTAAACAATGCTCAATTGGTACTAAGGGGCCCAAAGTGTGCCAAGAAAATGTCCCCCATACCATTACACAACCACCACCAGCCTGAACCGTTGATTCAAGGCAAGATGGATCCATGTTGTTTACACCAAAGTCCGACCCTGTCATCTGAATGTCGCAGCTGGAATCGAGACTCATCAGACCAGGCAACTTTCTTCCAGTCTTCCATTGTCCAATTTTGGTGAGCCTGTGCGAATTGTAGCCTCTGTTCCCTATTCTTTTCTGACAGGAGTGGCACTTGGTGTCATCTTTTGCTGCTGTAGCCCATCTGTTTCAAAGTTCGACGTGTTGTGCGTTCAGAGATGGTATTCTGCGTACCCTGGTTGTAACGAGTGGTTATTTGGGTTACTGTTGCCTTTCTATCATCAGTCTGCCCCTTCTCCTCTGACCTTTGACATCAACAAGGCATTTTCGTCCACACAACTGCCGCTCACTGGGTATTTTCTCTTTTTCAGACCATTCTATATAAACCCTAGATATGGCTGTGTATGAAAATCCCAGTAGATCAGCAGTTTCTGAAATACTCAGACCAGCCCATCTGGCACCAACATGCCACGTTCAAAGTCACTTAAATCCAATTTCTTCCCCATTCTGATGCGCGGTTTAAACTTCAGCAAGTTGTCTTGACCACATCTACATGCCTAAATGCACTGAGTTGCTGCCATGTGATTGGCTGATTACCTATTTGTGTTAACAAGCAATTGAACAGGTGTACCTGATAAAATGGCCAGTGAGTGTATATTTATAGGAGTGTATATATATATATATATATATATATATATATAGTGTTTGCTAATGTACTGTATATCTATCCATCTGTAGAATATATATGCATTATATTTTATTCAGAAAACATGTACTTTTACAATAAATTATTATTTCTTGATTTATATAACACCAACATATTCTGCAGCACTGCAAAATGGATTCACATAATGTGCAACTGCATTAACTAAAATAGGCCATAAGGTTAAAAGAAATGTCTGCCTAGTATGCATTCTAATTATTATCTGGTATTGTTATCACTTTACGAAACGAATGGAAGAGGGATTTTAGTCCCAAAGAGGGCTGTCCCTCCTAAAGGTGAACTCTTGGGAGGTACATTATCAATGGCTGGAAAAGAGAAATTATATTAGCTGGACTATGTAAAATTTATTATATAGGTATGTAAAATTACACAGGTATGCAAAATTGATTAAAATGACAAAAGTTTTTAAGACAAGAAATTATTATGTTTATGTATGTTTTAGTATTCTTTTATTTTTACATTATCATAACCTTATGATCTTTATTTTTAAAAATGCAATACATTATCTGCCTCCGGTATATACAATTGTATACAAATACAAATAAAAATGAATCTCTTACCATATATTTTAAAAGCATAATAAGCTTTTAGGTCCCTGGGAGCCATTTCACTAAGCACTGAAAACATATCTAAGAAATCATCCAATGTCATATTTCCTTCCCCATCTTCTGAGAAAACTTCTGCAATTCGCTGGCGGAAAGGATTATCCTGCAGAACAAGTCAGTTATGTTATGTTTATATCATGCTATGGTTCACTAAAACGTTTTTACAACCATAAATGAACCACTAGTCTGGTATGTTACAACAAGCGGAAGTTGATGCAAATGATGATACATAATTCGTAATATAATAATGCATATATTATATGAAAATAAGGGTACAAGAAGCTAACCTCTTGTGTATTGTCCATCTAGAGGTAGTGTGCAGTACTAATTTTAGTAGGGTCACACCACGTTGCTAACCACATACCTTAAGGACAACCAAGCAAGTATTGCAAAAGACTGACTTCAATGTCTATGTGCGGATCAGACATTAGGTGTGAGCAAGTGGGGAACCTTGCATTATGTAACATTGAGAGACAGACCTCACCAAGCAACCCTTCTTTTTTCATACATACAATATTTCATGTTTTTAACTTATCTTACATACTTCCAATTATATTATACCATACAAACATTCTATTCTATTCATAAATGTGCATTCTTTATTTGCTGCCATGAATCCTGAGGAAATAACCCATGTGATACTGGGTTCACTGTAAGAGCAATAGGTGAGAGAAGGTGCAGATAAGTGCAAAACAAGTAACAGAAGATACAGTGACTTAAAGAAAGACTTTTGACATTAGTGTGTATTATGTTAGCCTTCAATTATCTTCCTGAGTCCTGCCAATTAGCACACAATGAATAATTAAACAAGCAGAGGATCATAGTGACATCTGGCAACCTTTGTGGCTATTGCTTCACCTTGAGTTCTGGCATGCTTCCAATCAGCTCATAGGGAATCCTCACATCTGGTTTATTGGTGTAGTCATCTGGAACAAGCTGTGGTGCCAGGTCACGATATCTGTGGAAAAGCCTTCAATTTGGGAAGATTCAATAGTTTATGTTTATGTTTCTTTATTTGAAATAACATTCTCTACAACAAATGTTATTGACTAATAATTTAGAAGACATGAACATAAATTGGCTTTTTAGGAGCCATGGAAATATTTAGCCAAGGCTTCTTGGGATTTGTCCTGCAATAGGTTCTTATATGAAATATCTCAACAGGAATGTTGTCTAGCAATCCCCCAATAAACCCACATGTAAAAGGTTTGCAGAAATAGAGATCATTATTGAGCTGTAATATTATGTTAAGAGGAAATGGGTACAGGTCACATGATCAGTTGTTGGATATAGCCAACACTATGTTTAAAATATAGTGGCCCTTTAAGAAAGACATGAAAAAATAAAGCCAGGAATAATGGATAAAGACTGTATGTAATGTTATTGTGAACATACAGGCTGAAAAGGTCTGATGGGAGAATAATTATATAACCATCTACATTGAGACTTCACTACTGAAATTTAACAGTCACAGATGAACACCCAGTGAAGCATTGCATTACCGTTCTCTGGTGCGGTCAGAGTGCGCCCTGTTGTTTTCAGTGTCGCTGAATGCATCAATACGCATTTCACCAACAATGTTTAAGCTACGTTTAAAGGATCATTGATCGCCTCCTAACTTATGTTAAAGCATATTTAATATGGAGCATGTTGATGCTCTTGGGAGAGGACCCTTGCTGTACTTTTCGGTGTTGCTGAATGTCTCGACATTGAGGCATTACAGCAACACCATTTGGGAGAAGAATGCAATTCGCTTTCTCGACCTACTTAACCTCATGACATGCTAGGCATGTGTAATTCTGTGACATGCCTGGAATGTCAATTATCATCAAGGGGTTTAAACCCACCAATATAACAGTACTATATGCTTGCCCTTCATGGTAATAATAGTTACATACATATAATATATAATACTAAAATAAGGAATCCCATCGGGCCACGTGTTAAATTATATGCATACATTTATAGTATATACACATACATACATGTATATATATATATATATATATATATATACACACAGCAAAGTTAGAAATCAATGTATACCCAGCAAATACTAATAATGTTCACTACTAAAACCAACCATTATAAAAAAAATATTTAACTCATATTAAGATGATATACCGGTAAATATTCTAGATTAAAGGTATACACACTATTATGAAGTTTTAATTAACTTTCGTTTTCACGACATGATTTACAAATAGATAAAAAAAATGTAAAAATGTTTAATCCACAAAATACATTTAATATATAGCATGTAGCCTTGATCTGTATTGATTCTAAAAAATACTGAACATAGAGTTTGAAGTGTTAATAACTTTTAAAAACTAAATGTACAACAGAAAATGGTGGCAAGCGCCTGTTTGTTTTACCAGTGTCATTCTGGCCTTCGTGAGTTTGCTTCTACAGGACAAGATGTTGCTTTGTGCTACAACAAAGGGATGCTACTAGTGCCCGAAGACTGACCTCAGTGATCCGGAGTCAACTTTCATCCATATCTACCATGTGTGGCTATTTAACAGAGTATAATGTTTCATATAATCCATGCCTTAAAAACCATGGCTGCAGAGCAACCTCTTAGAAGAAAAAAGCATATTTAGCAGTGGATGCATTTTACATGTGTATGGTTTTTCTTTATTTTAGTTTATTCGCTAATATAGGAAAAAACTACCACTATATCCAATTTACTTCTAGTTAAGGTTCTTGGAAGGAAAATCTCAATGCTGCCACAATTTACTCCTCACAGCCAGGCAATATATTTGCTCGATAAGATGACCCCACAAAATTTGAATATTAATTTAGAAAAAGAAGAAAAAGCTTGAATATAAGACTACCCTATGTGATAGAAGTTTTACTAGTAAATATTAATTCAAATGTAAACAATTTTTTCATATTTATTAATTCTGCCCATCAGATATGCCTTATAAACCCCTATATGCCACTCTGCCTCCCTGATATGCCACTTTGCCCTCCCTTATGCCACTCTGCCGCCCTATATGCGACTCTGCCCCCAGATATGCCTTATACCCCCCCTATTTACCACTCTGCCCCAGAAATATCTTATTCTCCCCTATTTTGCCAATCTGCCCCCTGATACGCCTTATACCCCCTATATGCCCCACCCCCCGAATTACCGATGCATCCCTAGACTTGACTCCCTGGTGTCAAGTGGCGGCAGCTGGTGGATATCTGCACGATGTACGTAGACAACTTCCCCTGCTACCTGGGACTTCCACCGGGGCTTCCATGACTGAGCACTGGAAGGTCACGCCGGTGCTCCATCATAGAAGCCCCGGCAGAAGTGTCAGAGAGGAGGATCCAGGTCCCCTGCAGCGCTGCGGGGGATCCTCCTCTCTTGCAGCCGGTGAACGTCTGCGGGATGCGTGTAGACAACCTCCACTGCTGCTGGCCGTTACTTCCGCCGGGGCTTCTATGGTAAAGCACCGAAAGGTTATGTCTTCCCGGCAGCAGTGGAACAGCGCAGACGTTCACTGGGTGCCAGAGAGGAGGATCTAGACATCTATATGAGGTCTGATTATGAGGTGACCTTAAATATAAGACAAGGGGTATTTTTCAGAGCACTTATTTTTATTGTTTATATAGCGCCATCAAATTCCATAGCTCTGTACAATGGGTAGACAGGACATAACAAGTAGTATGTAACATAACAAATTGACTTACAGAGACAACAGGTGAGGAGCTCAAACGAGTTTACAATCTAGAGGGATTTAGGGTATATTAAACAATAGGTAAAATGTAAAAATTACATTGTAAGGACCAGCCACACTAGTGTAAGTATTCCAGAATAGGGACTAGGAGAGGTGAGCTAAAGGAATATGGGGGGTGTTAATGTTCAATATTATAAGCGTCCTTAAAGAAGTATGTTTTGAGGGATTTTTTGAAGGACCGAAGGCAGGAGGAGAGACGGATATGCCGGGGGAGGGCATTCCAGAGGATAGGGGCAGTATTTAGTTGTGAGTGAGGTGATGTAGGAAGGGGAACCACTGTGAAGGGCTTTGAAAGTAAGAGTCAGGATTTTGAAATGAATCCTGAAGCGCACAGGCAGCCAGTGAAGAGACTGACAGAGGGGAGAGACGTTAATAAAGCGATGGGAGATGAAGATAAGTCTGGCAACAGCATTCATGGTGCATTGTAGAGGGGTGAGACGGTTAATAGGGCGACCAAGAAAAGCTGAATAATGAGCTGGATTAAATGTTGGAGATAAATCAATCAAAATCAAATTTAATAGTGACCCTTGCATAGATCTTTGGCACACGTGTTTACATTTTAATATCATAATAAGCAAGAAAATGAGGATATACAGTCGTGTGAAAAAGAAACTACATTCTTTTTGAATTCAATGGTTTTACATTTTATAGGTAAATACAACACCAAATGAATAACAATGACAAAAAGTGACCCGGGGAATTATAGGCCTGTTAGTTTAACTTCTGTTTTGTGTAAACTGTTTGAGGGTTTCCTAAGAGATGCTATTTTGGAGTATCTCAATGAAAATAAATGTATGACTCCATATCAGCATGGGTTTACAAGGGATCGGTCCTGTCAAACTAACCTGATCAGCTTTTATGAGGAGGTGAGCTCAAGACTGGATCGGGGTGAATCGCTGGATGTCGTATATCTTAATTTTTCCAAAGCATTTGATACGGTGCCACATAAAAGGCTGGTACATAAAATGAGAATGCTTGGGCTGGGGGAGAATGTATGTATGTGGGTAAGTAACTGGCTCAGTGATAGGAAACAGAGGGTGGTTATTAATGGTACATACTCTGAGTGGATGACTGTTACTAGTGGGGTACCACAGGGGTCAGTTTTGGGTCCTATTCTTTTTAATATATTTATTAATGACCTTGTAGAGGGATTGTATAGTAAAGTATCAATCTTTGCAGACGATACTAAGCTCTGTAACGTGGTTAACACAATAGAGGACAGTGCACGATTACAAATGGATCTGCATAGGTTGGAGGCTTGGGCTGGGATGTGGCAGATGAGGTTCAACACAGATAAATGTAAGGTTATGCACATGAGGAAGAAAAATCCAGGCTGGGAATATGTATTAAATGGGAAAACACTGGGGACGACTGACATGGAAAAGGACTTAGGAGTTTTAGTTAACAGTAAATTTACCTGTAGCGACCAGTGTCAGGCAGCTGCTGCTAAGGCAAATAAAATCATGGGGTGCATCAAAAGGGGCATAGATGCCCAGGACAAGGAAATAATTCTACCACTGTACAAGTCACTAGTCAGACCACACATGGAATACTGTGTACAGTACTGGGCACCAGTGTACAAGAAAGATATAGTGGAGCTGGAGAGGGTTCAAAGACGGACAACCAGAGTAATAAGGGGAATGGGAGGACTACAGTACCCAGAAAGATTATCAGAATTAGGGTTATTTAGTTTGGAAAAAAGACGGTTTAGGGGGGACTTAATAACTATGTATAAATATATATCAGGGGTCAGTACAGAGATCACTCCCAGGACCTATTTATACCTAGGACTGTATCTATACCAAGGGGATATCCTCTATGGCTGGAGGAAAGAAGGTTTCTACACCAGCACAGACAGGGGTTCTTTACAGTAAGAGCGGTGAGATTATGGAACTCTCTGCCAGAAGAAGTGGTAATGGTAAACTCAATAAAAGAGTTCAAAAGGAGCCTGGACGTGTTTCTTGAAAGCAATAATATTACAAGTTATGGATAGTAGATTAATAGGGACAGAACGTTGATCCAGGGATTTATTCTGATTGCCATATTTGGAGTCGGGAAGGAATTTTCCCCCTGGTATGGGGCAATTGGCATCTGCTTCATAAGGGTTTTTTGCCTTCCTCTGGATCAACACAGTAGGGACACAATATGTATATAGGTTGAACTTGATGGACTTTGGTCTTTTTTCAACCTTATGAACTATGTTATGAACTACGTTACATAACATATTACATGTGTCCGGGGTCGGATTAGGAGCATCATGGGCCTGGTGCTGACAGACAGAATCTTAACACCTGGACATCCATGTGTACCAAGCTTGTCACCCCAAGTTTATTTCCTGTTAGTTCTCAGAACACCTATAGATGGCGCCCAAGAGAAGGACTAAGGCTAAAGTGGAGCACATCAAGACTCCTACCTGATCCGGCACCCAGTGTCCTTACACTGCCACGCCAATGCACAAACACACCAAAACAGGCTCTGCTACACTGACACCCGCATCCGGACGGGCTAAGATAACAATAATTGTTTCTTATTTTTTTCCACACTGCTTATGTCTTTTGTGGAATGGGAACTCCCATTTACATCAGTGGGACCGCCCACCGATGTCAGTGGGACCGCCCACCAACATCAGTGGGACCGTCCACCGATGTCACGGGACCACCCAGGAAGGCTCCGGGTAGCCGGAGCCCAGAAGTTCCCAGGTATGTTTATGTGATGGTCCCAGCTGCGCCACATTGTGTATTGATGCCGCCACCCCCACATGTATTTGTGCACTCCAGTGAGCCCCCCATTGTGTATTTATGCCCCCAGCCAGCCCCACATTGTATATTTATCCCACCAGACAGCCTCCCTTCAGTATTTATTTATGTGATGTCCCAGCCAGCACCCCTTGTTAATTAATGCCCCCAGAACCTTGCATATTGCCCCCTGCAGCCTCCCTGTGGCATCTTGGCCCCCAAACAGCCTCACTGTACCATGCCCCCACTTACACATCCATGCTATCACACACATATTCATTAATTCATTAGTTAATTCACAAATATTAATTCACTCATTCATATGCTTCTTCACAGATACGCATTAATTCCCTCATTCAGCCATGCATAGGCCCAGTCAGTCCAGCCCTGACTGGACCTATTTTCAGGTAGGGGCCTGCAGCAGCAGCTCCATCAGCCCCTACATTAATCGGTTCATTGTGGCCATTTGTTTATGCACAGCTCTCTTAAGGTCCCACCCACCAACGTCATCGGTAACACCCATCAAAGTCAGTGGGAAACATTACACTGGGTGATCCTGCTGATGTCACCACGGCTCTTGGTAGCTGGAGCCTAAAAGTTCCCAGGTAAATGTTTGTGAAATTATGGATTAATAAAAATTGACAAAATTAATAAAAATAATTGACACAGTTTGGCTGAACTGCTTTGTGTCTGACTGACTCAGCAGATGTTTAACAAATCGCCTTTACTCCTCTGTTACCACAGTTGCTCACCTGATTCTTATCAGCCAACCCCTTCCTGGCTATTTAAGCAGCTATGCCCATTTCCTACTTGCTCTTGTATGGTTTTTGTTTGCAAGTGCATTCTCCTGTGTTACTGATTACCTGTACATGACATGGCTTTCTCTGACATCCCTCCTGGCTCCT